>NC_089504.1:155686442-155996978 GCF_036850995.1 Saccopteryx leptura
AACTTTTAAAAATCACTTTTGTTTTTGTTTTCTCTTCTAGGTAAAACTTTTTGGATGCATCCATACATTTTTTTTTAAGAGAGAGAGAGACAGAGGGAGGGACAGACAGGTAGAAAGTGAGAGAGATGAAAAGCATCAATTCTTTATTGTGGCACCTTAGTTGTTCATTGATTACTTTCTTATATGTGCATTGATCAGGGGTGGGAGCAGGGGCTCCAGCAGATCAAGTGACCCCTTTCTCAATCCAGTAACTTTGGGTTTCAAGCCAGCAATCTTTGTGCTTAAGCTAGCAATCATGGGGTCATGTTTATGATCCCATGCTCAAGCCAGTGAGCTCAGAGATTCAAACCTGGGTCCTCTTTGTCCCAGTCCAATGCTCTTTTTACTGTGCCACTGCCTGGTCAGATGAGGCATTCACACTTTTAACATTGTAAAAATACAGTAAGCACACATGATGAGATACATGTACAAGTGCTCAGGTTAAGGGCCAAGGCTCTTGGCCATAGTGAATCATTCATTAAGTTGGGGATGCCATGAAAAACACACTTGAAACAGCACATTTTCCATAACATACATGTTTTCTTTGCAAAACTGAGCTTAAACCTAAAGGCAACTGAAAGTGAAAAAAATGAGAAATTGAGGGAGTAAAAATAAAAATTATTTTCATTTGATAAAGACAATCAAATTAATGCTAGAAGACTGCCCCACATGCTACTAACACCATAGGCACATATGTTCTAAAATATTATCCTGAAATGTTTTATTTAGGACAATATTTTGACTTCCTAGACTACTATTATGTTATTATTCCTAGAGTACTGATATGCAGAAATAGTACTAAAATAGATTTAGCTAATTAAGATATAGACTCCATGTATTAAAATAGTTCTTAAAGATATTAAAGATATTAACTTGACATGTGGAAAGCTATTTTAAGAACACTGCACCATAGCATAATTAAATACAATTTAAATGTGTCCTGAATCTGCCTATCAAAACTATTTGTTTGAAAATCAGTTCTTTCATATCTCTCAGAATATGCTGCAAGTTCTTTTCAATCAGTAATACAATAGATGATTATAGTACTACTCACAGAAACCTTTAGTATTCATTAGGATTTCATTATAGAATTGAGGAGGGAATGGAGAAAAAAAATTGCCTTCTGTCTAAAGAATTTACCTTGTAGTTTGCTTAGGAGACTGCTGCAGAGAGAAGGAAAAGATAATGTGATTAGTTAATGATAACCAAACAATACTGTGGACAACCTCATGATTACTATCATTCATTAGGCTGTCATTATTCAATGCTAAGAATATTTTGTATCTCCCCTGTTACTCACATTCTCAGAGTCTGACACTACAGCCCCTCCACATTTTAGTTGAAACAACCACTTGTGGAAAATAAGTGACTGCATTTAAAGTAAATAGCCACAAATAAATATTGCTTAAACACATGCACACACATTCAGATGTTTTCTGTCTGAAACTTATAGTGTTCTGAGATAGCTTGATAATTGTTAGTTTGATCTGGTAGGTGAGTGCATAAATGGGCCTCAGTCATCATTTTTTAATTATAAAAGATTTATAATTTGTATGTTATTGTTTTTGTTGAAAAAGCCTTATTCATTAATCTATGGATATCATTTAGATAGCAAATTGGGTTAACGAGAAAGAAATGCCTTGTGAAATATAATCTGTGACTTTTTTACTGTATTAGAGTTTGAGCCTAGAACAACAGACCCAAAGCTATGTGATCTTACAAATTATCTGGAGAAATTAAAAATATACAGATGTTAATATGTGATAGAGTCTATTACGCACTTCACCAAAATATTTTGGCATTCTTGTCCATGTCCATGTGGCCTTCAGTGTTTTTGGGTGGGAGGAGCATACAACTCTCTCTATTAAATGTGGATTTGGCCAGTGACTTGAATTACACAATGAGCAATACTGCACAAAATTTTTATGAACCAGAGCATGTCTTTGACAACTTTCTACCTCTTTATTTTGCCATAAAGTCAGTGCAGTCTAAATAGGGCTATGCTTTTTGTCTGGGTTCTAGACATCATGGAGCAGAGACAAGCTACTCCACAGTGCCAATTCTAAATTTGTGACCAATAGTTGCTACTTTATGACATTAAACTAAAGAGTGATTTGTTATTGAACAATAAACATCAGAGTATTAATTCACTTATATGTAGCATTGAGCATGTATCTTTAATTTTAAATACATTGTTTCTTCTGAAAAATTATATTTGAAAAGAGTCAACCAGCCATCCATACTGAAAAAATATAACAATATATTGCTAAGTCAGTCAGCTGAGATTGTAATACAAGTTTCAAAGTACTGATTATTATTATTTTTTTGTATTTTTTTTCCGAAGTTAAAAGCAAGGAGGCAGTCACACAGACTCTCGCATATGCCCAACCAGGATTCACCCAGTATGCCCACCAGGGGGCGATGTTCTGCCCATTTGAGGCATTGCTCTGTTGTGGCTGGAGCCATTCTAGCACCTGAGGTGGAGGCCATGAAGCCATCCTCAGCACCTGAGGCAGCTTTGTTTCAATGGAGCCTTGGCTGCTGGAGGGGAAGAGAGAGACAGAGAGGAAGGAGAGGGGGAAGGGTGGAGAAGCAGATGGGCGCTTCTCCTGTGTGCCCTGACCAGGAATCGAACCTGGGGCTTCCACATGCTGGCTCTACTGATGAGCCAACTGGCCAGGGCAGTACTGATTATTTTTAATAGTTAAAAAATGTAAAAATATCCCATACAACTGAAACTTATAAGACAACAGTATAGTAATTACCAAAGGGAAGGAAGTAGAGGGAGTAAAGGATAAAGGAGGTTAAATAAATGGTGATGAAAGATGATTTGACTTTGCTGGGTGGACACACAGTGTATTATACAGAGCATGTATCATAGAAATGTATCCTTGAAACCTATATATATATTATTAACTAATATCACCCAATAAAATTACCATATTTTTTGCTCCATAGGGTTTTAAGGAGGAAAATAAGAAAAAAAATATTCTGAACCAAATGGTGTGTCAAAATATTGTATAAAGTACTGTATTTTTTGCTTCATAAGACACACGGGCATTTTTCCCTCCACTTTTGGGAGACTAAAAAGTGCGTTTTATGGAGATAAAAATACAGTAATTAAAAAATGCAAAAAAAAAAATAGTAAGTTCACAGAGCCAAATGGAAAAACATAAACAATGTCCTTACACATGACAAGGTACCAGTAACCACTAGTTACTTTGCACCTAAGGATATTCACTGACTTCCTCTTGGCAGTGTATTTCTCCAATAATCTTATTTTCCAACAACTTACATTCAGTATGCTGTTTCCAATTTAGATATAATTTATATAAAATCTTCTGATTTGAAAAATGGTCAACAGACTCAAAACTTTTCATTGTTCCAATTAAATAGTTTTTTAAAATGTGGTTCTCAGGGAAAAAAAATATATAATTTAACTTCAATTTAAAAATTTTGAGTTTTGTAAATTAATACAATGAAATTATTTTGGGTTTGCTTATTTATTGTTTATATGAATTGTGTGAATTGGTATCTGTTTGTGTGTGTAAGATGAGGAAAAGCACTATAAGTAATTATAAGTTATTTATTCTGTACTTCTCCAAATGCTAACAAGCAGTATGTGGTCATGTTATGTTTCTATCGTTTATTTTTTTGTAGCTGTATTAATATTCTGAACATTTGTTTAGGGTTTGCTCTTCAATTTGGCTCAATGCCATCTCTAGAAGGTAGGGTATACATATTGGTAGGGCATTTTAGGGAGTGGAACAAAAATATATAATTGGTTCCTTGGTATTTATTTAACTTTTAAAAAATTCTTGCTCTTTGTATTTTCTCTAAATATTTGGGAAAATGTTACCACAAAATAAATGTTACCACATTGTTGTGCTTGCTATACAATGAATACGCAATGAAATAACATCTTTAAAATATCAGAATAACTACTTTATAATGCTCTAATTAACAGTGTATTATTCCAACAGTATTATGAAATTTACAGTTAGTTTAGTGGAAACAGAAGAAATTATATCCTGTATTTTTATATTATGAAGTTTTAAAATGCCTCAAATATGGTAGTTGGGAAAAAGAGTTTATTCCCAAAGCTATAACTTTGTTTTTAAACTTGCCAAATAAAATATATTCTCTTTAGAGAACTGATTTCAACATTTTATGGCTCTTTTATCAAAACAAAACTGACATTTTCAATTTTTTTATAAACTATAGTATTTTTGCTAAAATTTAAAATGCTCAAATATGTTTCAGAAGGCAATAAATATAATTATTTATTATTACTGAAGTAAATTTCTAATAACTATGCTGTCAATAACATGACTTAAGCCTGACCTGTGGTGGCGCAGTGGATAAAGCGTCAACCTGGAAACGCTGAGGTTGCCGTTTCAAAACCCTGGGCTTGCCTGGTCAAGGCACATATGGGAGTTGATGCTTCCTGCTCCTCCCCCTTTCTCTCTCTCTCTCTCTCTCTCTCTCTCTCTCCTCTCTATAATGAATAAATAAAATCTTTAAAAAAATAACATGACTTAATGATATTTCAATTTTTATGATTTTATTCAAATTGTGTGAAAAGAGTAGTATAAATGAAATGTTTTAACCCATGTGAAAAATATGGCTATAACATGATTTTTTTAAGAAAAATAAATTAACAGAGCAAACATGCTACTGAAAGTAAATGTGTATGTTATTTAAGATTAAAAAACCGAGTGCTTCGGTTTTTGTATTTTGATATGAATAGTTCATAAAAGTAACATGATCACTAAAAAGAAATTTGGAAGGCAATCAAAGTGATAATATCTATAATTCCACCATTATGATATTTTGATATGTTTCAATTAAGTTTATTCTATAGAGAGAGCATTATTTAAGCAATTCCAACTCTTAAAATTATAATATATGTTTAAAATTTTGGTTCTTTTTTTTATTCTACTGAGCACTATTATGTTTGGCATTTTCTGTGTCACTGCAGAATATTTATAACCATCATTTTTAAAAGCTAGGCTTAAAATTAAGGTTTGGTTTCTGATTCTTACCACTCATCTTGTTGTCACTTCAGTAACCGCTACCAAGTCAGCAAATACAAGTGTATCATTTTTAAAAAGTGTAAGTACTGTTTCTATTAAAAGCCAGCCAATACCAACTAGGCAACACTGGATAAAATAAAAGAATTAGTATTTTGGTTAAGGAAAGTGAGAGCTCTGCTATCTCTATTTGTTAATCATCCAAATTTCAGGAAAAAAAAAACAGAGATCATGCCAGATAGTTAAATAAATGAAATTTGATATGGAGAACTTGTTTAAAAATGTTAGCAGACCTCAAAAGCCAAACAGTGAATAGCATGCCAATTCTGAGATTAACAATGGTAGGAAGTCACCATAATCTTTTGAAATAGAGGAACAAAGGATAGCACTAGAATTCGAGAGCAAAAACTACATCAAAAACAAATACTAGTTAGTGAGAACTGGACTGCATGAAGGAGACACAATTTCTAGAGAATCGTCAGAAGCAGAGTCCTGAAGACATATCTTGGCTTCTTCCTTCTTGCCACCACTCAGTCTTCTCCAGGGACTTCCACTTTTGAATGTCATAGGAACTCTCATAGAAATGAGTAGAAAGATGACAACAATGAAGTGGGAAGTAACCATAGGTCTCTGAGACACCTACTCATGCCAATTCCTGAGCCCTTGAGACCTGCACAGCACTCATCCCATATATATATGCCAGTTTTATTTTGTTGGATTTTGCCTACAAATGCCCAATTTTAAGAATTAATGGTTAGGAAAGTCCCAGTTCAATGTGGGTAGTTCAGGTTTTATGTCACCTGGTATTCTAGGGACAAATGCTTAGTCTTTACAAAGGCCCAGTATGAATTCAAAAGCTACACCAAAAGGAATACCCAATTTCGAACTACTATAAATAGGGCTTCTGGGAATATTCTCTTGTGTGTAATTTTCTATTGAGTACACTCCTGGTAGTAGAATTAATAAATCCTAGAATCTACAAACACTCAGATTTAGTTTTCTACTGTTTTTAACACTCCCAAGTTTGACAACGGCCTGTTTTCACTTCCAGTTTCTCTTTTACTGTTAATATTGTGTCAGATTGTATTTTCCTAGTGTGGCCACAAAAGTACCTACCATCTCATATGCTCTCAACAATATGATTCATCAACCTTGCATTGAACAGTGGGAATCTATAACCCTTCTTATTGAATTTGGGCAGGATTGTGATGATTTCAAAATAGAGAATGAAAAAAATGGAGCTATGTGATTTCTGAAATTACATCATAAGAATTTAGTGGACAGTCTGCCTTTTTGGTAGGCCACCTTATTTTTAGCTCTGACCTCCATGTTAAGATGTCTAACTACCATGAGGCTTCTATGTTATGAGAAAACTCAGTCATTGTGGAGAGGCCATACCAGGGGATGATAAAAAGCACTAGCTGAGTTCCCAGTGAAGACCAGATGTGGTAAGAGAGAGCTGTAGGTGATTCCTTCCTACAGGCAATGAACTATGCTCAGCTGTTCATTCTTTACAAAGAGGCCCCAAGTGGGGAATTTTGTGTTTCTAAATTCAAAAATGGTGTGTTAGGTAACAATAGTAACTAAAATAATTTACCTTTAATTTAGTAGTCCATTTGTAATTTAACTATATGTATGAGACAATCATATATTTATTCTGCATAATTATATCATTGATCTCACCTATTAAAAATACTTTCTTTTAACAAATTTTAATTTTAACTTCTCCTTTCAGATATATTGCATCCTATAAAATCCATTTCTGTATTTTTTACTTTTCTATTAGTTTATATGTCTATATGTATTCTATATGTATTTAAGTACCATACTATAAAATCATTTAATTTTTTAATTAAATTATTACATATTTTAAGTAAAAGAGATTTCACAATCATTATTAATTTATTTTTACATATTTTTTGGTAGTTGTACTTATTCATTCTTCCAAGTGAACCAGATATCTCATTTTTGATGAATTAATTTTGATTTTCAGAATGTCATAAATACTTTTACATTAATAAAGCATTAGAACCATTTTGTTGAGCTTTACAATAGTTTTTGGATAAGTAATGAACCTAAGAATAATGTGAGATATCCTGTTAGTCCAGTAAGTGCAATATTCTGCTTATTTTATATGGTTGTACAGAGTTGGAGAATTGCCAGTTAGATTAGTTGATTTTTAAGGTTATTTTCAACTTTAAAATCTTAAACTGATGTAAAGTAAATTTCCCTACCACAAATAAATTCATATTCAGATTATACAACTGTAAAAATGGAATATGATCACTCTACATTTGCAAATGGTGGAATATCCTTCATCTTGGGTTTTGCTTCCTGTAGTAGACACTCCTCTGTGCTTAATTTCACAGTTGTGATTTTGAAAATTGTTTGAAAGCTAGGCTGAGGAGGATAGTAAGCAATTAACACAGATAGTGGAAAGTCCCTTTCAATGAAATTTATTTGCTTTTAGTTTTAATTTTACACTACTGTAAAAAGGGGCATATGCATATTCTTGTATTTGGTAGATGTGATTATTATAGCCAAGTGTTAAATTTTCTATTTCTTTTCTTTTTCTAGGATGTATTACTCGAAACTTCATAATCAAAAGTACCAATTCACATAGGATGTAAGGAAGAAGAAACCCTGTAATGAACCATACATTCTTCACTCCTATGTGTGCAGTTAACTTATTTCATGAAAATCATGGATTTTTCAGTTCACTGTCCATTTACACTCAAGGTAAAAGTATAAAGGTCAGCAAGGAATGGTTAATGACTAGAAAAGCTGCAAACTAGGGGAATTCAGGAAGTGTGAAATTGTACATTTTCATCCTGCCTGGGAAAATTTATATCCTGTTAAGTCTAATACTAAAAAACATATCAAAGCTTGGCAAAATGCTGAAATTTTCCAATACTGAAATGTGACATACTCTCAAGTAGACTTTTTGCCTAATGCATTTTTAAGATATAAAGAAACACACAATTCCCAAGAATCAGCCACAACAGTACAATGTTGGTTGATAGAGAGCTTTTGAATATATAAAGTTTAGCATTTCCCAAATTGGATTTAAACAGGCTTCCCCGAGGAACAGTTTCTGCCATTGAGTATTTATTACCTTGAATAATGTGACAGAGAAAAATGGAATAAAGGAAGTGATTTTTACTAAATAAAAGCAACTATCAACTCTCAAAAGATAAACTATCCATATTTTAAGAAGACTACAGCACACTAGAAAATCTTGTCCTCATGACAGTTAGGAGGTGCAGTTTTTATTTGTTCTCTGCAAGGCAAGCTCACACATTCAGTTTATGGTTCAAGTATCCACAGCTACATGTCTAAAAATTGTCAGAATCTACAAAATGATCTTACTTTTTGTTAGTTCTGCCCCAAAAAATCAGGGAGGCCAAAATCCCAAAGTGCAGGTTCTCAGTAAAGACAGAAACAGTAAATAAGAGCATCTCTTTGAGAAACTAAGGCAAATAGGAAAGCTCTATGAGACCCAGGGTACCTGTAGGAGCTGTCATTATTCGCTGTGCTCCTATAAAACTGGAAACTTGAATCACTGACATGGAGCTTCCAAGAAAATCAGCTGCTGGCTTTTTTCTTGGGAGGAGGCAGTGATTTTACCCCAGTGCCTTAAATCTTTAAGTGGCTGGAGATGACCGTTTCATAGAAGAATAGCATGTAACAAAAAAGAACTATATTTTTACAATTAAAGTAAAGAGCTTGTTGAAAATTGTTTCCCTGTTTCTAACCCACTTTTTATCTTAAATGAAATTATGGTCTTTTTTTCTGACTCAAAATAGATTTATTAGAATTGTTTCACAAGAAAAAAAATACAAATTTGTAGAGTTAGATAGAGAGCAAATACAGATGCAAAATAAAATTAAGGAAATGAATACCAATATATTTAAGTGCCTCTCTCTGCATATCACCTGCTTGTCTAAAATAGTGAAAGCCCCCTTTTAAATCCTGAAGTCATCTTTAAGATGTTTAAGTCTCTCTTACTTAAGACAACTGCTTTCTTATTGTTCGAAATAAAAACAAAGAACTACAGGAGATATAGATTAGGTAGTCTTTAAAGTTCTTTCCAACATTAAAATCTTAAATTGATACACAGTAAATTTCCCTCATATAATATTGTTTATAAGATATATGTATAGGCCCTGGCCGGTTGGCTTAGTGGTAGAGCGTCGGCCTGGTGTGCAGAGGTCCCGGGTTCGATTCCCGGCCAGGGCACACAGGAGAAGCGCCCATCTGCTTCTCCACCCCTCCCCCTCTCCTTCCTCTCTGTCTCTCTCTTCCCCTCCCGCAGCCGAGGCTCCATTGGAGCAAAGATGGCCCGGGCGCTGGGGATGGCTCCTTGGCCTCTGCCCCAGGCGCTAGAGTGGCTCTGGTGGCAACAAAGCGACGCCCGGAGGGGCAGAACATCCCTTCCTGGTGGGCAAAGCCTCGCCCCTGGTGGGCGTGTCGGGTGGATCCCGGTCGGGCGCATGTGGGAGTCTGTCTGACTGTCTCTCCCCATTCCCAGCTTCAGAAAAATACAAAAAAAAAAAAAAAAAAAAAAAGATATATGTATATTGTTACATTATACTACATTGACAAAATTTATGGTTTATATTTGAATGTCAAGTTTTGATCACCATACTAGGCATTAGGAAAACTGTGACTCTGTGATCTAGAGTCTTTGTGGTTGATTTTGAAAACACAATCTTGATTGTAAAATAAATGTTTAAACAGAATGACTCTTCATTGTACAGCCATCACTCCTATTATGGCTCTGAGTGAGTTATATTGCTTACAGAAACAGAATATTCAGAGCAACAAGAGATAATGTATTAGAAGCCATGTAAATCAACATATAAGTATTAAGTTCCAATGATTTCAGCATTTTGCTGTGAAATTGTATGTAGTATTCTCATAGGTATGTGTGGAAGTCAACAGTCATTTAATAAATAATTCAGAAATGCTAAAAATTATTACTCAGACAAATAACCAGTAAAGTTTCAGACACCAGAGAAAGCGATAGTAATCAATGTCATTTATGCCATCATCTCCCTCATGGAGATATTCACTGCTTCTCGGTTCATTGAATAAACTCTTTGGGGTTTAGCTTCATTAACATAAGTTGTCATAAGAGCACTTATCTCAAACTAAATTGGAAAAATGGAAATGCTCAAATTAAACTCATATTTAACATATGAAACTCTCAGACATTACTCCCTTGACAGTGAATATAATTCAAATATATTATATTTTTTATGTTTAGTAGAGCTTTCAGCTATCTATCCCCAAAACTGAAAAATAAATCATTTCATTTTTGCCCCTACAATTTAAATGATGCAGTAAAAAGTAAATCTTATACTTTTTCTAACTTTCTCAGTAAAATGTAATTTCTTTTATTGGTCTAGAGTCTCCTAAGAATACAGCTTCCAAAAAGTTTTTTTTTTTATTGAGAGAAAAATAGGTGACATAAGAATGTTCATTTTTGAAATTTAATGTTTACTTTTCACAATATAAATTATCCTTTAAAACATCTTCACTTTTTAAAAGCACAGTTTTGTTTCAATAATGTGTGATTCGAACTCCTTAAGCTGCAACCCTCAATTAGTAGGTTAGGGCTTGGGCATGAGTCACCTGTTGCTTAGGGCAGTGCTGCCTTCCCGGAGCATGAGCTCCCAACACTGAAACAACCTTCCCGTATTTACTATCCTTCACTCAAAATTTCCTCTTACTTTTAGATTCAGTTTGCATTATCTTCTTTGTCAGAGTCACTAGGAAACATCTTTGTTTCCAGGTGCAGTGATAGTCATGAAAAAACCTATTTTCAAAGGGAAACTCCTTATCTCCATGGGGCTATAATAGATAACCTAAGCAAAATTTTTCTTAGATCAATAAAATTGAGTGCAGTCATCATCTTTAGCTCCCTATATAGTTATAATAGTTGTGATTCTAAAATGATGAAAACCATGAGTAAAACATTTGAAAGCTTTATAATAATTTCTCTAATAGTGTAGGTTGTTTTTCTACCTATAATTTCCATGGTCCATACCTACATGGCTAGGGAATAAATTTCCTAATAGCATGATGCTGTCATTTCAGTGGATGGTCTTTGTGATTCCATTTTTGTAAAAAATGGTTTAGTGAGAGTGATTTATTTGTATATGCTACACTGAAAAGAATCTCTTTATATATTTCCAAGTTTATATTTAAGAGTTTATCAGAATAATATATTTACCAAAAGTAATGTTAACATTAAAGATTAGTGAACAACAATATAACCCTTTCATTTTGTTTATTAAAGAATAATAATATTTGTAAGACATAATGTATTAGGACAATAAGACATCAACTAGAACCATCAAATCATTAGTAAGTGTCTAAATTAAGAAAGAATAATAGGATGCTCATAAATGACGATTCTATTTATGTATTTGATATTGCTGTAAAACTTTTTCTTTTCATTAAAATGCATCAAAGTGATCAAGGTCACTACATTAATAGCTTTAAAAATAAAAATACACCCTATCTATGCAGATGTTTTAGAATTTCACAGCCTTTTATTTCACAGAAGAAACTTTGGTTAGCCACTACTTTCATACCCTAACCCCTATAATAAACACATAAATTACACTCCCAGAAAAATTTCTCTTTAAAAATAGACATATAGATTAAACCCTAATTAATAAATTCACTAGTTGTTTTACTATAGTTAAACTATTAGTCAAGATTAAATATTTAGCAGCTCTATATTTTTAAGACTCTTGCCTAATATTTTCATAGGGCATTAGTGAAGTCATGGATTGCATTTGGTAAGGTAGGAAATCATTGAGTGACTCAAGGTTCTATCATATGACAGTGGGATGTGGAAATGGTTAGGGAGAAAGATGAGCTCTTTCATAGAGCGAAGGGTAGGGAGGAGAATGTTTGCTCTGTTGGGCAAATCAGTGCAGCAAGTTTCAAAGGAGATAGCCATTGAAATATGAGTACATTAAGTAAATACATTTGTGTATCTTTTAGTGAAATAAATTGTTTTTATATAATAAAATATAAAAAATCTATTTGCTATATATAAATAGAAATCATGATCAAATAAAACTCTTATATAGATTAAATTTATTGTTTCATTTAGTTACTGTGATGGCAATATTATAGAACAGTGCAGATACATGAATTGATATGAAGCCCATTTCTGGAAAATGTCTCAATTCCCCCTTAAAAAGTATATTATGTTTATAAATGCTTTTAAAAAAACTGGGGAAAATTATAAAGTTCATATGAATGTCATAATACTGTACAGTCACTTAAAATATTTGATATCTGATTCTTATAAGCTCTTTTCTAATGGTAGAACAAAGATTTACAAGGATTTTCACCTTTTTTTGTTTTGATAAAAAATGTTTAGGTTTTCTTTGCTTTTCAAAAAGAGACAATTTTTTTTTCCCAAATGACAAAATTGGGAATATGCCACTTTTATTTTCTGAGAAGTGAGACTATCATTATGTGGCATGTATTTCCTTTAGAGGTCTATCAACACACTGACATGATAAGATTTAAAAATGTTTCTTAATGCACTACAGTGACATATTTAATTCTTATTCATTGCTTACACGGAGTACTATAATGACGTAGGTTAAAAACAATCAGTCTATGTTGGTTATTTCACTAATATGCATTTTCCCAAGGAAAGATACAGGCAAGTTAGCTCATTCATTTGTGTTCTTTTATTTGAATCATATTGCCTTCTATTTTGCATCTATAATGAGTAATTGCTAAAAAAAAAAGCATGCTGAGTCACAACTACCACAGATGAAGGCTTTATGAATTCATAGCATACTTGTGAGTTGGATTCCTGAAAGCCCTTTCATCCCACTT
This sequence comes from Saccopteryx leptura, assembly GCF_036850995.1. Classification (NCBI taxonomy): domain Eukaryota; kingdom Metazoa; phylum Chordata; class Mammalia; order Chiroptera; family Emballonuridae; genus Saccopteryx; species Saccopteryx leptura. The sequence continues at coordinate 155,699,390 of NC_089504.1, forward strand.
ACAGATCTTTGAGAATAAAGGAATTGTTCCTGAAATTTGGAACAATTCCAAATTTGGAACACTTCCAATAGCCTATTGATTGAAAGCTCTGTGACATCTCTCCAGGTGCGCCAGAACTGAAAAGGCACATAGAGAATGAGCTTGGAGTATATCTATTAGCTTTGCAGTGGGACTCAAGTAAAAGCATTGGGAAGAGGGAACATTATTCATCCATTTAGGTTGATAAAGATTTTCAATTTTTACTACTTTCATTTTTAGATTTTAACCAAATGAGAATTTTAGAGATTACTGTTGTATCTACCGGGTACAAGAACAAACGTCAGAGACTTTTAGGAGTTTAGATGTTACTTTATTGGCCAGTTTAACCTGCACAAGGGTGAACTCCTAAGATGTCTGGAGACACCGTACTCACAAGGAGCTGTAAAAGGGAGTCGCACCTGGTGCTTACAGCTAGGTCCTTATATATCCTAAGTGAGCAAGCATTTTACAGAAGCAGATGTGGCAGTTAGCTATTCGCTAGGGAGGTCGCATGCAGCATAGCAACAGGGGCCGGCATAGCAACAGGGGCCAGGTTCAACTTAGTGGCGAATTTCAAACATAAACTTCTTTGTTCTTATCCTCACATGGGCCCTATCAGCACTCCCTGTTCCTGCCAGCCCTCCCTGTTCCTGCTCTTTCAATAGTTACACTTCTGGCAGCCACAGCACATTTCCCTGAATCTAACATCCCCCCATTTCTTTTGGGCATAAATCAAACCCTTGATTCTTCATCAGTGGGGAGACTGGTATAAGGTTGGGACAGAACTATTAACTTTACTATATCTACCCTCTCCTTTATGAATGCAAGGAGTTTATTAAGGATTATTGGTCTAATGGTAAGAGCCAATAATAATAGGAGGGGTCTAGCAATTGCGGATATGAGGGTAGTTAACCAAGGAGAAGTCTTGAACATAGAGGTATACTAGCTAGGGCTGTCTTCTTCTAGGTTCCTATTCTTTAATCTGTTTGCAAGTATCTTGATATTCTCTCTAATTACTCTAGAGTGGTTAGCGTAAAAACAATATTCTTCTCTTAAAGCAGCACACAGTCCTCCTTGCTCAAGGAGGAGGAGGTCTAGCCCTCTCCTATTCTGAAGGGCTACCTCAGCTAGGGAGTCTATTTACTTCTGGAGGTATATTACCTGGTTTAGGTGGACTCTATTGAAATTTACTGACTAGGGTCTTACAACCCTACTTTTTACAAAAATAATCTGAGTGAGACCCGTATATGCGACGCCGTCCGGAAGAGGGTTCGGGGCAAGCATAGTGTGGAGTATACTATAAAGCTCTATTTTTTACATTGGGGTTACACCTATTACCTAAGGTGTATGAGCTAGGCAAATCATTAGCAAGAGGGCTCCTGGCTGAATTAGAATGTCTCTAATCTGCTGGTGAATCACAGAACTTGTCTTCAAAGAACTTTGATAAGTCAGCTTGGAGAGTTATGGGGTTGTTATTATCCTAGGTGTTATTCTGTGCTATAACTGTGCTATCTGCTGTCCTGATTAAAACCTATTCCTGTAGCTCTAGTCCCTTACTGGGTAAATAATAAAAAGTCATCAGTCCTAAGTGGAGGAGAAGGTGAGCTTTAAAGGCTCTCCAGGGGTCTGCTTGACTTGCCATCTCCGAGATCCTTCGTCGGGTGGTTGGGCCAGCTTCACATGGGAGAGGTGGATCCAGTAGGGCTTTTCAGCTACCTTAATAGCTGTGGGTGTACTCAGGATCACCTGGAATGGTCTATTCTACTGTGGCTCAAGGTTGCCCCGTCTGTGGTTGAGTATCTACACTTACTGTCTAGGTTCTGGTGGCTCCAGTAGTCGGGAACTGTGTTTCGCATTCGATTGGGCTGATCTCTGGAGGGCCTGCACCTCACTTCTGATGTGTTGCAGGGCCTGTAAAGACTTGAAGAAATTATGATTAGAAATCTCTAGTTCCCCTCTGGTCAATCGAGGTACAAGGGGCACAGGTTGCCTAAATAAGGTTTCATAAGGGGTCTATTTATTGAGATAGGGGGTACATCTGGTTCTAAAAAGGGTAAAAGGGAGGAGCTCAACCTAGTTTTCACCAGTCTCTCCTCTTAGCTTAATTATAGTTTCCTTCAGAGTCCTGTTTATTCTTTCTACCTGTCCTGAACTTTGGGGCCTATAAATGCAATGTAATTTCTAATTAATACCTAACTTAGTGGCTAATTCTTGAGATATCCTGGATATAAATGTAGGTCCATTGTCTGGTCCTAGGGCTACGGGAATGCTATATCTAAGTATGATTTCCCTTAATAAGACTTCTCAAACTGTGGAAGCAGCCTCTCCTCGCGTGGGGAATGCTTCTACCTATCCTGAGAAGGTTCCTACTAATACTAATAGATACTTATAACTTGACTTCCTAGGGGTCATCTCTGTGAAATCTATTTCTTACAGTTCTCCCTGAGCTTTCCCCCGATACCTCACAAAGGGGGGTAGCTTCTTATTCTGCACATTTACTCTGGCACAGATGCTGTACCTCGAGACAATGGAGTGACAATATCCCTGATGTTGGGCCTTACATAATACTTCCTGATAAGTTGTTCTAGCCTGTTTTGTCCTAGATGGGTACTAGTATGAATATCTCCTACTATTTCTCTTACTATTCCCTGGGATAAATAGAGCTGGGAGTCAGGAAGCTCTATCTATCCCTGCTGATTTTTCTTCCCTTTCAACTGCATCCCTTCCTGCTCTTCTTCTGGGAAATATCTAGGATCCGGAGGTAGCGTTGGCTTAGGCAGCAATGGCAGAGGCTTTCTTGTGGCCCAGTGGCTGCCTCTTTTGCAGCTGAGTCTGCTAGGTTGTTACCCTTTACAATAGACGAGTCCCCTCTCTGGTGTCCTTTGTAGTGAATGATGGCAACTTTGGTAGGTAGCCAAATGGCGTTTAGGAGGGCAAGAATTTCATTGTGATTTTTAATGTCTTTCTCCCCTGCTGTCAGTAAGCCTCTCTCCTTGTATATGGCTCCGTGGACATGGGCAGTGGTGAATGCATATCGGCTGTCAGTGTAGATGTTGGTAACTTTTCCCTCTGCTATCTGTAAGGCTCGGGTTAGTCCTATTAGCTCTGCCCTTTGTGCAAATGTTCCTGTGGGCAGTGCTTTCTGCCACAGGACCTTATTTTCCATGGTCACTGATGCCCCTGTATGTCGCTGTCTATCCTTAATAAAACTGCTCCTGTTAGTAAAGAGGGTCAGGTCTGCCTTCCCGTATGCTTGAGCCCTTAAGTCCGGGCAGAAGCCAGTCACTGTGTCAAGGATTTGTTTGTAACTATGGACCAAAGTAGAGTCCGGTATTGGCAACAGGGTTGCTGGGTTCAGGGCAGCAGTTTTGAGGAACTGAACAGATGGAGGGTTCCACAGCACACCTCCCTGAATCTAACAATTACCAATATTTCTAAAAGGGAAATGGGATGATTTTCTTTTTTTCCCCCTTTTTTTCTTTAGAAAATTAAACTTAACAGGGTGACATTGATCAATAAGAGTACTTAGATTTCAGGTAAACATCTCCACATCTTTTGCACAGTCAATTATGTTGTATACCCATCACCCAAAGTCAAATCATTTTCTGTCACCTTATATTTGTCCCTCTTTATACCCTTCCCCAATCCCTTTCCCTGGTAACCACAGTACTCTTATCTATGTCCATGAGTCTCAATTTTGCTTTCCACCTATGTGTGAAATCATAGTTTTTAGCTTTTTATGATTTACTTATTTCACTCAGTATAATTTTTTCAAGCTTCATCCATGTTGTTGTTTTCTTATGGAAATTAAAAAGAAGCACTTTAAAGCAAACTGCTAATTCAAGTCCATATAATATGGGGAATTTTCTTTGATTAAAAAAGTGTCTTTTGTAACCTCAAACAGAAGGATTGACTTATTATTTGAGGCAGTTCTTTGATGCTACAGAAATACGGTCTCATAGATCATTTAAATAAAAAGTTAGTGAATAGCTTTCTTAAATATGAAAACTCCACATTCTATTGAATTAAGTTTTTATTGTAAAGGCAAGTTGTGTTTCTTTTTACATAAAATTTAATAAGCTGACTTCCTTTGATGAACTTCAGGTGAAGAAATTTAAATATGTATTTTTTTTACTTGGCTGCTAAGTTGGTAATAGAGCAAAGTGGTAAAAACAGCACCAGAGAGAAGTAGTAAAATGGTACTACTAAACACTGCATCTGTTAAAAAATATATAATTTTCTAAGTACCAATCCAGACATATAGTTAAACTTTTAAATTTGTTCTCACTTAAGAATATTTAAACATTTCTGATGAAAGGAGAAGTGTAGATGAATCTATCTTTGACAGTTTGATGCTGATAAAATATAGACTTTTTTATGTAATACAAATAAATAATTTAAAAAGCTAATAATTAGCCCTGGCCAGATAGCTAGTTTGGTTAGAGCATTGTCCAATATGCAAAATTTGTGGATTTGATCCCCAGTCAAGGTACAGACAAGAACAGATTGTTATTTCTCTCTCTCTCTCTAAAATCAATAATGTTAAAAAAAGCTAATCATTAGTTTTTATGATTTAAGCTCAGAGTATCTGATAAGTCACTGAAGCATTTGCCAATTCAATACTATTTGTGGTGAAATTTAGGATGTTTGATGCCTCAAACTCAAAACTGTTAGAGACAGGACCTAATATGCTCAAGAGAGTGAATAAAATCTTTGAAAAATGGTTTTAAGTCTTCAACAATGTTTGTTGAATTGTTTGCCAAAGTGTAACTAACCAAGCAACAGTACCAATTCCTTCAGCTACTTTATGAAAAGAGTGACTGATTTACACATGTAGGTTGCACACATGTTTACTTTTAATTTGTGAATTTCCAAAGCCCCAAAAGTGGAAAAATAAATCCCAAGAAGGCATATCCTGTGGATCTTCCTCCTTGATGTATAATTTGCAGGTCTTGTTGTGACTGCATTGTTAAAATGCTGGGTATGTACTAAGTGAAAATGAAGGCTTTCAAACAAGCTTAGATCAGCTGTATTTTCACAAATCAATGATTTGCTTATTAAAAGGTAATACATTTTGGTAATGCTGGAGAAGTTGGATGCTAAAGATGTCACTGTAGGAGTTTAAGGAAAACTGCAGCAGTTGTCAGAACAGCAATTATGGTGAGACAAATTTGGTTTGACTGAAGTAACAGTCTTGCTGGGCTTGAATTGCTTTTCTATTTGATTATGCTTAGTAATTAAAAGAAAGTATTGGAGAACCAAGGGCAGAGAGTTCTCTGGGGCTGGCCTTCTATGCCAGTAAAACATCCAGGTCAAAAATCATCAGGAAGTTTTGTCTACAGGGTGCCAAATAAGGCATTTCAAGGTTATACAAATCCAAAATTTGATTGTTTATGAATGCTTAATGTGAATTTGTGCACATTCACAAATCAATTGGAGAAACAATCATTTCATCAAAATTAGGTACCTTAAAAAAACCTCATGAAATACAATCAGTAAATTAGTAACTAAATACTTCTGGGAAATTATTTTTTTTAATATTTGTAGACACAAACAGCCTAGATTTAGCTCAAATCTTTTCAATTGTAGTTACTTAAGAAAAACACACAAGCCTGACCAGGCAGTGGCGCAGTGCATAAAGTGTTGGACTGGGATGCAGAGGATCCACATTCGAAATCCCGAGGTCACCAGCTTGAGCACAGGTTCATCTGGTATGAGCACAACTCATCAGCTAGAACCCAATGTTGTTGGCTTGAGAAAGGGGTCACTTGGTCTGCTGTAGCCCCTCGGTTAAGGCACATATGAGAAAGCAATCAATGAACAACTAAGGTGCCATAATGAAGAATTAATGCTTCTCGTCTCTATTCCTGTCTGTCCTTATCTGTCCCTCTCTCTCTGTCAGTGTCATAAAAAAGAAAGAAAGAAAAATCACACCAAAAATTTTCAGTATTATAAATAGAAAGCAGGGTAAAGTTTTGTCTATTCCCTGGGCAATCATTGCCTGTGTCAGAACTACTATGAAGATGTTTCTTTTCTTCTTTTTCTTAATACTAAGTCACATTTCATATATAAAAATATCCTATTTCTTGACCATATGTTTATACATTCTCTTTTCTTCCTTGCTTTAATCTCACTGTATCTATTCTTTAAACTCATTGAGAATCACAGAGAATTGTTTTTCAGTCTTTATTATCAGTTATATCCCTTACCCCAATCCTTCCGCTCTATGTTGCCATCACATCAACTACTATTGCCTGTATTATTCTAAACATTATCACCCATTTGTCTTTCATCAGCTAGCATTGCAGAACCCAAACTGAGATGAGTCTAATTACCTCTTCTCCATATTCAGGATAGTGAGTATTTACTGGCAGAGAGAACTTTGTAATCATATGGGTAATTGCTGTTGTAATTTTGTGTCCTCCAATTCTAATCAGCCTCTCAACCACCTCCAAGAATTCACTTTCTTTTTCTTTGTGACTTTTTGTTGACGTTATCTTTTAAAACTCATGTTTCAAATACTTCATAACCCTTCAACTCTCTCATTTTTGTCAGATGTCATCTTCACCTCTTAAGTCTTTGAGAAAGGGAATTCTTCAACTTCCTGTTCATCTTAGACCAAAGCAAACTCAATCTTCACCCTTTCTTCTCTAATAGGAGAGGGGTCTTGGCTGCTTGTAATCATTTCCATTAGCACTGAAACACCATCAAATAATCAATAAACAAACCATTGCTGACAACAATGGCAGGGTGTTTTTTTTAACACTTAATAAGCCCACATTGTCCAATAGCTATTGACTTTTTTCTTCCCTTCAAAGAAAAACTTTTGAAAAATATGGGTATACTTTCCCCCCCCCCTTTCTTCACCATTCACTCTGCCTTTATTTTACAGCAAGTGTTCTTTACAAGGTCACAAGAGGACTCCTAATTGATAAATTTACATGAACCCCTTGAGTTTTCTTATCTTGAGCTCTCTGGACCATTTGACTCTGTAAAATCTTCTTCACTCTATATAATAAACTCTTCCCTGGAACCCGGTAGTACCACATTCTACTATCTTTTTCTTACCTCTCTTTTTACTTTTTAATAATATTTTCTTTTAGACTCGCTCTCAAATATGAGTTCTTACAGGATTCTGCCTTAGGTCCTCTTCCTATCATCCACTATAACACTCTGGGTAATCTCATCTGTTCTCAGGGCTTCAATCCCTATTTCTTCTCAGTTATTCTCTGTATCAGTCAGGAATGCATTCTCTTACAAACACACATCTTGACTGTATATAGTGGCTTAAGTAAATGGAATATGTTGTTATTCATATTATCATGCTTTTTCCCATTGTTTTAAATATTTTAATTAAGTGTAAACTTTACCACTGGAATGCTCTTTTAGACTTACTTTTTCTCAAAGCTATAAGCTTTGATGAACTCTCAGTTCTCTTCTATTAGTTTGAAATGTCCACTGACTATTATCACCTCCCTTTCATAATCTAGCATTCTCCCATGTCACCAGATTGTTTTTGCACCCTTTAGCACTACTTCCTGGAAGTGCGATGATGATGAAAGCAATTTGCAGAATTCAATGGCAGCTCCAGGAAAATAAATAAAATCTATATGTCAAAATTGGACATTGCCTGAGGTAGGATGATTGTTTTTCATTTTATATAATATGTGAGCACCTGTGATAATGGCAAATGTTAAGATGTTTTTTAAAACATTTTATTAAAAATTGGTAGAGGAAATTTAGACTAAGTTGCTACATATCCTACCAATTTTTTCTTTCTAGTCTGTTATTGGTTTTTAGATTTATGAATGTCGTGATAAACTATTTAGTTGGTTATAATTAAGTTATAGCTAGGTTCGTTAGGTAATTTATGACGTAAAATGAAATTAATTAGGTGTCAGTTGAATAGGCAAAGATACTCATAACAAGCTAAATAACTTTGACTTTAATTCACTCACAGTTTAGATGAGTGGCGGCTAAGTCTAGGTCCTCACTTTGGTGAGGCCCAGAATAAACTTGCTTGGAGAAGGCAAAGTGTTTCACAGCAGTTGCCAAGGGGTCTCAGTGGGTGACGTGGAGTCTGTGGCAGACTCAGGAAACTGCCTTGGTCTTCACCCCAGTAACTTTTATCTGATTTGGCCACTCATCACATCATAGGGTTACATTATCATACTTCAAACGTAAGTCACACATAGGCTTGATAAGGATGATGGATGGGGTTATCAAAAAAGGGAGTAAACCTGTTACACCTTGGCAATCAGGCCTTACATAGTGGCCTTTAATGTAAAATATAATTAATCACATTAGTTATAAACACGCAGTTGAAAGATATGTAGTTATCTCAAAAGGGCATAACTGGTTATATCTAACTCACTCTTAGTGAGTTTACATTTTATATTAATTTGATTTTATGTTAACTATAACAATGGATTCTTGAAATTTTATGCAAATATTGTATGTATATGCATTTTTAAAAGATGGTTTAAGGCCCTGGCTGGTTGGTTTAGTGGTAGAGCATCAGCCTGGCATGTGGATGTCCCAGGTTTGATTCTTGGTCAGGGCACACAAGTGTCCCACTTCTCCTCTCCCTTTTCCCTATCTTCCCCGACCCCCCGCCCTGCCACCATGGCCTGATTGGTTCCAGCGGATCAGCCCCACGCACTGAGGATGGCTCTGTGGAGCCTCCACCTCAGGCACTAAAAATAGCTCAGTTGGAAGCATGGCCCTAGATGGCACAGCACTGGCCCCAGCCGGGAGTTGCTGGGTAGACCATGGTCAGGGCACATGCGAAAGTCTCTCTTTATTTCCTCTCCTCTCACTTAAAAAAAATTAGATGGAAGTTATAAAACATCTTTTTCCTTTTTTTTCTCTTCTTTTCTAAGTGGGAGGAGGGGCGATAGTGAGACAGACTCCTGCATGTACCCCAACAGAGGTTCACCCAGCAATCACCTTTGGGGTTAATCCTCCAATCAACTGATCTATTTTTAGCACCTGAGGCTGATGCTGGAACCAATACAGCCACTGGCTATAAGAGAGGAAGAGGGAGAGAAAGGGGAGAGGGAGGAGGAGAAGCAGATAGTCACTTCTCTAGTGTGCCCTGACCATGAATTGAAACCTGGATGTTCATATGGTGGGCCAACGCTCTATCCATTCAGCCAACCAGCGAGGGACTCATCTACATATTTTTAAAGAGGTTCATAACCCTTAAAACATAAAGAATTATTATTCTACATAAAGAAATGGAGTCCATATGGAATTCTTTAGATTCTTCTTAGTGGATCATAAAGGTTTTTCCAAGGGATAAAAAGTGTTAATATACCCTCTATTGATACTACTCAATTATTTTTCTATTTTTGGAACTATGAATTTCAAAGTGTATCTCAAACAAATTTATTCTCCCTTTCTACCATACCTTTTAATATTATTCCCCAAACTTTTTAGTATTCTTGTGAAACTATATATTAATAAACAAGTTTCTTTCTTTTTTAAATTACTTATTATTTTTTATTTGTTAATTATAGTTGACCTACAATATTATATTAGTTTCAGATGTACACTTTACATCCTCATGACTATTTTATAACTACCAATTTGTACTTTTTAATCCCTTTACCTATTTCACTCATTCTCCCAACCCCCCTCCCATCTGGCAACCATCAAAATGTTCTCTGTACCTATGAGTCTGTTTCTTCTCTGATTGGTCATTTATTTTGTGTTTTTTTAGATTCAGTCATTGATAGATATGTATTTATTAACATTTCATTGTTCATATTTCTGATGCTTTGTTGTTATTATTGTTCTTCTTAAAGAAAACCCTTTAACATTTCATATAATACTGGTTTGGTGGTGATGAACTCCTTTAGCTTTTTCCTGTCTAGAAAGCCCTTTTTGTGTCTGAATTCTAAATGATAGCTTTGATGGGTAAAGTAATCTTCTTTCTCTTTATCACATTGAATATTTTGTGATGATCCCTTCTTAAAATATTCTCTCTTTTTTTTTCATCTTTTGTATTTGAATTATGATGTGTCCTTTTGTGGGCCTCTTTAGGTTCATCTTGTTTGGGACTCTGTGCTTTCTGGACTTGTATGTCTAGTTTCTTCACCAGGTTAGAAAAGTCTTCTGTGAATACTTTTTCAAATAGGTTTTCAATTTTTTTTTATATCTTTTTTCTCCTTTCAGCACCCTCATGATGCAGATGTTGGTATGCTTGAAGTTGTCCCAGAGGCTCCCTCTACTATCTTCATGTTTTTTGGATATTTTTCTTTTTGCTATTGTGATTGGGTGTTTTATTTTATTTTATTTTTTGTGACAGAGAGAGGGACAGATAGACAGAAGGGAGAGAGATGAGAAGCATCAATTCTTTGTTGCAGCACCTTAGTTGTTCATTGATTGCTTTATCATATATGTCTTGACCAGGGGACTACAGCAGACTGAGTGACTCCTTTCTCAAGCCAGTGACCTCGGGCTCAAACTAGCGACCTTGGGCTTTAAACCAGTGACCTTTGGGCTCAAGCCAGCAATGATTGGGTTATGTTTATGATCCCACACTCAAGCCAACAACCCTGCACTCAAGCTGGTGAGTTTGCATTCAAGCTGGCTGAGTCCATGCTCAAGCTAGCAACCTTGTGGTTTTGAACCTGGGTCTTCTGCATCCCAGTCTGACACTCTATTCGTTGTGCCACTGCCTGGTCAGGCGTGGTTTTTTGTTTTTGTTTTTTTGGGGTTTTTTTTTTCTTATATTCCAAGTTGCTGATTTGATTCTCAACTTCATCTACTCTACTCTTGATTTCTTATAAATTATTCTTCATTCCTGTTATTGTAGCCTTCATTTTTGATTGGTTCTTTTTTATGGTTTTCATGTCCTTTTTTATGCTGTTGAAGTTCTCACTAAGTTAATTGAATGCCCTTATAACCAGAGTTTTTAATTCTTTATCTGGTAGATTGCATGTCTCCATTTTGTTTAGTTCTTTTTTTGAAATTTTGCTTTATTTTTTCATTTGGGATGTACTTCTTTGTCCTTTCATTTTGGAAGTTAACCTATGTTTGTTTCAATGTATTAGGTAGAGCTGCTATGTCTCCTGGGCTTGGTTGAATGGTCTAATGTGGTAAATGTTTTGTAGCGTCCCATGGCACAGCCTCCCCAACACCCAGTGGAGTATTAAGGTATGTTCCTCCCATGTGGGCTGTGTACATCATCTTGTTCTAGTTGAGCCTTGATTGCTCTTGGCACATCAATAGGAGGGATTTATCTCCAGGCCGATTGGCTATAAGGACGGGTTGGGACCACTGACCACTGTGGAGGATCAGCTATGTAGAGGCCCACCCCATTGTTCAAGACTTACTTCAGTGAGGCTTCAGTGCCCACTGAGTCTTTATATTATGTCACTTGTGGAGGTGATTGGATAGTGCTTTGAGGTGACTTGGAGCTGTCTACTGGGTATGTCAATCCAAGATTAGTAGTCACCTGTGTCTGCCCAGGGCCACCCAGCATGAGCTACAAAGTGATCTGCAGATGCCTGCTACTTGTGTTGGGATTGAAGTTGCCTCAGAGAAGCCAAGCTACAAGCCACAACTGGCTTCTGCTAGTGCTGAGCCTTGGGGCTATTTAACAAGAGGAACAAGGCTCATTGAGGCCAGATGCTACTTGTTTGAGAGATTTTAGGAAAGTTTGAAGCATAAGCCAAGACAGTTCATTTGTATGGAAAAGCTACTGGAAAGTTTTCATGGGGCTGTAAGTTGGGTGGAGTGGGGTCTCAGAGAATCACCAGGGTGGAGTGAACAATGTGAGCTAGGGTGATGGAGACTCATATAGAATCTGCCAGCCAGCTTTGTTTGGGGAGGGTTTATCAAAGGAATAATGACCTTTGCCCACACTTTTGTCTGGCACAAAGCTGTCCCTCAGCTCTTGTCCTGATATCAGACAATCCAGTTTCTTCCCCTTTGTCCCTAGTGCCTTTTGAGGTCCTGTCCCTGCATTGGAGCTCAGAAGGCATGAGTCTGAGTAAGTCTAGGTGCAAGCCCTTAAAAAGGAACTGCTGGGGATTCCAGAAACCCTCTGTCTCACTCAACCACAATCTCCATTAGTTTTTAAAATCAGAGGTTATGGGGACTTCTCTCTTGACATCGGTCCCTGGGGCTGGGGGACCTGGTGGGGCTGGGACTCCATGAACCTCAGGGGGGGACTTATGCAGCTGAGTTATCTTTCCTGATTTTTATTTGCCACATGTGGGTTTGGGACCAGCTTGTTCTATATGTGTGCCCTTCCTGCCAATCTCTATGTAGCTTCTTCTTTAAATCCCTAGTTGTAGGACTTTCATTCAGCCAGACTTCAGACAGTTCTGAAAGATGGTGTTCCATGTTTTAGTTGTAATTTGGTGTGGTTGTGGGAAGATAGGAATACTGTATTTACTATGCTACCATCTTGATTGGAAGTAGACCATTGTTATTATATAATATAAAGTCTAGAAGAGAGACAGGACAAGGCTGAGGCATCTTCTCAATCTGCTCTGCCATTCACATCATCTAGTGTTTTGTAGTTAAGTACATATATTAGTATTCTAGCTTTAGGTCTAAGATTTGGACATTATAAAGGAGTAAAGAGAAGAAAGAAGAGTCATATTAGAATTTGCTTCTCCTTTACTTACCATAACTGTGAAACATGATCATTAAAAACCTTATTGGAGAGCAAAAAACTAAGTTTTAATTTGAACTGCTTCTGTAGAAGCAGGTCATGAAGAAATAAGGTTCAGTATTTGGCTCAACTATTCTACACTGTCTGCCACTCTCCTAGATATATCTCTTGTATTGCAATTATTCATTTACCTCTGGATTTCATGTACATATCTACCAGACTATACACAGACTCACACACATACACACAAAACACCTATGGTCATAATCACACATCAGCTGTTACCTAGACATCTTCATAAATTCCTATTCAACTTAAATGCAATTAGTCCTACAAGAACTAACTGACTTCCATCTTTTAGTCCCAAACAACTCCTCCTGTGTAACTTTTCTCAATGAATGACACTGTCATCCATAACCCCAGCATGGCACAATAGTCAACATTTCTTTATCCCCTAAATTGCACCTTGAGTTCTCTCAGTCCTGCCCTTAACAAATCTTTTTAATACTCTGTCCCCACTGTTAATTTCAGTCTGAACACAATTTTCTGCCAAAAAGTCTCTCTGCTTTCAGTCATTTTTCTCCTTCAAATTATTATTTACACTGTGACTATAGTAATCTTTTTATAGTAAAAAAAATCTGATTATGAGTGAATGTGTGTATATATGTCTATCTTCCATTCTGTTGGTCTTACCAGCTATAGGATCCATTTTCCCTTTTACTGGAAGAGTATTTTCACTGTAGATTTAAGTCTCTGTAACTGAGTTATAAGGTCTATACAGGTAGGAAAAATATCCAGGGAGTGAAAACTTGTTAAAAAAACTTTTTTTTCTTGGCTTTATGCCTTAGTTATTTTCCCTAGAAGATTAAACTTTTGGAGTTACTGCGTACTATATGACACTATCTCATAAATTAATCAGAAGTCATACAAGGTGGAGCAAAAGTAGAATTACAGTTGTGAGTATGAGAAACACAGAGTTTATTCTTGTAGTGTTAATTATTAAATTTTTCCCATATGAACAACTGTAAACCTACCTTTGCCCTACCCTGTATTTTAGTCTTCCATTGTCTTTTTTTAAATCACAACCAATCTTTTAATCACTATTTTTTTTTAGCATTAAGAGTATTATTTGACAGTTGGCTCAGTGGTAGGGTGTAGGCCTGGCATGTGGAAGTCTTAGGTTTGATTCCTGCTCAGAGCACACAGGAGAAGCGACCATCTGCTTCTCCCCCTGCCCCCAATCTGTCTTTCACTCTTTCCTTCCTGCAGCCATGGCTTGAATGGTTCAAGCAGAGTTGGCCCCAGGCCCTGAGGATGGCTCCGTGGCCTTGGCCTCCAGCCCTAAAATAGTTTGGTTACTGAGCAATGGAGATGCAGCCCAGCCAGGCAATGCATCTCCTGATAGGGGCTCGCCACGTAGATCCCAGTTGAGGTGCATGTGGTAGTCTGTCTCTGCCTCTCCACCTCTCACTTAATTAAAAAAAAGAGTATTTTTTAGGGAACATCTCTCCTCTTTGAACATTTAATTAAATGTTCAATGTATTAAATAATTTATATAGATAAATAAGTTTTATGTTCTGTACAAATTAAAGGACCTGTGAATACATCATCCTCCTTCTCACCCCCTCTCAAAACTCAAGTTTGCAAAAGTCTCAGCAGAAAATCAACAGTTCACAATTTAAACAGAATTCATAACATTACAAAAGTTTACAGAATTCTTCCTTATCATTTCTTCTAATAGAGATATTACAATGACAGAACTGAAGGATCAGAAAGGATAAATATTTGTGCAAATTACATTGATTGTTCTTAACATTTGCTTGAGATAAAAGCTATGAACACACAATGACAATAATGAAGAAAAACTATACTGAAAGTAATTCTATTTTAGATTTCAATCAACATGGATTGTACTATTACTATTACTGTTGTCTACATTTTTGCTTTTCCGTTTGCTAAACTTAGGGATGTAAGTAAATAGTATCCCAAACTTCCCACATTTTCTAACCTGAAATCAGTTTATAAGAAATCTCTACATTTTAGAAGGGTGACAGAGGATACCAACTCCTTACAGTGTTTCTCAAAAACTTATTCTTGCTCCTGCGTCCCCTACCTAAGTTAGAATTGCCATATTTAGCAAACAAAATGTTTTAACTGATAAGGAAACTTCACTAAATTGCCCAAGATCTAACAAGATTTCTAAGATGTAAACTGGGTGTGGTCATTAACCTTTCCTTCGCTTTTTGTTTGCCTCTTTCTCTTTATTTTACCTATTCCTGTCATAGTCATGCATCACTTAATAACTGGGATAATTCTGAGAAATGAGTTATTAGGCAATCTTAATTTTGTCTGTACTTACATAATACCATAGATTGTACTTACATAAACCTAAATAGTATAGTCTACCATGTACATAGGTATAGCCTATTGCTTCTAGGCTACAAGCCTGTGTACATCTTGGTACTGTAAAAAAACAATATGAGATTAAATCTAGCACAAGAGAAAGTGATGCAATCAAGAGACGTGGTAAACACGAAATGTATGAGACTGCCACCTGTATAATGCAGTGTGCTGTTTTACAGCAAACTTTTTTAAAAAATAGGAGTATGCTTTATTTTTATTTTATTTTTTAGTGAGATAGAGAGAGAGGAAGAGAGAGGGACAGATAGGAAGAGAGAGAGATGAGAAGTATCAGTTCTTCATTGTGGCTCCTTAGATGTTCATTGATTGCTTTCTCATATGTTCCTTGACCAGGGGGCTCCAGCCAGGCCATTGACCCCTTGCTCAAGTGAGCAACCCCATGCTCAAGCTGGTGAGCCCATGCTCAAGGTGGTGACATCAGGGTTTGGAACTTAGGTCCTCTGCATCCCAGGCCAATGCTCTATCTGCTGTAACACTGCCTAGTCAGACACAAGAGTACACTTTAAATAACAATAAAAAGTATAGTATAGTAAATACATAAACCAGTAATATAGTTGTTTATTATCATTATCAAGTATTATGTACTGTACATAATTAAATGTGCTACCACTTTTATACCACCAGCATGACCACAGACACATGAGTAACGCATTGCTCTATGACTTTACCATAGCTATACCATCACTTACTCCATTATAATTTTATGGGACACTGCTGTATATGTAGTCCATCATTGACCAAAATGTTGATCGTATCTATACCATAATAAAATCTTTTAAATACCTACAGTACTCACTTCCACACTGTCAAAGTCCTCTCTCATTTGGTATATTGCTATAGGCTCTCCACCCACAGTTAATTCAGTACATTACATCCACTCTACTGCAGCTAGAATACTCTCCTTAACTGCAAATCTAATCTGAGAATTTTATTCACCCTTCTGGGTAAAGTCCAAAAACCTAACATTAGCATGTAAATTTCTCTGTGGCATGGCCTCTGTCCATTTTTCTAGAATCTTTCTAAAAACCAAAAAAAAAAAAAAAGAGTTGGAATTAGTACAAGGGGACTGAGGTTTGCACAAAAATATTTCAGATCAAAGAAACAGTACAGGAAATAGAGAGCCTGGTGCATTGAAAGATATAACAAATGATAAATATGAATGAAAAAGGAAAAGGGGAATGAGTGTGGACAATGAGAGAACACAGTCATTGATTAGCAGGCTTTTTAACCAAGGGACCTTCTTATTTCCTGTGAGAAACTTGCCATCAAGTTGGAAGAAAAGGTTCGATATCTGTATGCCTTCCATAGGAGCCTTGAACTCTTCCACTGCCATACCCAGCACTCTATCATAACTGCCAGTTAGGATATGCTTCATGAAGAAAGGGCCGTATCTGCCTTATTTATTTATTCTCAGTACCTTGTACCCTGACTTTATCCTCTACAACATTCAGGAAATATTGTTAAGTGGATTAATGAATGCATTTCCAGATCAGGAAAAAAAAAAGAACTAATTATGCTAGTCCTCTGCTTAAAACTTGCTTTAGTTTGGGGCCTCAGGAAGCAGAGCCTCAGACAAAAAATGACCTGTTATAATATTATAAGAGAATGCAACTGTAGTCAAACTCAGGTGAGGGAAAAGAAGAGTAAAATGGCAGAAGAAAGGAGAGCCAATATAAGGGTGAAAACTGGCTACTATTTGGTATCAAAAGCAACTGTCTGCTTAATGCCATGGATTTCAGAGATTGTATGAATTATGGATTTCAGGGCCATTTTCCCAAGGGAATGAATAAAAGGGGAGTTTGCCTTTTCCCTTCTGTATTCCTTTAGCGAGAATATATCCTAGTACTGCCCTGAGTTTCAGCCTAAGAGGCCTTCTCAGGGCCCTGCTCTTCAGAGGGCTCCCCAGCATTTGTATCCTTCCTTGGTTGGCTGCATCTTCACCTGTGGGTTGCGAAGCCCATGGGACCTAGGGCACTTGACACCTCAGAATGTTCTCCAAGTCAGAATGCAGGACTGCCTTTCTAGATCCCACTTTCTGGTGCTCCCATTCATTCTGTAGCATGAAGCATTTACTGTTATCATCATGCTCTAATGTAACTACAGGGCTTCCTGTCTAAGTGACCATACAGTCTTTGAGAACCGGGTATTGTTTTATTAGTTTCTGACTTTCCTGTGGCAGAGATAGTACTTGGTCCATACTAGGCTAGAACCATATTTAGAATACAGCATTTTAATGGGTCTATCAAATGATTCTGTAGAAGGATTTGGAGTGCTAAAACTGCAAACTATTAAAAAATAATTGCATTTTGTTAAAAAATACTTTGTAAAAAGTAACATACAACAAAAATAATAATAGCTCAATGCTTTATTAGTGTACAGTCATATTTTAAAAAGAACATATTTCAGAGGTACTAAAGATAACTATAAACTTTAATGTAGCAATTGCTATCTTAACTACAATACATAGTGTAAATCAATGGTGGCATTAAATCTTGTCTAAATGACCAGAACAAGAGCTAAAGCTCCCTTTGTAGCACATATTTCTCTAGTAGATTTTACTTCCTTTAGGCTTGTGGTTTGTGAACAGAAGCCTTTAACGACAGGAAAATCAGAGATCATTTCATTTCAGTCTTGCAAAAATTATCTTCCTAGGAAAGCCTACAGTCAGAAGTAAACACATAGTGGCTTACAAATATATTCGCAATGAAAGCAGGAGACTATTGAAGTGGTAATCCAGTAAAATAAAATTAGTATCTTTTGTCTTTGGTGGAGATATTTTTAAATGTCTCAAAGTTATAAAAGAGTGAATCCTAATCTTGGTTTAGTGATTCTTGAGATGCCTAAAAGAAGTTGCAAATATTCAAAACAAATATGTTAATTCCCTTAGAATTTTAAATAGGCTTTACAAATAGTTGCTCCTGGAGCAGTGGATAATCTAACGAACAATAATAAAGCTCAATTCCAAAAAATTTAGAAAGTACTGATATAAAATATTAATTGCTGCCCTTCTGGCCCAAAAAGGCTAAGTTCAATATCAAATCCAAAAACACTATATTTAACTGCAACTCCCTTTGCTTAACCAAATACTTATACCTCTCACCTTTATAACAATATTCAACAGAAACTTCATAAACTCTAAATATAATGATACTATGAATTCTGTGATTTGCTGATTCTATTCCCTATTTTTTCTAGTGGCTTTTCCAATGGACACATCACCCAGTTCTTTGCTCTGAAAGAGAAAAGGAGGTGAAACCAATATGCATTTATTTCAGTTGCATTCCTTTGATGACAGGCATTGTACTAGACATTGGAATGTATTCTTTTTGCAGTTTTAAGAGTATCACAAATAAACTTAAATAGAGGATCTAAATTATTATCAACACCCCATATCCAGTCTTCCGTTTAATACAACTCTCATGCACCTGGTGAAATTTTCTTTGCACCTGGATACAAGCAAGAAGGATTACTTTAGGTCACTGATACCTTCTGTGACTACATACACGTTTTTGTAAATGTCATTTCCTTTTCCTGCTCATGTTCTCTAATCCTAACATCATTTTTGTTTTATTGTTTTGCTTTTCCCTTATCTTTCTAGAAAATAAATGAAAGTGCTAAAGTATTTAAACTTACTTTATTTATTTTCTTTGCTGTACTTATTTTTATTCATATTTATCTTAAACTATTAGTAACCCATTTCAAAGAAAATGCAATGGAAAATAGCTTGTACTTATTTGAATAACAAATGGAGCAATGAAGAACTACAAGTATAATAACATCTATGAATATTTGGTTGCCGTGAAAATATTTAAGTAGTGTATAAGGGTACAAGTCATAACAAAAGTTAAAACTTACATCTCAGTAAACCATAAAAGTAGATGAAGAGTTGAATCCAGTGATGTGACTAATATAGTTTCTGTGGCATTCATTGGCTCATTTATTACATAAATGCTCTAAATTTATCTTGATTACCTAAAGTAAAAAATATTTAAATGATGCTTAATGAATCTTGCATCCTAAGAAGGGGAGGGAGGAAATCTCAAATGCCAGTACAAAGAGGCATTAATGCTGCTGTTCTTTGTAGTGGAGTGAATCACATTCTTTATACTCTCTGGATTCTGCCAGTATATAAGCAATATTAAGTCTCCCTCTCCCTGGGACATAACTAAAAGACTGCTACCAAAGAAACAAGGTTGTTTTATGTACAGATAAAGTACTTGTTCTTTAAGGATTAAATGATTCTTTGTCTTCTTCCTATCACAATCAAAGGTACCTAACAGGATTTTAAGTGCAGTAGCATACCTGCTGTGAGAAATGACACTTTAATGCATGGGAAACTAAAGAGTGTTCTTATGTTGGTTTGAAACAGGTGCAATTAATTTGTTATCATTTCAATTATCTTGTCCCAAATGCATGCATTTAGCTGAGGTATCAGTGTAGTGTGGAACAGCAAAATTGTAGTTTCTTGAAATCTTCATTGCAGTCAAATGTTTGCTGTAGGTTCATGAGGAAAATTTAAAAACAACAACAACAGACAGGCAGTTTTTCAGAACACATTCTAAAAGAATATGTTGAGGTGAGTTGCCTGCCCTGCTTTTCCCCGCCACTTCACTGCACGAGTAAGGGGGAGCTTATATGATACAGCAGAGTTTCCTTTTCAGATGACAGCATAGAAAATTGCTAGGGGTGTTGGACTGCCAAAGCCCTCAAGACCTCCACAACATGTCCGATAAAAACACAGATCAGTGAACCAAGAGATAATAGACAGGAGTCTCCAACTTAAACACCATGTCAAAGTTCATGGTGGCCACTAAGGAGGACAGCATTCTTGTAGTGACTATTCATAAATTTGCCTGATGATGTAATTTAAAAAAAACCCTGAAAAATGTTTTTATTTATTTTGTTAATTTTTATGTTTGTGAAATTATTTTGCTGTGTTTTTTTTTTTAAGTTTTCATTTCTCAATTTACATTCAATATTATTTTGTTCAGTCAGGCTTTGATTGGAAAGCATAGTACTATTAATAAATTATAACTTTATTAATTTATAAATTTCATAATAATTTACTAATTTCCATGCAATATAGCGAAGAGAAAATATGCAGCTAAGTATCTGGGATCTCTTTGCCAAATATCAATGTTCAGGACCTTCTTCCCACCTCACTTCCCTGTATAGCTTATATATGACAGAGCTATTTCTGTTCAGATTTAAGATATATTGATATTCTTTTGTTAATTTCTGGTCTAATTAAATTTCTTCTTTTCATACACTGTTGTTGTTTTTTTAAGTTAGGGGAGGGGACATAGACTCCCAAGCCCCAGGATCTACCCAGAAACCCCAGTCTGGGGCCAATGCTCAAATCAACTGAGCTATTCTCAGCACCCAGAGGGTGCTGGAACCAATCAAGCTCCGGGCTGCAGAGAGCAAGAGGGAGAGAAGGGGAGAGGGAGAGGAAGAGAAGCACATGGTTGCTTCTCCTGTGTGCCCTGACTGGGGATTGAACCCAGGACACCTGCACACCAAGCTGATGCTCTATCCACTGGGCCAACCAGTCAAGGTCACTACACATACTATTAATTTGCTTATTTCATTCTTACCTTGGATTTCTAATTTATTTATATTAGATCGGATATTTTAGGTCATTTATTCCAGCTCCCTAAAGAAACAGATCCTAAGGAAAAGGATAATTCCAGAACACACATCTCTTAGTGGGAAATTGGAGACAAAGACCGGGTTTTCTTGTTGCCAGCAGTGCAAAAGCACATGTTGAAGGGTCTGAACATCTGGCTGCATGACTATGTCTGTGTCTCCATCTCTATGTCTGAGCTCTGTATTTGTAAAACGAGGGTAAGCAGCAGCTATTTTGTACCCTCACACAAAAGTTTGTAGAATGTCATAAAAGATGATCTATGTGATAGGATTGAGTAAGGGTAAAGAACAATTATGTTTTTGCAATACTCAAGAAGAAAAGGAGATGCAATGAATGTAGCCGAGAGAGTCTTGCAGGCTTTTCTCTGGGATGCATCCCTGAGCTGAATCACCTCAGGGAATTTTCAGGTGGTCTGCATTAGAAATCCAACTTTGCTAGTAAAATATGAAAGTAGATCTGTTTTTTTCGGTAAACTCACATTAATTAGGCTCACAGAGGCAAGGTTGAAAATTTGTCCATTTATAAAGGGAACTCTACCGGCATCTAATTTGGAGCACCTACATTAGTGAAAGTGGCAAATTCTTCCCTGGAGGCAGAATCTCCAGGTAGTCATGAAGTTGGGTAGTCAGTTAAATGATTCAAATGTTCAGTGGCATGAGGCATAATAGCCTTTTAGCTCTATTTCCATGAGGTAATAAACAAGAACTAACATTTATTAAGCACTTACTGTGTGCCAGGAATTTTACAAGAATCATCTCATGAAATATTTACAAACATCCTAGGCAGATAGAATCTTTATTAGAATTATTTGGCAGAAAAGAAAGCAAAGCTTGAGAAGGCCTGTTACCTCTTCAGTAATATCCCCACACCTCTCCTGGATGCTCCCCTGCCTCTAGGCATTCTGAGCTTTTATTAGTTCTTTAAAAACCTCAGACACACTCCTGCCTCCAAGCTTTTCCACTTGCTGTTCTCTCTACTAAGAATGCCCCTTCTAGACATCCTGATGGCTATTTTCTGCTCTTTTCACGTTTGACTCAAACAGGACTGTCTCAGGGAAGTTTTCTCTAGTTCATTTCTAAATCTGTCAATCAGCCAAAACCAAAATTTTATATGCCCACACTTACTTCAATTTTTTCTCAAAGTACTTATTAGTAGCAAATATACTATATAATTAACTCATGTATTATTTTATTTTCCATTCAGTTTCCTAGACTATAAGTTCCACAAAGAATTTTGTTTTCCTAAACTACTTTATCTCCAATAGACTCCTACCTAACTCTGTGAATGCTTAGTAAATATTAATTGAATAATTGAATGAAACCACAGCCCACGGTGATGGATGGCTTGAGTGAGAAAGCCATTAAATGCTCTCTACCTCTTTAAACAGTAGAAAGGACCAGCATTAGTGACATTGCTTCTTTGACCTTCCTTAGGCATGAATGCTTTCATTAATGACTAATTTGCCACCTACTTACAGTATATTTTCTTCAACACTTTCAGTCTCCTTTTGTAATCTTGGAATCAGCCTTTAAGTGTACTGTTTTACAGGGAGTTCTATCATGGGAAGATGATTTAACAAAAAATAAGAGTAAAATCATTTCTAAAAGAAAGCAAATTTTCATAGAAAATTGTGAAAAAATAGATCCTTACATCTTGATAATAAATGTACCCACTTTACATTCAACAAAGAGTCTGTTCAAATTGCCACTATAAGATATCTTTTTAAAGAATCAATAAAAAAAAAGAATCAAGTGGTATTTTCTGTAAAAAACATATGATGATATGATATAATAGAATCCTTTGCTTTTTTTTGGACTTTTTCAGTCTGACTATAAGTAGATTTATTTTTAAAAAAAGTATTTGTGAGTTTAATTGATTTTTTTCCAGGTCTTGTTTTAATCCTTTAATATCTTAAGAGTTCTCTTTTGGAACACTATTTAGCATTCCATTTTTTTCTCTTTCTACTTTTATCTAACTGCTGAACACTCATCTCTGAGATCACATTCAGAGATTACGTGAAGTTCTTCATTTTTATTGTTTTATTGTATGTTAACAGATGTCAGTCAGAATTGGCCAGAAACAAGGGTAATAAAGACATAGGGCTCATAGACAAGGATAATAGCAGGATTATGGCCAGAAGGACATTTTAAGTATATTAGTAAAAATATTTGATTTAGATTTAATTTTTCCAATGAAATTTCAAAGCCATGGGTAACAGGTTGATAAATACCTTAAAAAAATATCACTTTTTCTGTGATTGCTTGTGAAGTTTTAAAAGGGCAACCCACTTGTGGCCTTATTTAGCCCAACAGTGATTATTATGTACTGAGCTGCTATTATGTGTTAGGCACTATGTTAAGAGATATATACATATATACATATTATTCCCACAACAGGTTAGTAATAGGAAAACTAAATCTTGATAATCAGCTACTAAATGATAAATATTATATATCCAACTCTCCACAAGCTCCTGGCTCTTTCAACAAAAGGTTAAGACTTGAGTAGATGAAGTTACTAATATGGTTTTATTTAAAGAGTTCCACATAGAAGGCTACCCCATCAAATCATTTCTTCCATTAACTTGCCCCACATTTCCTTATTAGAGAGCCATTACCTGGAATTTATGATTTATGACTTTAGAATTTTAGTAACATAGGAGGGACACAAAATTGAGACTCATGGACATAAACAGGAGTGCAGTGGGGGAGGGGGAAGGACATAAAGAGGAACAAATATAAGGTGATGAAGGATGATTTTACTTTGTGTGATGGGTATACAACATAATCAACTATCCAAATGATGTGGAGATATTTGCCCAAAATCTATGTACTCTGGTTAACCAATGTCACCCTGTTAAATTTAATCATCTAAAAAAAAAAAAAAAGAAAAGAACTTTAGTTAGACTGAAATTTTATGCCAACCATCAATTTTTAACAGTTGGTTATATGGGGGCCCTCAGGTTATAACACAGTCTGTACTGTACATCATACTGTAGTAACAGAAAAAAATGACAAAAAAATATTCCTTACCTTTATTCCTGTGGTTGGCTTGCACACTGGAAGGGGCATTGCAAGGTGGGAGAGAATGACCTATGGGGAGGAGGGAGCTGGAGAGGCAGGAGAACCTGCAGAAGGTGCTGGAGATACTGGGTCAGGTGAATCAGGATTGCCTAAGGAACATGCAGGAGATGCTGGAGATGATTCTACTTGTACTACAGGTGTTTCATCTCAAGAAGTAGCTGATGTAGAGGGTACAGGATGTGTTGCAGGCCTCTCTACCTTCTTAAAGAATTGTTTCAGGCTAGTCTAGAAGGTTGATGACTTCTTCTCTTCCAAAATCTTCCTATAGCATTGCAAAGCATCCATAACAGCTCTCTAGACCTTACTGAATCTGTCATCGCTGGGGTCCTCAGCCTGAAATTTGGCAAACCAATCTTCTACCATAGAAAAACTGCCAAAACTTTGGTTGTAAATCTCTTGGGTTCTGGTGCTTCTATCTCTTCCTCTTCAGTCAGCTGCTTCTTCAGCTGAATGAGGTCCTCAGCAGACAGCTCCTCATCATGTGATTCCAGTAGCTCTGTGACATCCTCAGCTTCCACCTCCAAATTAAGTTATTTACCCATGACAACAACCTTCTCTGTCAGCCTCCCCTGATTCCTAAATACCATGAAAGTCATGCATAAACTGGGGACACATTTTTTTTTACACACCATTTAAGTTTGTTTGCCTCACTTCATCCCAGACAGAAGCAGTGTTTTGTACAGCCCAAACTAGTTTGCCCACATCGTCCATAGGTATGATGCTAATGGCATAAGCTGAAACACTCACCTCTTAATTATTTTAAAGTTTTTATGGAAGTGAGTGTCATAAACTTGAAATGTCATAAGTGGGGACTGTAGTAATCCGAGGACCCTCTGTAATGAAAATAGCAACGGTATTAGCCTATGTACACCTGCTGTAATGTTCAACTGATTTAACTTCTCGGGGTCTGTTTTCTTCTCTATATAATAGAGGATAAGAACTTATGCTGAGACTAAATGAAGCTCAGGATGACAATGCTTATATAATTAAAGTGGCTAATATATATGTAGTTATGTAATAATTAAATCCAGAAAAAACAACTTATCCTGCAAATGAAAATCTACTTGAAAATAAAATCTCCTAGCATAAGCACCTAGTAAAGATTGTTCATTGTTTGACAACTTGAAGAAGATTAAAGGAAAGAAAAAAGTAACTTGAATTGTTGGGGATGTTTTCACTTGCAAATAATATTATGGATAACTGAAAATTCTAAGTGTCTTAAAAAATAAGAGCATTTGTTACTTTACATAGCAAGAAGGAGATGGGGAGAGTATCCCAGGACACTGCTTCCAACAACACATCGATCTCAGATTCTGCCCTTCTTTCTTAGACAGCACCCTCTGGTCTGGGGAAAACATGGCCACTGCACTTCTAGGAATCACATTTAGTCACAACTATCAAGCAGTCATGTTCCTGCTTCAGAACCTTTGCATTTACTATTACTTATGCTAGAATAACTTTTTCCTTAGCTAATTCTCCCACTGTATTCAAGTCTCTGCTTTAAAGTCATTTCAATGAAAATATAAGCCACATGGATATATTTTTGCACATTAAAAATTATTCAAAGTTGTTTAAAAAAATGCTCAATTGATTAAAGTTGTTACTTTCTTCATTTTTAATGATTATGTTTAAAGAAAATTTTATAACGGTTCTCTTTTATTATCTTAAGTTTTTAAAAATATTTAAATTGTATTTATAAATTTTATGTATTAATTTACTCAAGTACTATGCTTATTTATCTCAAATAACAAACAATTCTAAAGTAAAGTAATTCTTATATTGAAGTTTAAATATTAAAAAATTTAGAGTGCCTTGGCTAGATAGCTGGGTTGGTTAGAGCATTGTCCTGAAGCACAAAGGTTGCCAGTTCGATACCCGGTCAGGGCACAAACAGGAACAAATCAATGTCTTGTCTCTCTCTCTTTCCCATCCTCTCTCTCTAAACTCTATAAATAAAAATAAAAAAAATACAGTTGATTTGTCACTTTAATTGAACAAATTCTGATTAATATTACTTGTACAACCCAATATTTTATCACCAAATATGCATATATTTTATTATAAATATTAATAACATGGATTTTATTTTATTGCTATAAACATTTTAAACTTAATTTTAACTCTATTGAGTTAAAAAATGACTACATAATATGGAAACATATCATATTACAGAATCTTCAAAAGACCTTAACAAGTAATTTTTGAGTTCACTCTCAAGCCTGAAAAGACTGAAATTTATTAAAATCTGTATATAATTTGTAGCAAGGACTTCATGATATAGAAGAAAATGTAACTATATAGAGGCATCTCTTGTTTTTGAATAATATCATGGTTAATTTTTAAGTGAATTTAGAGTCTATAACCACCCTCCAAATGGTGATATTGTTTTTATTAGCTTTTTTGTTGTCTATTGAGATATCTTTATTATCTAAGCATAAAGATCATTGGATATGTCAGAATCCTACATTCTTTTAATATATTTTTATATCTTAGAATCCCACAGCAATTATAGTTATTGAAGTAATATCAAATTGTATTTTAGTGTTTTTTTTCTTCCTGACTTTTCAATCACAACTCCTTTTCACTTAACATTGGAAACTAGTCATATTATTGAAAATAATCTCTTTCTTCTCACATTCCAATAGCTTTCCCTGCCTTTATTTTCCTCCATAGAATTTGTACTCCCTGAAATGCTATTTTCTGATTTATGTTTGTTTTATTTCTGTCTTTCATCTAAAATGTAAGTTCTAAGAAGAGCAATGACTTGTATTTCTTCTTGTATCCTTTTACAGCCTTAATGCCTTGAAGAATGCCTGGTACATAGGAGACACTCTAAAATAATTGTTGAAGAGATGAATGAGAGAACAACAAGACCAGACATACATCCCGTGTGTTGGTACAGAGGATAAGACTGCCATACTTGTCTTAGACTAACATACACCCCAGAGATGGAGATGATTTCATTTCCTTTTTGTTGTGGTGCTAGGATGGGCCGCTAAACACAATTCTGTAGGTAAACAACTAAAAATAATCCACTTAAACGATTCTAATAATCACATTTGGGGAGGATGTTAAAAAAGGTGAGATTGTTTTAGGGTGACAAAACACAGTAGTATACATGGCTTAGAGAAAGGTTTTTTTCCCCCTAAATATTTTAGCACCTCTCAGAAAGCCTCACAGAGAGTTACATGACTATGATCTTACTCTATCCTCCATAGTAGAGAATGTAGTTGAGGTGTATCTTATCCCAATCTTATAGAGTATGTCATAGAGATTAAAAAAATGAGTGACATCAGAGAAATGGTGCTGTGATGAGTGCTCCTGATACATTTCCCTGAAACTTCAACAAATTCAACAACTAGAGACAGAAAAACAATCTCAGGAGCATCTGAAATACATATACATCCAACAAAGGTATGATTGGGAGAAAAGGTGGCTGAATATATAAACCACTCTGAAGGAAACAGGACAGAGAATGGAGTATTCCGCTTTGCTTTCCTCACTGACATGAACAAGGGCTGCTTTCACTTGGAACTGAGAGAAAGCGAGGACTGGGGATGTGGAAAAAGCTGGGCTAGGGCAGAGATGTTCAAGCCAAGGATAAAGTGTGCCCGCGGCTCAACCCACATGGAGCTAACGCAAGTGGCAGACCCCGGCAGAGGTGGGCTAGTGCAGGCAGTGTGCGAGTGGATCTACCTGGTGCTTTGGGCATGGGTGCCCACATTTCAGGATGTAAGGGTTGGGTCAGAGACTGTCACTAGTGGCCCGTTGTGTGGGCTGTGACCAGAGTTTCTGAATAATCCTGGCTTTCGGAACAATAGCGTGCAGGAAGTGCATGAAAGCCAGCTTCCCTGCACCCAAACCTGTCTGGGTGTGGCACCTCCACCAGCCATTCAGGCTAACAAAGCACACTCCTGGGGAAGAGAACTGCAGAAGTGGTTGGGGGAAGGACGCACAGGCAGCTTGCAGACAGCCTCTGGAGAGCAGACCTGTGGAGTGCTGAGGCATACTAGACATGCCTGGAGGCTCATAGAAAGATACCTGAAAGGCAATCGGCTCCCAGCCCTGCCTGATTACACTGGCGGCTGAGGCTGGCAAAGCCTTACCTGGAACCCTGTGTTGAGTGGAGATAGAGGGGGAATTTGGCAGCTCTTAGAGCCTCTTGCTCTCCAGGAAGTGGCTGGAGCAACTTCATAGCTGGGTCCCAGGCTGTTGGTTCAGGAAGGAGAGATTTGGGGAGAGGCTCTGGGAAAATGGACTCTCCCACTGTCAGAGATTGCAAACGCTAACAAGCCCCACCTATCAACAGGACTGAGGCCTAGTTTATGTTATCACCATAGAGACACAACATCAAATCTCTGCTTAAGAGTGCCACAGGGACAGAACCTGGGGTACAGCACCACTGGCCAAAAAGAGAAAGAAGAAAGAAAAAGGAAGAAGATAACTTCTCAAAACCAGGAAAAATCCACAGTCTTTATCATTTTTTCCATTTTTTCTTGTATTTTTTATCTTTTTTTTTCTTCCACATTGGTCATTTTATTCTCTTTCCATTTTATTCTTTTCATTTTAAACATTATTACCCATAGGTGTTACATTTTCCATTCTTTTTTTAAATTGAGAGTTACATTCCAAAAAACTTAACTCATCTTTTTCCTCTCTCTTTTTGTTTCTTCTTTTCTATTTCACTTTTTCTCCATTCGAATCTCACCCACAAATAAATTATTTTATTCTGGTTTTAAATTTTTTTTTGGCATTTTGTGTGCTTTTTATCTCTTTAGTATTTCCCCAACTCCAGCTCTCTATTCTATAGTTTTTGTGCCACTTAATGCAATAGAATTTTCATTTTTCACTGTATTTTTTCTTTTATCTCTTTTTCTTTTCTCTTACACTATTTCTCTTGTTCGACCATCATTTACAAAAAACTTATTTTACACTTGATCCAAATTTTTTTCTTGTGGCATTTTGTGGGTTCTTGCCTCACTTTTTGCCTCTTTGTCACTCCCTCCAACCCAAGCTTTTATTCTATGTATTTTTGTTCCACTTAGCACAATAGAATTTTCAGTTTTTCACTGCATTTTCTCAAAAATTTTTTTTATCAACTCTTATTAGTGTTATTAACAATACCACTCTCAAATGCCATTAAAGAAAAAGAAATTGAATATCATGTATACAAAAGACAGTGATGTAGCTCAGATAGATGAGGAAAAATCTATAGAAAAAATTTTTAATAGCTTAGAAACCTTGGAGTAAAATGACAGAGAATTTAAAATTGAAGTCCTAAAAATATTAAAGGATATATAAGAAAGCACAGAAAGGCAATTTAGGGAGCTCAAAAAACAATTCAATGAACATAAAGAATATTTCACCAAGAAAATTGAAACTATGAAAACAAATCAAACAAAGACTAAAAACTCAATTCATGAACTGAAAAACAAGGTAAAAAGCTTAGCCAATAGAACAGGACAAATAGAGGAGAGAATTAGTGACATAGAAGACAGGCAACTAGAGGTACTACAGAGAGAAGAGGAGAGAGTCTCACAAATTAAAAAAAAATGAGATAGTCCTACAGGAATTATCTGACTCCATCAGAAAGAGCAACATAAGAATAATGGGTATATCAGAAAGAAAAGAGAGAGAAAATGGAATGTAAAACATATTCAAACAAATAAGTGATGAGAACTTTCCAAGCCTGTGGAATGAACTAAAGCCTTCAATTCAAGAAGTAAACAGAGCATAGAGTTATATTAACCCTAACAAACTTACTCCAAGGCACATCATAATGAAATTGGCACAAACCAATGACAAAGAAAAAATTCTCAAGGCAGCCAGGGAAAAGAAGAATACAACATATAAGGAAAGGCCCATTAGATTATCAATAGATTTCTCAGCAGAAACTCTACAAGCTAGAAGAGAGTGGACCCCAATATTTAAAGTTCTGAAAAAGAATAACTTCCAGCAAGAATACTATACCCATCAAAGCTAACCTTCAAATACAAAGGAGAAATAAAAACATTCACAGATACAAAAAAGATGAGGGAATTTATCACCAGAAAACCCCCACTCCAGGAAATACTAAAGAGGGTTTTCAACCAGAAACAAAGAACAAAACAAAACAAAACAAAACTTCAAGATTGCAATAAAAACAAGATTAATCTGTGACAAAGAAACAAAAAAGGGGAGAGGACAAAGATTAACAGTAGCAAAGAAGGATGGAGTGAGGAAGCACTCATGAGATAATGTATTACAATAAACATGATATGTATGCTTTCCATTAGTTAATGGTAGCCACCCCTGAAAAACCAACAGAGAAGCACATGACTTGAAAAAAGAAGTAACAGAGAAAAGAAGTATGGATTACAACCAAACAAAAACAAATGATAAAAAAATAAAAGAGAAAAACCAAACAAGATACAAAACTATCAGAAAGCAATATATAAAATGGCAATAGAAAACACTTAAATGTCAATAATTACACTGAACATAAATGGATTGAATGCACCAATAAAAAGACACAGAGTAGCAGAATGGATTAAAAAAGAAAATCTAACTGTATGTTGCCTACAAGAAACCCATCTAAGCTACAAGAATAAAAATAAATTCAAAGTGAAAGGTTGGAAAACAATACTCCAAGCAAATAACATCCCCAAAAAAATCAGGTGTAGCAA
The DNA here is from genome assembly GCF_036850995.1 of Saccopteryx leptura. NCBI lineage: Eukaryota > Metazoa > Chordata > Mammalia > Chiroptera > Emballonuridae > Saccopteryx > Saccopteryx leptura. The sequence goes on from NC_089504.1 coordinate 155,729,858, forward strand.
TACTCATATCTAACAATGCTGACTACAAGACAGCAAAGGTAATCAGAGACAAAAATGGTCATTTCATAATGATAAAGGAGACATTAAATCAAGAAGACATAACACTTTATAATATATATCAGGGGTCCCCAAACTACGGCCTTCATAATATATATCATGCGGCCCCCTGAGGCCATTTATCTGGCCCCCGCCGCACTTCCAGAAGGGACACCTCTTTCATTGGTGGTCAGTGAGAGGAGCATAGTTCCCATTAAAATACTGGTCAGTTTGTTGATTTAAATTTACTTGTTCTTTATTTTAATTATTGTATTTGTTCCCATTTTTTTTTTTTTTACTTTAAAATAAGGTATGTGCGGTGTGCATAGGGATTTGTTCATAGTTTTTTTTATAGTCCGCCCTCCAAAAGTCTGAGGGACAGTGAACTGGCCCCTTGAGTAAAAAGTTTGGGGACCCCTGATATATATGCACCAAACCAAGGAGCACCAAAATATATAAGACAACTACTGACTGACCTAAAAACAAAAACTGACAAAAATACAATAATACTTGGAGATCTCAGTACACTGCTTATAGCTCTAGATCATTCACCCAAACAGAAAATCAATAAAGAAATATTGGCCTTAAATAAAATACTAGAAAAATTGGATATGATAGACATCTATAGGACATTTCATCCCAAAGTGCCAGAGTATACATTTTTCTCTAGTGTACATGGAACATTCTCAAGAACTGACCATATGTTGGACCACAAAAATAACATCAACAAATTTAGAAAGATTAAAATTATATCAAGTACATTTTCGGATTATAAGGCATTGAAACTAGAATTCAACAGCAAAAAAGAGGTAAACAAACCTATAAAAATGTGGAAACTAGCCCTGGCCAGTTGGCTCAGTGGTAGAGCGTCGGCCTGGTGTGCAGGAGTCTTAGGTTCAATTCCCAGCCAGGGCACACAGGAGAAGCACCTATCTGCTTCTCCACCCCTCTCCCTCTTCTTCATCTCTGTTTCTCTCTTCCGCTCCTGCAGCCAAGGCTCCATTGGAGCAAAAGTTGCCCCGGGCGCTGGGGATGACTCTATGGCCTCTGCCTCAGATGCTAGAATGGCTCTGATTGCAACAGAGCCATGCCCCAAAGGGGCAGAGCATCGCCCCCTGGTGGGCATGCCAGGTGGATCCCGGTTGAGCCCATGCGGGAGTCTGTCTGACTGCCTCCTCATTTCCAACTTCAGGAAAAAAAAAATGTGGAAACTAAACAACATACTTTTAAAAAATGAATGGGTCAAAGAAGAAATAAGCGCAGAGATAAAAAAAATACAGGCAGGCAAAAATAACAATACAACATATCAAAATCTCTGGGATGCAACAAAAGCAGTAATAAGAAAGAAGTTCAAATCACTACAGGCCTATATGAACAAACAAGAGAGAGCCCAAGTAAACCACTTAACTTCACATCTTAAGGAACTAGAAAATGAAGGACAAAGACAACCCAAAACCAACAGAAGAAAGGAAATAATAAAAATCAGAGCAGAAATAAATGAAATAGAGAACAGAAAAAAACTATAGAAAAAATTAATAAAACAAGGAGCTGGTTCTTTGAAAAGATTAACAAAATTGACAAACCCTTAACAAGACTCACCAAGGAAAAAAGAGAAAAGATTCATATAAACAAAATCCAAAATGAAAGAGGAGAAATTACCACAGATATCATAGATATACAAAAAATTATTGTAGAGTATTATGAAAAACTATATGCCACCATATTTAACAATATAGAAGAAATGAATAATTTCCTAGAACAATACAATCTTCCAAGACTGAGTCATGAAGAAGCTAAAAGCCTAAACAGACACATAAGCAGGGAGTAAATAGAAACAACTATTAAAAACCTCCCCAAAATAAAAGTCCAGGTCCAGACGGCTATACTAGTGAATTCTATCAAACATTCAAAGAAGACTTGGTTCCTATTCTACTCAAAGTCTTCTAAAAAATTGAAGAAGAAACAATACTGCCAAACACATTTTATGAGGCCAACATAACCTTCATACCAAACCTGGTAAGGATAACACAAAAAAAGAAAACTGCAGACCAATATCTCTAATGAATACAGATGCTCAAATACTAAACAAAATACTAGCAAATCGAATACAACAACACATTAAAAAAATAATTCAACATGATCAAGTAGGATTCACCCCAGAAATCAAGGGTGGTTCAACATACGTAAAATGGTTAATGTAATACACCATATCAACAAAACAAAGAACAAAAATCATATAATCTTATCAATAGATGCAGATAAGGCATTCGATAAAATACATCATTTTAGGTGTAAAACACTTAACAAATTCCTTGTTCTTGGATAGGAAGAATAAATATAATTAAAATGGCCATATTACCCAAAGCAATATATAAATTTAATGCAATTCCCATCAAAATTCCTATGACATTTTTTAAAGAAATGGAACAAAAAATCATCAGATTTATATGGAAATATAAAAAACCTCAAATAGCCAAAGCAATCCTAAGGAAAAAGAATGAAGCTGGGGGCATTACAATACCTGACTTCAAACTATATTATAGGGCCACGATAATCAAAACAGCATGGTATTGGCAGAAAAATAGACACTCAGACCAATGCAACAGAATAGAAAGCCCAGAAATAAAACCACATATATATGGTCAAATAATCTTTAATAAAGGGGCCAACAGCACACAATGGAGAAAAGAAAGCCTCTTCAACAAATGGTGTTGGGAAAACTGGAAACCACATGCAAAAGAATGAAACTCGACTACAGCCTGTCCCCGTGTACTAAAATTAATTCAAAATGGATCAAAGACCTAAATATAAGACCTGAAACAATAAAGTACATAGAAGAAGACATTGGTACTAAACTCATGGACCTGGGTTTTAAAGAACATTTTATGAACTTGACTCCAATGGCAAGAGAAGTGAAGGCAAAGATAAACGAATGGAACTACCTCAGAATAAAAAGTTTTTGCTCAGCAAGAGAAACTGATATCAGAATAAACAGACAGCCAACTAAATGGGAAATGTTATTTTTCAAACAACAGCTCAGATACGGGCCTAATATCCAAAATTTACAAAGAACTCATAAAACTCAACAACAAACAAACAATCCAATAAAAAAATGGGAAGAGGACATAAACAGACACTTCTCCCAGGAAGAAATACAAATGGCCAACAGATATATGAAAAGATGTTCAGCTTCATTAGTTATTAGAGAAATGCAAATCAAAACTACAATGAGATACCACCTCACCCCTGTTAGATTAGCTATTATCAACAAGACAGGTAATAGCAAATGTTGGAGAGGCTGTGGAGAAAAGGGAACTCTCATCCACTGTTGGTGGGACTGTAAAGTAGTACAACCATTATGGAGGAAAGTATGGTGGTTCCTCAAAAAACTGCAAATAGAACTACCTTATGACCCAGCAATCCCTCTACTGGGTATATACCCCAAAACCTCAGAAACATTGATACGTAAAGACACATGTAGCCCCATGTTCATTGCAGCACTGTTCACAGTGGCCAAGACATGGAAACAACCAAAAAACCCTTCAATAGAGGATTGGATAAAGAAGATGTGGCACATATACACTATGGAATACTACTCAGCCATAAGAAATGATGACATTAGATCATTTACAGCAAAATGGTGGGATCTTGATAACATTATACTGAGTGAAATAAGTAAATCAGAAAAAAACAAGAACTACATGATTCCATACATTGGTGGAACATAAAAACAAGACTAAGAGACATGGACAAGAGTGTGGTGGTTACCAGGGGTGTGGGGAGGGAGGATGCAGGAGGGAGGGAGGGGGAGAGTTAGGGGGAGGGGGAGGGGCACAGAGAAAACTAGATAGAGGGTGACGGAGGACAATCTGACTCTGGGCGAGGGGTATGCAACATAATTTAATGACAAGATAACCTAGACATGTTTTCTTTGAATATATGTACCCTGATTTATTAATGTCATCCCATTAACATTAATAAAAATTTATTTAAAAAAACACTTAACAAAATGGGAATAGAAGGAAAATATCTCAACATAATAAAGGCCATCTATGATAAACCTCAGTTAACATCATTTTAAATGGCAGAAAACTGAGGATTTCTCCCTTAAAATTAGGAACAAGACAAGATTGTCCACTCTCTCCACTCTTATTCAATGTAGTGCTGGAAGGTCTAGCCAGAGCAATCAGACAAGAGAAAGAAATAAAAGTCATTCATATTGGGAAAGAAGAAGTAAAGGTTTCAGTTTTTGCAGATGATATGATCCTGTACATCAAAAACCCCAAAGACTCCACAACAAGGCAACTAGAAACAATAAACCAATACAATGAGGTCACAGAATACAAAATTAATATACAAAAGTTCATTGCCTTCCTATATGCCAACAATGAAACAGCAGAAAACAAGCTCAAAAAACCAATACCATCATGGTTGCAACAAAAAAAATAAAATACCTAGGAATAAACATAACAATGAATGTAAAGGACCTATATAATGAAAACTACAAAGCATTGTTAAGGGAAATCAAAAAAGATATAATGAAATGAAAAAATATTTCTTGTTCTTGGATAGGAAGAATAAATATAGTCAAAATGACTATATCACCCAAAGCAATATATTAATACAAATTTAATGCAATTCCCATCAAAATTCCAATGTAATTTTTTTGAAGAAATGGAACCAAAAAAATGATTCAGTTTATATGGAACTATAAAAAACCCCGAATAGCCAGAGCAATCCTAAGGAAAAAGAACGAAGATGGGGGCATTACAATATTAAACTTCAAATTATATTCTAGAGCCATGACAATCAAAACGGCATGGTATTGGCAGAAAAATAGACACGCAGACCAATGGAACAGAATAGAAAGTCCAGAAATAAAACCACATATATATAGTCAAATAATTTTTGATAAAGGGGCCAAGAAGACACAATGGAGAAAAGAAAGCCTCTTCAACAAATGGTGCTCAGAAAACTGGAAAACCTCATGCAAAAGAATGAAACTCGACTAGAGTTTGTCCCCTTTATTAAAATTAATTCAAAATGAATTAAGGACCTAAATATAAGACCTGAAACAATAAATTACATAGAAGAAAACATAGGTACTAAACTCATGGACTTAGTTACAAAGAGCACTTATGAATTTGACTCCAAAGGCAAGGGAAGTGAAGGCAAAGATAAATGAATGGGACTACATCAGACTAAGAAGCTCTTGCACAGCAAGAGAAACTGACAACAAAACAGACAGCCAACTAAATGGGAGATAATATTTTCAAACAACAGCATAGATAAGGGCCTAATATCCAAAATATACAAAGAACTCATAAAACTCAACAACAAACAATCCAATAAAAAAATGGGAAGAGGACATGAACAGACACTTCTCCCAGGAAAAAATACAAATGGCTACTCATCTTCATTAGCTATATCAAAACTACAATGAGATACCACCTCACCCCTGTTAGATTAGCTATTATCAACAAGACAGGTAATAACAAGTGTTGGAGAGGCTATGGAGAAAAAAGAACCTTAATCCATTGTTGGTGGGAATGTAAAGTAGTACACCACTATGGAAGAAAATATGGTGGTTTCTCAAAAAATTAAGAATAGAACTACCATATGACCCAGCAATCCCTCTACTGGGGATATATCCCATAACTCAAAAACACTGATGCATAAAGACACATGCAGCCCCATGTTCCTTGCAGCATTGTTCACAGTGGCCAAGACATGGAAACAACCTAAAAGCCCTTCAATAGATGACTGGATAAAGAAGATGTGGTACATATATACTATGGAATACTACTCAGCCTTAAGAAATGACATTGGCTCATTTACAACAACATGGATGGACCTTGATAACATTATACTGAGTGAAATAAGTAAATCAGAAAAAACTAAGAACTGTATGATTCCATACATAGGTGGGACATAAAAATGAGACTCATGGACATGGACAAGGGTCTGGTTGTTACCAGGGGTGGGGAGGGGGATGGAGGGTGTAGGGGGAGAGGAGGGGCACAAAGAAAACTAGATAGAAGGTGACGGAAGACTATATGACTTTGGGTGATGGGTATACAACATAATCAAATGTCAAAATAACCTGGAGATGTTTTCTCTGAACCTCTGTACCCTGATTGATTAATGTCACCCCATTAAAATTAATTAAAAAAATTAAAACCTTAGTTATTTTAAAATTTGAAATGTAGAAAAATCATTCTTATTTTATGTACTGGTTCTTTCATTAGATATTTTCTTTGCTAACTGATAAAAAATAGAATTTTCTATTGAAAACTTTTTTTTTTTGGTTTTACCAATTCATTTATTTTTTTAAATTTATTTATTTTAGAGAGGTGAAAGAGAGGGAGAGAGAGAGAGAGAGAGAGAGAGAAGGGGGGAGGAGCAGGAAGCATCAACTCCCATGTGTGCCTTGACCAGGGAAACCCAGGGCCTCGAACCGGTGACCTCAGTGTTTCCAGGTTGATGCTTTATCCACTGCGCCACAACAGGTCAGGCTATTGAAAACTTTTTTAATGGAGCTTTTAATAACTCAATTACTGTCATGTATAACATTCTATACCACCTGCAAAGATGTTCGTAATTCTATATGGAATAAAATGTTGCTAGGTAATGTAACCAACCGAACTGTCTAATAGAAAGCCTTTATTTGCATCCAGGTTTCTTTCTGAAATTAGATAGAGACTATATCACCCAACACAATAGCATAGTACATTGGCCTTTATTTTATTATTTTTTTATTTTTAAATTAAATTTAATGAGGTGACACTGACCATTGGTCTTTAAAACGATTGTTGGGAGTGAGCTCTCCAGTATAGAACAGAATCTGGTTTGGGTAGTTTTAGCTGATTCTTGTTTTATTCAGCAGCAGCCAAACATATAAGGGTGTTAGGTTTTAAGTCAAGTCATCTATTACTCTCAAATGGTTATTAATTTTTAGAATTAATAATTTTAGGTCATATTTAGTTATTATCCCTTAGTTATGCAATAAAGTTGAAACCATATAACTGACTGTAATCAAGAAAGGGGAATTGAAGAAAGGTTTTGAGTAATTGAGAAACTGTCTCACTGAAAATACTTGAAAAGAGACAAAAATGTATGCTGCTTTACACATTATCTCCAAAGACAAATGCATGCTAAAATGGATTTTATTGATGGGGGTTGAAGAAAACATATCTTAGATTTAAAAGGGAAACTTAGAGAGTCAATAATTGCTTTTATTTGTTTTATAATTCAGGAAACTGCATCGAAAATAACTGAAAGGACTTGCATATAGTCACATAAGAAAGGACCTGATCAAGAAACTAATCTAGACCCTGGCCAGTGACTCAGTGGATAGAGCATCGGCCTGGTATATGGATGTCCTGGGTTCAATTCCTGGTCACAGCACACAAGAGAAAGGACTATCTGCTTCTCTCCCCCTTTCCTCTCCCCCTTCAGTGGTTCAGTTGGTCTGAGCGTCTGGTGCTGAGGATAGCTCAGCTGGTACCAGCACATCAGCCTCAGGTACTAAAAATAGCTTGGTTGATTGAGGTATCATCTCAGATGGTGTTGTTGGGTGGATCCCAGTCAGGGAGCATGTGGGAGTCTGTCTCACTATCTCTCCTCCTCTCACTTAAAAAAAAAAGAAACTAATCTAACATTCTTTCTTCCTGATGTGCTTAATAAAAGAATATAGGTAAGAATACATGGTAAAAATAAAATCTAACTAAAAAATAGGTACATGGATGAATGTCTTCCCCAAAGAAGAGCTTTTATTCACTTTGGCTATGTAAATGATGTTAATTTATTAATTTAACAAATATTTATTGTGTGACTCCCTCACATGTGCTATGTATTATTTTAGGTACTACAAATAGAGTAGTGAATAAAAAAGACAAAATCTCTTTTTTCTCTCTCATTCTCTCTCTCTCTTTATTTTTTTCTCTTTTTCTTTGAAAGATTAAATACAATTTCCCTTAAAAGAAAACTCAAGTGTGATAACTAGATAACTACTGGAAGAAATGTAACAAATAATAAGCAGCAATTCAATTTCTTCCAATTAACAATTGAATTTTCATTATTTCAATGACTACAGAATAGATTAAAAAAGTGTTTATTACTGACTAGTAAGTACGGAACCCCTTGCAGTCATTTTGCATACAGACATACAAATAATTAAAGAAAAGATTAATTCTATGACTGTTTCAGAGTGAAAAGACTAGTGACTGAGATTTCATTTATTCAATGCATTGGGAAGAAGCAACTACCATATATGTGAATTTCTTAGAGAAAAAAATTCATTCATTTATTCATTTGACAAATATTTGTGGAACACATGCTATTTGTCAAATCTTATTCAAAGACCGGAGATAAAGGAGAACACAAGACAATCTTGTTCCCTGATACAGTCATGCAATTAACAGGTAAATGTACAGATATAAGAAAAAGCACCATGAAGAAGATTAAAGGGGGTTAGAGTTTAGGGAGGGCCTGGGAGAGAAACCATTTTAAGTAGTATGATTATATGATGATTACTTTTGGAATCAAGACAATTTTCATATGAGTAGTTACAAATATATTATAAACACGTAGAAAAGTTTTTGTAAGGACAGGCTCAACATAAATGTTTCAAAAACCAGGTCATATTAGTGTTGATCAGCAGTAAGAAGACAGGCAATTTAGCAATCACCATTTTAGTAATTATATGAATACAATAAAATGTTTATGTTTTGAGCAAGGTAATTGCATTAAATAGAAATATTCGTATCTCTCCCCACTGCAAGAATATACTCCTAAAATTCTAACAATAGTTTCCATTGCTTCAGAATTTTAACATGGCCTAACACACTACTTCTAGTGCAGTCCGTGGCTAACTCTCCAGTTTCATTTCACATACTTTTCTTCTGTGTCTATTAAATATTTGGAATAGATCTTATGATCATTAAAATTGGGAGGAACAAAACACACAGTTTGCCTTCTTATGGGAAGAATAAAAATAAACATTATTAAATTAATAAACAAGAATACTATGGAGAGTTGTGATGAAGACATTAGGCAGAGACATGGTCAGGCTGGGGAAGATGTTGACAGGGACACGGAGAGGCAGTAAAAGCCCAAGAAGGAAGGTAATATGTAGGTATCTTTGGATAGCATAGTTAAAGAAGGAGAGGACATGAACTGCCAAGACTCAGAGGGAAGAGTGTTCCGAGTATAGATGACAGAATGCAGACCCTGGAGCCAGAGAGTTTGTTATTCTATACAAACAGAACTGAGGCCAGTGTTTCTTGATGTTTGTAAACTCAGTAGTTGAAGTCAGGAGGGAATTTAAGAGAAGCAGGTAGAACCCAGATCATGAAGCCCTTTTTAGTCCATGGGAAGGACTATGGAATATATTCAGGGTGCAATGGGGAGCTATGGAACTGTTTTAAAGCAGGGGAATTTGGTGGTCTTATTTGCATTTTAACTGAATTTCCTCAGGCACCTCTGTAGAAAATGGTGTTCAACAGAGAAATCTGAGGCGCTGAGCAGCCTGCTGGCAGGCTGTTGTCAGAGTCCAGCTGAGAGATGATGTAGATTTGGCATGAGAGATGGTGTAATTTGTTAACACAGTTGCAAATAGACAACTGATGCCAGTACAAAAGCCTGTGACTTGTTCACGGAAATGCTTTCATCCTAGCCCTAAACAAATATTGATTGAAAGGTACAACTACAAAAGGCAAGGTCTTTTTTTTTATCTGTGATAGTTGCAGCGACACAAATTCTATTTGCAACTGTGTGGTGTGTAAAAATTCTGTTTTAAAGATCTCTAGCAAGAAATCAATGGTGGTAAACAGTCCATTCTGTCAATAATAAACACATGAAACCCACAAATATTTAAGATGTGTTATATTCAAATAAGTAGCAATATTCAGAACATTAACCCTGTATACACATTAATGCATGAAAAATATTAGAAAGTAGTGAGCAATGGGTTTTTATTATTAAGAGTTGAATGACTTAAGATTTATGTGGGAAAAAATGTATATGTCCTTGTAGACTGCGACAGTCCTTTGTTCTGTGGCTGAGAGTGTAGCTTTGCAAGGGATTACAGCGAAATTTCATCCAGGCAAGTCTGTTTAGACCTAAGGAATGTGCCTGGCTCAGTTCCTTTCCCTTCCTTGTGGTACCACATCCGAGGACTTGCCCATGCATGAGGTGAACCTTGGTACCTTTTTCCTTCAATTTGAGACTCTGCAGGGCTGTTCCCTCTGAAGCTTTCTGTGGAATTGGCTGAAACCCTGACACAATGACATCCCATTTCTCCACTGACCAGTCCTGTTGTCCTCATCCCTCAAAAGCACTATATGAAGAACACACCCTAAGAAACCGTCTCTATGCAAGTATCCAGCTCAGAGTGTGTCCTGAAGATCTAAACCCAATATAAAATGTAAAATTAAACCTATTCCAAATAAATGATGAGAATCAAAAATTTCTTATGAGTCCTCAAGATTTGTGATAAAAATGTTCTTTTTTTAGTATATATTTACAACTTGAATTAAATTTGCCATTTTGAGTTGTCCCTCTCTCTCTCAGATTAAAATTGTTACACTGGCCAATATAAATGTGCTGAAATGTGACGTTTGAGGGTTGTTCATGAAATTGGTCAAAATCTAAATTTTGACCCACATTGAAAATTTTGTTGTTACACTCTGAAACCTAACAAAGGGCTTGCAAAAACTTTTCTGCTTGCAAATAATTCTAGGAATAAAAAGGTTAAGAAATTTGCTCTCAGGGGTTGGTATGTTGTGTGGATCTGCAGCCAGAAATTGCAGTTTCTGGAGTCCTTCTACTCTGGTTGGGTAGTTATTTTTTTTTGTACAGAATTTTAGCATTTTAATCTGTGGTTGGAATTAGCAGCGACTTGTGAAAAGAGTAGTCAGAGGTTTAGGGAGCTCTCCACATTTTCTCTTACCTCATCCCATGTATTAAATACAATCAAAATAAACATCACTTGTTCTTTATGAAATTCAACTTCCACCTGTATTCACTAGCCTTTTTCCATAACCATTTCCTATACAGAAATTCTTGAATTATCACTAATCACCTTCACCCAGAAAGGCAATGAATCATGCTATTTTCTGTTAAGAGACTTCACTCAATGAGATAAAAAATACCAAAATTATATTCACTGGATTTAGAAAATAAGTGTCGTTAATGTGACCAGTAGTATTGTCTTTGAACAATTTAACATACATTTCTATTTTACCCATGTTATTTAAAAGAGAGCAAATGTTTAGATGTCAGAAGTTGTTCGCAGACATAGCAAGTCTTTACACAGTCAAGCAGGCTACTTTTTACGGTCATTAGTGAGTTCCTTCATGAAAGATGATTCTGCAGAAAAAAAAAGTGATAGAAGTGCTTGTTTCCAATTCTGAATGAAAAACAAGGAAACACTAACTTATTCAAACTTCAGTTTTTAAAGTATTTAATGTGAGACAATGTTTGCATCTGCCTGCAAGGGAATGCTTACTTACTTATTTTGTTTGTTTGTTAATTTATTTATTTATTTGAGAGGAGGGGAGACTGAGAGACAGACTCCCGCCTGCACCCAATCGGATCAATCCCAAAAGGCCCCTACAGGGCTGTGATGCTCTGCTCATCTGAGACTGTTGCTGGGCAACTGAGCTATTTTTAGTGCCTAAAGTGGAGACTCCACCAGAGCCATCCTCAGCACCAGAGACCAATGAACCTGAGCCATGGCTGTGGAAGGGGGAGAGAGAGAAAGAGAGAGAGAAGAGGGAGGTAGAGGGATGGAGAAGCAGATGGTTGCTTCTCCTGTGTGCCCTGATCTGAATTGAACCTGGGACATCCACACAACATCCTGCACTCTGTCAGTGAACCAACCCTCTAGGGCCAGGAAGACTTCCTTTAGACATCATGTTGCCATGTTCAAATAAAACATGGAGTAGGGGATCTATATGTTACCACCACTGACTTCTCTTCCACTTCACAATTACTGCAGGTATCTATGTGTGTTGTACTATTCAGTTCTTCCTTAAAATTCCTTGTAGGTCTGGCTCAGAATAGACAAGGAATTGTATTATGGGGACAATGTACCAGACATTAAAGAGCTCTTTTGAGGCACAGTGCAAATGCACTCACCTTTACCTAAGGCATGATTAATGATTGGACTTTGCATTTCATGATGCTTTACATTACTATAATGAAAATTAAAGCATTGACATTACTTTCCAAAGGTCACAGAAAGGAATTTATTTCCTTGCTAAGAAAAACTTTAATGAAGATTTTTTAAAAGCTTGCTTAGCCCAGACAATTTATGGTAAATAATTTTAGAATAGGCACAAACTGAAATTTCAATAAAGATTCATATTTAACCTGTCTTTTTTTCCTCTTTACTGTGCCTTGTACCTTTATGGCATAAAGGGGAGAAATGGTACACAGAGACTCTGAATGCCACTGTTGCAAATCATATATACAGCTGCACAATGTTAAGCCTAATTCGGAGGGACCCAAAACATGGAAGACACGAACAAGGTCCATGGATTACACATCAAAGCTTTATTGTCTAGCTTGGCCAAGCCGCGAGAACTCCGACAGATATCTGATGGAGAGTGCGTGCCGGCCCTTTGTTCTACTTAGTTTTTATAGTTTTGTAAGTGAGAAGTACAGAAGCAAAAATTGCAATTGGGAGCCCCTTACCACTATTGGTTATAGTCATATGTCCTTTAACATGATAGGACCTTGTTCAATTTGCAAGCTATACATCCTTTTGGGGAAAACAAAGTTTACAAGCCAACACAATGGTAGAAAGATGTCTTTTTACATATTAAAAGGCATTCCTATATTATCTAGTGTTCATCTGCTATCTCTCTGTCCAGAGTCACACGTGTTAACCATACACATTTACATAGGAGAGGTAGTTTCTGTGGGGACAAATGCCCGCAAATGGCTCATTGCTATGAGAAAAGGTTTATTTTGGCTTTTCTCTCCCTGTACCTGGCTAGCCATTCACCCTTTTCCCCACAGGTGTGGTGGAATGTCTGGAGATCCATGTTTCCCTCCCCTTTGCATTTACAACATAATGCCAAGGGCCCTCCTGACTATGCCAATCACGCAGTACAGAGACTATTCTCAAAATTTCTCTGCACACCTTAACCCAAATCAACAAAATGTTTCTCAAGCCTCCCAAAATATTAATATTAATTCTGTAGCTTTTGGTAGTTTACAACACCTGCGGGTGAAGTGGCTCAGTGGCTCCTCATTCCCCCCTCTGAATGGGAGGATAAGACGTGGTATCTACCAAGGGGAGAGGCTGGTAGGTAGGCTGAAACGTAGGTCGAGGGACCCAGGAGGTTGATGGCCCCTAGCTGGCGTTTGACCAGAGTGGGATAAGCAATAATCAGGTATTGCTCTTTGTTAACTGGGCAGGTGAGATGGGTGGTTAGGCCCAGCACCTGTCCCCTGGATATAAAAAAAAACAACCCTGTTTATACTTCGGTATCCAACAGATATTAAAATTTCAAATTTGTGTGTTGTGATTCTTACTCATCTGAATTCCCATGTTCGGATTTGGAGGCAGACTGGAAAAATATAAAATAAACAACAATAAAACAGCCAATGCCAACAGATATTATAACAAGTGTCCTGATACAATTAAGTGATTAAAACCTATTAGATTACTAAGCAAAGTCTTAACTAATACAACAGGATTTAAAATAAAATTTTTAGTCTTAAATGTCCTTAACATGTTAATGTAATTTCACCACATCCATGTTGACACTATTATCGTTTCATATTATTTGTAAATGTAACCCAAGCCTACTTCATTTTGAAAAGTGTCCCAAGGAGGAGTTACACACATTCAAGAAAAGTTCACAAGGCACTGGAGTTGTGGTCACATTTCCATGCTTTGCAGCTAGAGTCCAAGTCCCAATGACCACTGCTTCTAGCTGGTAACAATTCAGGTAGACTGGAAAAGCCGTCTGCAGCACGTATGGAGCTGGAGCTTCTGTTTTCTTTTTTTTTTTTTTTTTCCTGAAGCTGGAAACGGGGAGAGACAGTCAGACAGACTCCCACATGCGCCCGACCGGGATCCACCCGGCACGCCCACCAGGGGCAATGCTCTGCCCACCAGGGGTTCTGTTTTCTTTAAACTGGAGAGGTGAACCCAGGGTGCCTTTCTGTGGAGCTCTGCAATCATGGCGTGATGAAGAGAACCTGTGGATACACTATCCTGGGTAGCAGAGGTAAATTCGTCTAAATTAGGAGTAAGTCCCAGCCTAAAATAGGCATGGGGCATTGAAGCAAGAGGAATAAAGGAAACACTAAATAGTAAACAAAGCAGCAGAAAGTAAGACTATCAATACCCACAACAGAGATCTTCGAGGGATGAATAAAAAAACTGAATATTCAGGCAAGGCATAGTAAGTGGCCCTTGTGTCTGTCCATAAGAAAGGAGATCAGTTTACCTGCTACTTGGAAGAAATACCCTAGGCTCGTCCACAGTGACGTGAGATGGGGCCAATGGCCGTGGGCACCTTTAGTCTTCAGTGGCAAGCCTCAGTAGGCTGGCAAGGTCAGGTCACAGGTAACCGAAGCAGGACTAGAAGAGACTGAACCCTCCCTTGGAGGAGTGAGGGAGCAGCTTACCTTCCATTGTCCCTTTTTCCCATAGTAAAGGCATGTCCCTGGCGGGGGCCGAGAAGCCTGGCAGGCTTTAGCTTAATGACCTTCCTTTCCACTCTTGAAGCAGGGCCCTGATGGGAGTCCTATGAAGTCTCTCGAGGGTGTTAGAGCCTTTATGGGTGTATGCCAAGAGCTGGTATTTTGCCTGATCTCTTTTTGGCTCTGTCTGCCTTTTCTGTTCCTCTCTTGGTCATTATAGACCTTAAATACCATGCTCAGAAGATCTCGTTGAGGGGATTGAGGGTCCCCATCTGCCTATATAAACTTTTTCCATATACCTAGGGCTGATTGGAAAAAGACAAAACAGCATTATCAGCTGGATTAAATAAAAGAGGGTAGAAGTTTGCAGGAAGAGAAAAGAAGTTTTGGCATCTTTTGTAGGATTCCAGAGTCTCTCAGTTGCTGAATAAACCTGTACATTAGTATTTAAGAGAAAATTTTTAAAAGGTCCAAAACACAAGGTTTTATTGAAAACAATAAAATACAGAAACAGCAGATTCTCATTTTAAAGTAAAACTGACATTTTCCAGAACTTTCCTAGTACCACATTATTCTGATCACTATTAAAAAAACAAAACAAAGTCCCAATTCCAAAATAATTAGCAAACCTATTGGTAAACATTCCTCTCATGGTTCTAGTTATTTTTCTAAACTTTACATTTGCACTTTTTCAAGAATGAGAGCTTTGTTTTTTATTACACTAAAGGAAATAAACAGATTTATTATAACAAACTTAAACATAAAAACCTGAATGTCAGAATTACATAGACCTTTCATTCAGAATAAATATTTAAAGAATAAGCTGTTCTGATGCATTTAAAATAGTCATTCAACAAATTAAAACAAATTTTAGCACATACTTGCACAATGCACGCTTGCAGCAGTGAGATACTATTAGGAATACAAAAACGAATCTATTTAAGTAACCCATATAACAATAACAAAGTATTCAATATATTAATACTATTAGAGAGGTATTATAAATTGGTACAGTAGCTCAGTGCCATGAAAGATTAATTTCGACTGGCTATATGTAAATTACTTTATAGAGGAAACAGAATTTAAACTTGTCTTTAAAGAGAAAGAGGTAGTATGTAGTCATGTCAGACAGCTTAACTCCTGAAACAAGTGTAGATTTTAACAGAACCTTAACTCTTTCTTATATTTACTAATGGAATCAGAGCCTTGCTTGGGGTGGCTTTTCTTTCTTCCTTGTCACCACACAGATTTTTAAGCATTTGTTGAGTACACTTTATAATATCTTTACTTCAAAATTGTAAGAAATACTTGTCTTTATGTTAAATTAACAAAACATAGTAAATGCATTTTCAAGTAACATTTCCAAACTTATTAAAACATTTTTATCCTATTAATTAACAGGCAAATTAAAGTGCACAATAAGGCTGGAAAATTCCAGTGTGGCTATCATTTTCTATATTATTAATGAAAACCTACATCTTTGCTAGGTAAATTCACCCTCTTTTAAGCTTTGCAGCCTGGAGTTTGAAGCAGTTTAGCCAAAATTAGCAAGTTTTAGGATTCACATTTTATTCTATTTAAATTTAAATGAGCGCGCTATATTTACTCCAATTAAAATTAGAAATTTGTAGGGATGATATCATCTTTAATCCTAGCTTGCACACAGTGGGCAAGCAAAAACACACACACCGGGCTTCAAAACCCGCTTACATTCAGTGCTTACAAAGCTACTGATTTATCCGAGTTTCCTAGAATCAAAGGTTTCTAGCTCACCAGACTCATTCACCTCTGTTCCCCATCTCCTTCCTTCTCTTTGCACAAACTCTGCACAAGCTGGCCCCTCACTCAGCACTCCACCATCTTGGCTGCTTCTCCTGGCCCCCTCCACATGGCCTTTCTCTGCTTTCCTCTAATATAATTTCAGTCTTCCAATCATCCATAAATTCTAATAACTGCAACAACCAGCCGCTGAAATCCGCCTTAACCCCCGCTGACCTGGGAGGCCACAGCACACTGGTCGAGGCCAAGGTCCATGGATTACACATCAAAGCTTTATTGTCTAGCTTGACCAAGCCGCGAGAACTCCGACAGATATCTGATGGAGAGTGCGTGCCGGCCCTTTGTTCTACTTAGTTTTTATAGTTTTGTAAGTGAGAAGTACAGAAGCAAAAATTGCAATTGGGAGCCCCTTACCACTATTGGTTATAGTCATATGTCCTTTAACATGATAGGACCATGTTCAATTTGCAAGCCATACATCCTTTTGGGGAAAACAAAGTTTACAAGCCAACACAATGGTAGAAAGATGTCTTTTTACATATTAAAAGGCATTCCTATATTATCTAGTGTTCATCTGCTATCTCTCTGTCCAGAGTCACACGTGTTAACCATACACATTTACATAGGAGAGGTAGTTTCTGTGGGGACAAATGCCCGCAAATGGCTCATTGCTATGAGAAAAGGTTTATTTTGGCTTTTCTCTCCCTGTACCTGGCTAGCCATTCACCCTTTTCCCCACAGGTGTGGTGGAATGTCTGGGGATCCATGTTTCCCTCTCCTTTGCATTTACAACGCAATGCCAAGGGCCATCCTGACTATGCCAATCACGCAGTACAGAGACTATTATCAAAATTTCTCTGCACACCTTAACCCAAATCAACAAAATGTTTCTCAAGCCTCCCAAAATATTAATATTAATTCTGTAGCTTTTGGTACTTTACAACACCTGCAGGTGAAGTGGCTCAGTGGCTCCTCGCACAACATAGACTCTGGGGACCAATACTGCTGTGGTGGGGGAGAGGGAGCTCATGCCAAACTAATTTAATTTATATCACCTAAATCAAAATTTCAAGACTCACTCATGAAACGAATATAATTATTGTTTCTATTTTTAATTCTTATTTTTCAAGCTGGCTTGGGTCTTTTCCTCACACTTAAATCAATGCTAAATACAAAGATCATAGTCTTGAACTTATTTGTTAAATAATGTAATAGACATAATAATGGGCATTTTGCAAATGCCACATGCTATTTTCAAAAATATATAATATTATTTAGCATATATATGTATAAAATCTGTTTTTGAAAATAGATAGCCTAATCTAGCAGATAAGAGATTATGTTAGGTTGCAGCTCATGTTATTTAAAATCTACCATTACAAGCTTACATGGTATTTATTTATTCAGGATGAATAATAATCTTCATTTCTCAAGGGTAATGCACTAGAATATGTACATAAAATCTTGTCCGCTGAATAACCTAACAGATAATAAAAGAATATGAGCAACATAAAATTTTTAAAAGTGTAAATGAGGAGGTAATATGAGAGGTGGGATTTACAAATCAAAAAAGAGAGAGCTAATATTAATCTACTTTTTATGGTATTGCATTAGAGATAAAAACACAGAATCACTTAAATTAAAACAATGACATGGGCTACATTTAATCTTCTTTACTTTTGTTTTTTTTTTTTTACTTTTGTTTTTTAACTCAAGAGGTAAAACTATAAAAATAGCTGAATGCTTGTGAAATATTAAGAATACCACCTAAATTATTTTTAATTTAAATGTAAGTTTTACTAATACTGTTGAGCAATGGGGATGATTAGAATGATTTTAATGAGGCTGGACACTTGAATAATGAAAGGCAGAAGATTAATTTAAGGAGAAGCATCATTATCTAAAATTAAATACTGGAATATTTATAAGGATAGAAGATAGCAAGAAGCACATTTTACAATTATTTAGACTCATTGTCATAGACTTGCTTGAAATAATATAAAATATTTTTTATGAATATAAATTTCAAAGTCTCATAATATATCAAATTTGTTTCTTATAGAAGGTAATAATTGAATAATTTTGCCTGTACTTCTTATATTACAGTTCAACAATAGTAACCTCAGTTGTTTTTGTAATCATTTTTGAGTAGGCAATGCATACAAATGATAAATTCTAATACACTGAAAAGTAAGATTCGCTCCCACCTTTCCTCCCATTGACTACTTTCCTCAAAGCACCTTTTTCCAGTTTCTGAAATACCTTGTATGTCTTTATTCTTTTATTTAAATATTTGATAGAAGGAAGATTTTCAAGACATTGTTCTGCTCCTTTCTTTAGCCATCCAACCCTACATCTTACTGTTCATTCTGTGTTAGTACACAAAATTTTCAGGTGCACAGTACCCATAATTTATTTAATCAGTCTAAAGAAACAAATATTTGAATTTATTTCTCTTTTTTTTACCATTATAAACAAGACTAAAGTAAATATAAATGTACATACCTTTTTGAACACATTTAGGAAATAATTCCTAGAAGTTTAATTTCTGGTCAGTAGATACATAAGATTAACAATTTAACAAATGGCTATTATTACCATTGGGCACATGAGTTTGTAAAATTTGTATATTTTGAGTTTGCTCACTTTTATTGTTAAAAAATGGTGCTGGGCAGCCACGTGTGTGCTTGCCCTCAGAGCAGGGCAGTTGATTGCAAATTGCAGATTGCATTCCTGCTTGGGAGGACTATTGTTTTTGCTAATGTTTGCTGAAGGAGGGGTTTTTGTGGGCCCAGGCAATTTTGCAGAGAAAGCGGAGAGAATACAGAGTGCTGAGGAAGAAGCCAGTTTTGCAGAGAGAGAGAGAGAGAGAGAGAGAGAGAGAGAGAAGGTGTGCAGATGGGGAACCAGAATTGGGGTGCTTTGGGAGCCCCACTGAAGCTTATGGGGCCTTTGATTCCAGTAGGAACCGAAGAAGATTCTCCTGGTTGTGAAACTGAAGAATGCATCAGGGCTTTGGGAGCTCTGAATAAGAGGGAGTTGTTTTCCCTGCTTGTTTGCTTGTCCACCGGTGTGAAACTTTAATAAAGGAACAGCCCACCATTTTTTGGCTCCATTTTCTTTACCATCTGTCCAAATTCAATGAGAACCTACATGGCCATGATGGTGGAGGCCTCTGGCCATACAATTACCCTCTGAAGAAGCTTAACCAATTTACATTTCCACAAGCAATATGTGGGTGTATTTTTAAAAGTGTGTCAAAATGCAATGTTTTACAATTTTTATTATAGCCAACATGGCAAGTGAAAAATGGAGTATCAGTGGAGCATCTGTTGGCCTTGATCTGTTTAGTGTGGGTTGACATCATTTTATGTTCATTCAATTTAAATACCATAGTATTTTCTTTTCTAGAAGGGCATGTTCACATCCTATAATGATCTATAAAAATCAGAAACTTAAAAATACTTTAGATTTCTGCACCTGTAAAATTGGTGAATTTCTTTTAAGTAACTATTTCCCACTAGGTCTGCATTTCCATTCTTTCATGTCTTGGGTAGTTGATCAAGTACTCTGTTGTTGCCTACTGAAGTAAAAATAAAATTAGTTTTAAGAAAAATGACTTATAGAAAATATATATTCCATAGTGGTATTTTAATCCAGGGGCTAAAGGAAAGGTAACCGACTAAATAATTACTGATTAAAATTCTAAAAGTAGGGAAAACATCATTCTAATGACAATGAAGGTATTTCTATAGTTCCAGAATGAGCTTCATAAATATGAATTGACTTTCCAAAAGTGTTGGCTTCTATAAACACCTGAATTTGATTCTCACCATTTCATTTATTGTAGATTTTTGTTTAGAACTCACAGAGGCTATTAAGTTTAACTACTTTCCCCTGAGGCTTGCATGGTAAAGGTGTATGCAATGGTAAGGCTTCTAAATTAGAACAGATTCTCATGAATAAGGATGTCATTTATTTTGTACAATTAAAAAAACAACAACAGGTCTGAAAGCTGCCTACTTCAAGTTCTGGCTAAGAATACTGGTATGGGAGAAAAAAGTGTTTCTTATTTTGAATGATACATCTGAGGAACTTTTCAACAGGATCTTTTTTACCATTTCTTTGATATACTTTCTGGGCATTTTAATAAATGAACACAAAATGTATCCAACTAGCTAATTTAAATTACCAAACTCAACTAAATGTAGAATCAGGTAGACAAACAGATCAGAAGATATCTTGTGGGAAGATCATGTCCTAAAATGAGAACCTCTTCCACATTAAATATCATAATGTTGAACAGAGCTTTATAATAGAAATAAAAGGAATGATTGGTAGAATGAGGTGCAATAAAGAGTATTTAGGGAAAATCAGAATATTGCAATAAGATATTATGGTCTCTGAAGATCAAGGAGCTTAGATTTTAATTCAGCTCTATCATTTAGCAGTTGTGCATGGTTGGAAAAATCTCTTGGTCTCTCTTATCTTCTTTATTCTTAAATTTTTAATAAAATGTTACTTACCTCATGAATACGACAAAGATATATTGACCACCTAATATCCACATGCTCCTGCTTCAACCTTTTGCAACTGGGTGAGACCATGTAACTATAGTTGTAGCTCTAGATAATGGGTTATGAGTAAAATGTGTTTCATTTATATGCAGAAAAAGTTTAAGGTCCAGTAAGCAATTCTCTTTCATTCTTTCTTTTACAAGGATGATAAAGGAGAAAGCATATCTAGAGATGTAGGTAAAGATGTTGAGATCCTGGGACCCTGTGTGACTCTGTGGAGAAGACCTTTCTGTCATCTTCCCCTACAGAGAGTTAAGTACTCTGTATAAGGAATACATTGACTGGTAAATTAATTTTAAAACGTGGAGATTAATAAAAAGAAGTTTTTGTAAACATTAAATAAAATTATGATTGTAAAGGCATTATTTTGATAAATGGCATATTGTAAGAGCACAATGTTTAATTTAACTCAGTGTTTGGCAAATATTTTTTGTAAAGGGCCTGAGAGTAAATAGTTTGGGCTTTGCATGCCATATTGTTTTGTTACAACTTCTTAACTCTGCCATTACAATGCATGAAATATCAATACATTACATGAAAATAACTATAGAATGTATGTAAAGCATGAATGTAGCTGTATTCCAGTAAAACTTAATTTACAAAAAGAATAGGTGAGTTGGATTTAGCCCAAGGGTCATAATTGGCTATCACTTATACAATATCATTTTGATTATGAAATTTATGTACACTGAACATTCTCCATGTAGCCAGAAATCTGTGAGTTACTTTATGTACATACATTCAATTTTTAGGCTTCATTTTACAGATTAGGCTCTCGAGTCCCAGAAAGGTTAATGAATGAGGAATTTAAGCTAATGTTGTTAGTGATTCTCAAATACTATAGGATTAGAATTTAATCTTATTTGACCCCAATTGATAAGATCTTTCCATGTAGGAACACGCTGTGAAGACTTGCAGAGTTAGGGTAAATAATCAGAGACAGCGCGGCTCCCTAGGGCAAAAGCCCTGAGCGGACAAGGGGTCAGGGGCCTCTCTGACCTTGTACTGAAAACAACAAAACAGCAGGATAAGATTCAGTAACAGAAATGTTTAGGCTCTCAGAACAGAGATTAAAAGTCAGCATGTTCTTTATCCTTTACTTCACCCCCTGAAAACTTCTGCTGTCTGCTTCCTTGAGTTATTTGTACTAGCTCATAAATATCTGAGGAAGGGTGGGGAAAGGGCTTTAGTCTTTTAATCTGCTGACCAGAGCTGTTGCCTACCCTTGGCCCCTCAGAGAATATTATCTAGTCTCCAAGTACTTTATTGTTGCAGCGACAAGTGGTGCCCCCTTTGAGGAACGGGAACCAAAGGACAGATTTGCTACTCCAAGTAGTTCATTGTCATTGCAACACTTCAATGTTCTTGTAACTGTTACATTGAATAAGCAAGACACAGACCTGAAATCCTAAAGACAGTTTTTCCTTGTAATTACCTTTATAAACCATATCTGTGGGGCCATTATTTTCCTTTCATGCAATAAAATTTGGGCAGATAGCCCAGAAAGCTTATCTGTTTACTTTAAGATAACCATATTTTTTAAAAAATTAATAATCCTTTGGTTTATTTTATTCCTCAAACAATCCCAATTCAATAATTGTTATATCTTGTCCAGTATAATAATAAAAACTGAATTTCAATCAAAGTGAACTCTCTACAGACATGTATATCTGGGAAGGGCAGATGGTAAAAAACATTTTTTTCCCTTTGTTACTTTGCCAGGTCCTCCTTAAGATCCACAATATCTCTTTTATTAATTCCTTATTCATATCTTCTGATTTCGCCAGGTTTTGAACTAAGGGTTTTGGAGAGAGAAGTATGAGACTGATCAGTCCTACCTTGCTGGCAGTGGTGTAGCTTTGAAAGATGTTTAAAGGTGACTCTTTCTCTTTTTTTTTTTTTCATTTTTCTGAAGCTGGAAATGGGGAGGCAGTCAGACAGACTCCCTCATGCGCCCGACCGGGATCCACCCGGCATGCCCACCAGGGAGCGACACTCCGCCCATCTGGGGCGTTGCTCTGTTGCATCCAGAGCTACTCTAGCGCCTGGAGCAGAGGCCACAGAGCCATCCCCAGCACCCGGGCCATCCTTGCTCCAATGGAGCCTCGGCTGCGGGAGGGGAAGAGAGAGACAGAGAGGAAGGAGAGGGGGAAGGGTGGAGAAGCAGATGGGTGCTTCTCCTGTGTGCCCCAGCTGGGAATCGAACCCGGGACCCCCACACGCCAAGCTGACGCTCTACCGCTGAGCCAACTGGCCAGGGCTGACTGTTTCTCTTTGATACCAGTAGTCACTGCTGAGGATGTGGGGACTGCGTTGCTCTGCAGTTTCCTTTTCTTTATGAAATGCAACCCCTTCTTCTGCCCGCTTATCTCTCTCAGGTTTCCTTCTGCCAAGGTATCTCCTCTCTCTGGTGATTGTCTTGGTCAGGACCTTAAATGACTCCAACTGTCCTCCTCTTTCTGTCTGTTTGTCTCTTTCACTCTCTGTCTCTTTCTCTCATAAACATTGCACTGGTCCACATCAGGCTTTCTCAAGGTCCAGGAGTCTCTTAAAAACACTTTTCATTTCACTTGAGCAGATGTGAAAGTGGCCCTTACTCTTCATCCTTATCCCTGTTTGAGAGTACTTAGAGCAAACCTATAATTCTAACAACCTCCAAATTCTTGTTGCTTCATCTTGTAGATGACTTTCTAAAATTTGAAAAAGCACCATCTGACCACCTCCTCAGCTATCTTTACCTATTTCATCAAATACCTCCCAATGAAAGATAGGGGAAATTAATGTCTATTGTCCCAGAGTTTGTGTAGAAACTTTTTTAATGGTCTTATTTAAAAGCCTAAAATACTCTATATTTTCTTAAGGCATTTGCAGCAGTATGGTGGTGAATACAAGATGGATACTAGAGATAAAATCACAAGACTTAAGAATCAGAAGATACCTATATGTTAACAAGTTTACTTCTTAGCTGAATCAATAAATATTTACTCTGTGCTTAATATTTGTAAATACTTTTTTAACAAACATCTGTTGAGCTAAGGCGTAAGTGAGATTAAAACCAAGTGCAGATGTCCTTACCATCACAACTTTAGTATCTATGGTTTGGGAGAATTTACTGTCTCTTTAAAAGCCTTTTCTTTTTCTTAATTTTTAATTTTATTTATTTATTTTTAAAATTTAAGACAGGGAATACTTTACTCAAACCTATCAGAGAAATGGACAAGTAGGTCTGTAACAAAACCTTGTGTTTTAAAGCATAGGTAAGTAAATGTATATGAGAGTATATATGGCTACATATAAATTAACTATCAGACCACAACTTTTCAATGTTTGAAAAAGAATAAGTTTCCCTGTAAAAGCAGCACCATTGTGACATTTTAACTTCAGCATTCCTCTCCTTCCACAGAATTCACACCACCTCCTCATAATCCTTCTCAAGGGCAGCCATGTCCACAAGGGCCTCAGAAAACTCTCCTATTTCCATGGACTCACCCATGTACCAATGGACCAAGCAAGGTACACTTGGCATTCAGCAGGTCAAACTTGTGGTCCAGGCAAGCCCAGGCCTCAGCTATAGCTATGGTGATGCTTAGCACGCACATAGTTCTCTGTACTTTGGCCAGGTTTTCACCAGATACCACTGTAGAAGGCTGGTACTTAATGCCAACTTTGAAGCCAATGGGACACCAGTTCACAAAATGGTTGATATGCTTGATCTTGATGGTGGCAATGGAGAAGCGCTGACATCTTTGGGGACCATATTATAACAGTACAACAGGTAGCAAGTGATGTATTTACCATGGCAAGGGTCACATTTCACCATCTGGTTGGCTGGCTCAAAGCACGCATTGGTGATCTCTGCTACAAGAAGCTGTTCATGGAAGGCTTTCTCAGCAGAGATGACAGGGGCACATGTGTTCATGGTTTTTCTTAATCTTGGGGTTTCCCTGTTATTTTAAACAATGAGACTGTCAAATATTAATTTTTACAGAGTTGCCACATAATGTCAAAGACAAGTCTCATTTGTTCTTCATCTCTTCTTATGCTTTCAATCATTAACTTATCCAACAATTCCCTTTATGACATGGGTAACAGGGGAGCATGGCACTACTCTTCAATTGCACTTAAGTACAAATGCTTGGCTCTCTGTTGGACACTCTTTTCTGATGTAGGTCAAAAGAACCTATCCTGCATTACTGGGAGTTTACACATAGCGTGGTCCACCTATTGACGCTGACTTTGCATCTTCACGCATAATCGGACCAAGTCTATTTGCTCTTCCCTGGCTTCCCTGAATTTCATAAACATTATATCCATCTCAACAAAACACATAAAAATGGTGGTTTTCAGGAAATAAATATATTTTTTAAATGAAAAACTGAGCTCACAAAAGTAAAAAAAGAAAAGGTTGAGAAACCAATTTGGCAATGGGCTGACCCCTATAGTCTAGAAGGTTACTCTCTCAAGTATATATAAAGATATGCTCAAATATCAACATAAAGAGATCCATAAAATAATATCTTAGGAGATTTGTTCACATCTGAAAAAAACAAACAAGCAAACAACAACAAAACTTGAATCAGCTTAATGTCCAAAGTGGAATAAATTTTATAATGTGGTACATTTATACACTGGGGTACTATACAGCAATGAAAATGAATGAATTATACTTTATAATATAAATGTATAAGAATCTTACAAATGTAATTTTGAATATAAATGTGAATTATAGAAAAACAATATATTTTGATACTGTGTTTTGTGTAGAAAAAGAACACATGTAGAAAATATATACAGAAATACATGATAATAATGAAACTCTGAAAAGCAACATAGAAAATGAAAAATCAACACATTTTATGAGGCCAACATAACCTTAATACCAAAACCTGGCAAGACAACACACACACAAAAAAATCTACAGACTGAAGAAGCAGCGGTCATTGGGACTTGGACATGAGCTGCAAAGTACAGAATGGTAACAACAATTCCAGTGCCATGCGGACTTTTCCTGAATGTGGACTTTTCCTGGACTCCTGCTCCCTGTGACAGCTCCTAACAGACTGAACTGTGGTTGGGTTGCATTTTTCAGGGATTTGGCATGGTAATGGGGCCAACTTGGACTTGGTGAACATGTTAAGGACACTACTCTTTTATGGATTCTTGCTGTATTGGCCAAGAGTTTGCTTAAAGGCTTTTAATCACTGTAAAAAATATATATATATAAGATGACGTCAGAGTAATGGCGGGGTAGGAAGTGATACCGATAAATCTCCCCCAAAACTCAACAAGATCTTCAACCAGAAACAGAAAAACCTATACTTGGAGCCTCCAGAAACTTCGCAATACACCCAAAGGTATGGTCGAGTGAAAAATTGGCTAAATATATAACCAAACCCCGAAGGAAATAGGGAGTAAGAAATGCTCCGTTTTCCTCACTAACCTAAACAGGGCGGCTTTCTCTGGTAACTGTGAATATAGAAACTGAGGCGGGCAAAGGGGGTGAATAGATCTAGGCCGCGGCACAAACGGCCGAACCAGGCTGTGGCACGGAGATCCAAGCCGAGGAAAAACTGATCCTGTGGCAACCCGGGCAATACAAGCTAACACTCGCGCCAAACCCAAACAAAGAAAGACAAGCGGGGCGGCCATTTTACCCGGTCTCCTGGTTGGCGTGCGCGCAGTTAGTGGGCGAGAGATTTCTTCCTAGGCCCTGAGAGTGGGTGCCCGTGTTGCCCCACGGAGAGGCAGGTTCAGAGGCCTTTCTGTGCGCTGAGGGCAGAGTCTCTGGGCAGCGCCAGCGCCCTGAGAAAGCCATGCTCGGGAGGGAGTGAGAACTAATTCCAACGGTGGAGATTTTCTGTGCTGGAGGGGTTTCACTCAGAGGGAAATGCGGCCCGCCTCATATCCTGGTTTGCGCGCGCAGATAGTGAATGACAGATTCCTCCGAGTGCCTCGGCAGTGCGCACCCGTGTTATCGCACAGAGGGGCAGAGTCAGGGGCCTTTGTGTGGGCCAAAGCAGAATCTCGGGCCGCCCCAGCGCCTTGCAAAAGCCGCGCACGGGGAAGGAGCGAGATTCAATTCCAACGCTGCAACTTTTCCCTGCGGTTGGGGGTTTCACTCAGAGCGTGAGACTGCTGGCCGGATATCCTGGTCTGCGCGCGCAGCCAGTGAGTGAGAGTTTCCTCCAAGCGCCCCGGAAGTGGGCGCCCGCCTGTGTTACCGGACAGAGTGGCAGACAGAGCCAGAGGTCTTTGAGTGGGCGGAAAGCCCGCCTGATTATGCTAGCAGCTCTGACTGACTGAGCCTTACCCAGAGCCCTGTGCTGAGTGGAAATAGAGTGGGGAGTTGCCAGCTCTTTGAGCCTCTTACGATCCAGGCAGAGGCAGCAGCAACCCCATAGCTGGATTATCAGGCTACTAATTGAGGAAGGAAAGACTAGGAGAAAGGCTCCAGGAACACGGACTCTCTCACTGTCGGAGCCTATAAATGGTAATGAGCCTCAACTGCCAACGAGACTAAAGCACAATATATGACATTGCCATAGAGACTTATCAACTGCAAACCTCTACCTGAGCGTGCCAAAGGGGCAGAACCCGGGGTACAGAGTCACCGACCAGGAAGAGGGAGAGAAAAGAAAAAGCAAGAAGGTAACCTCTCAAAATCAAGAATAATCTGCAGACTTTATAACCTATCCCATTTTATTATATTTGTTCATTTGTTTCTCTTATCTTCATTCTTGATACTTTTTTTCCTCCTCCAATTTGGCCGATTAACTCTCTGCCGGTCTTACTCTCTCCTCTCCTTGAACTACACTACCCATAAGTGTTACATCTCCCATTATCTTTTCTCTTCTCTTCCTTTCTCTCTATGAGGGTTGCACTCCAAAACCCTTAACTCTCTCTCTCTCTCTCTCCTTTCTTTTTTCTTCTTTTAGTGGTTCCCTCTTTTTTTCTCTCTCTCTCTTTCTTTTCTCCCTCTATATTAGTTTCTTCCTTTCTCCTTTATATCTCCTCTCATTCAAACCTCAATAACAAACAAATTATCTTATCTGGGACTCAAACTTATGTTTGTGGCATTTTGGGGGGTTTTTACTTCACCTTTTTAACTCACTAGCAGTGCTCCCATCCCTGGCTCTCCATTTTATCTAGTTCTTGTTCCACTAAATACAATAGTAATTTTTTAATTTGACCCCCCATTTTTCCATTTTCCTCTTATTCCTCTCATCATAACTCTTAGACAACCAACACCTAAAAGCAAATAATTTTATTCTTGACCCAAATTTTTTCCTTATTTGCTTTTTGTTGGTCCATACGCTCTTTTTTTTTCTTTTTTTTTTTTGTTTTTCTTTTTTATTCTTTTTTTTTTTTTTTTTGCCCCTTTATTACTTTTACCCAATTCAGGCCCTCCATCACAGGCATTGTTTGTTATAATTCACAGTTCACCACAAGATTTTCTCAAGAAAGAGGGGAGAGGAGAGGAGAGGAAAAAAGGAGGGGGGAAATAATATCCTTTTTAAAAAATTTTTATTTTATTTTATTTTTCTTTATTTCATTATTAATTTTTTTAAAAAAAAACAACTCTTTTCGATTTTTTTTTATTATTTTTTTTAACTTTTTATTCTTCATTAAATCTCATTAATACTATCAATAAAACCACCCTCAGATGCCATTAAGGAAGAAAAAATCGAATATCATGGATACAAAAGAAAGAGAGGTAACACAGCTAGATGATGAAAAATCTATGGAGAAAAAATTTAATATATTGGAAACCTTGGAGCTAAATGACAGAGAATTCAAGATAGAAATCCTAAAAATCCTCCAAGATATACAAGAAAACACAGAAAGGCAATTTAGGGAGCTCAGAAAACAACTAAATGAACACAAAGAATATATGTCCAAGGAAATTGAAACTATAAAAACAAATCAAACAGAGATGAAAAACTCAATTCACGAGCTGAAAAACGAAGTAACAAGCTTAGCTAATAGAACAGGTCAGATAGAAGAGAGGATTAGTGAAATAGAAGACAAGCAACTTGAGGCACAACAGAGAGAAGAAGAAAGAGACTCAAAAATTAAAAAAAATGAGATAGCCCTACAAGAATTATCTGACTCCATCAAAAAGAATAACATAAGAATAATAGGTATATCAGAGGGAGAAGAGAGAGAAAATGGAATGGAGAACATACTCAAACAAATAATAGATGAGAACTTCCCAAGCCTGTGGAAAGAACTAAAGCCTCAAGTTCAAGAAGCAAACAGAACTCCAAGTTTTCTTAACCCCAACAAACCTACTCCAAGGCATATCATAATGAAATTGACACAAACCAACAGCAAAGAAAAAATTCTCAAGGCAGCCAGGGAAAAGAAGAATACAACATATAAAGGAAGGCCCATTAGATTATCATCAGATTTCTCAGCAGAAACTCTACAAGCTAGAAGAGAGTGGACCCCAATATTTAAAGTCCTGAAAGAGAGGAACTTTCAGCCACGAATACTATACCCATCAAAGCTATCCTTCAAATATGAAGGAGAAATAAAAACATTCACAGATACAGAAAAGATGAGGGAATTTATCATCAGAAAACCCCCACTCCAGGAATTACTAAAGGGGGTTCTCCAATCAGATACAAAGAACAAAAAAAAAAACAGAGCCACAAGTAAAAGCTCCAAGAAGAACACAATAAAACCAAATTTAAACTGTGACAACAACAAAAAGAAAGAGGGGGAGAAGATGGAGATTAACAGTAGCAAAGGACGATGGAGTGCAAAAGTACTCACAAAATAGTGCGCTACAATGAACAGGGTAGGGACCCTTTTCATTATTCAAAGGTAACCACCATTGAAAAAACCACCACAGAAGCACATGAGATAAAGAAGATAGCAACAGAGGAAAGATGTATAGAATACAACCAAATAAAAACAAAAGATAGAAAAACGAAAGAGAAGGATCAAACAAGACACAAAACTAACAGAAAGCAAGATATAAAATGGCAATAGGGAACTCACAAGTATCAATAATTACACTAAATGTAAACGGATTAAACTCACCAATAAAAAGGCACAGAGTAGCAGAATGGATTAAAAAAGAAAATCCAACTGTATGCTGCCTACAGGAAACTCATCTAAGTAACAAGGATAAAAACAAATTCAAAGTGAAAGGCTGGAAAACAATACTCCAAGCAAATAACATCCAAAAAAAAGCAGGTGTAGCAATGCTCATATCGGATAATGCTGACTACAAGACAGGAAAAGTACTCAGAGACAAAAATGGCCATTTCATAATGGCTAAGGGGACACTGAATCAAGAAGACATAACAATTTTTAATATATATGCACCAAACCAAGGAGCACCAAAATATATAAGACAGCTACTTATTGATCTTAAAACAAAAACTGACAAAAACAGAATCATACTTGGAGACCTCAATACACCGCTGACGGCTCTAGATCGGTCATCCAAACAGAGAATCAACAAAGACATAGTGGCCTTAAACAAAACACTAGAGCACCTGGATATGATAGACATCTACAGGACATTTCATCCCAAAGTGACTGAGTATACATTTTTCTCCAGTGTACATGGATCATTCTCAAGAATTGACCATATGTTGGGCCACAAAAACAACATCAGCAAATTCAGAAAAATTGAAGTTGTACCAAGCATATTTTCTGATCATAAAGCCTTGAAACTAGAATTCAACTGCAAAAAAGAGGGAAAAAATCCCACAAAAATGTGGAAACTAAACAACATACTTTTAAAAAATGAATGGGTCAAAGAAGAAATAAGTGCAGAGATCAAAAGATATATACAGACTAATGAAAATGACAATACGACATATCAGAATCTATGGGATGCAGCAAAAGCAGTAATAAGAGGGAAGTTCATATCACTTCAGGCATATATGAACAAACAAGAGAGAGTCCAAGTGAACCACTTAACTTCACACCTTAAGGAACTAGAAAAAGAAGAACAAAGACAACCCAAAACCAGCCGAAGAAAGGAGATAATAAAAATCAGAGCAGAAATAAATGAATTAGAGAAAAGAAAAACTATAGAAAAAATTAATAGAACAAGGAGCTGGTTCTTTGAAAAGATCAACAAAATTGACAAACCCTTGGCAAGACTTACCAAGGAAAAAAGAGAAAGAACTCATATAAACAAAATCCAAAATGAAAGAGGAGAAATCACCACGGACACCGTAGATATACAAAGAATTATTGTAGAATACTATGAAAAACTTTATGCCACTAAATTCAACAACCTAAAAGAAATGGATAAATTCCTAGAACAATACAACCTTCCTAGACTGAATCAAGAAGAAGCAGAAAGCCTAAACAGACCTATCAGTAGAGAAGAAATAGAAAAAACCATTAAAAACCTCCCCAAAAATAAAAGTCCAGGCCCTGACGGCTATACAAGCGAATTTTATCAAACATTCAAAGAAGACTTGGTTCCTATTCTACTCAAAGTCTTCCAAAAAATTGAAGAAGAAGCAATACTTCCAAACACATTTTATGAGGCCAACATAACCCTCATACCAAAACCAGGCAAGGATGGCACAAAAAAAGAAAACTACAGACCAATATCTCTAATGAATACAGATGCTAAAATACTAAACAAAATACTAGCAAATCGAATACAACAACATATTAAAAAAATAATACATCATGATCAAGTGGGATTCATCCCAGAATCTCAAGGATGGTTCAACATACGTAAAATGGTTAACGTAATACACCATATCAACAAAACAAAGAACAAAAACCACATGATCTTATCAATAGACGCAGAAAAGGCTTTCGATAAAATACAACACAATTTTATGTTTAAGACTCTCAACAAAATGGGTACAGACGGAAAATATCTCAACATGATAAAGGCCATATATGATAAACCATCAGCTAACATCATATTAAATGGCACTAAACTGAAGGCTTTCCCCCTTAAATCAGGAACAAGACAGGGTTGTCCACTCTCTCCACTCTTATTTAATGTGGTACTAGAGGTTCTAGCCATAGCAATCAGACAAGACAAAGAAATAAAAGGCATCCATATCGGAAAAGAAGAAGTAAAGGTATCACTTTTTGCAGATGATATGATCCTATACATCGAAAACCC
This sequence comes from Saccopteryx leptura, assembly GCF_036850995.1. Classification (NCBI taxonomy): domain Eukaryota; kingdom Metazoa; phylum Chordata; class Mammalia; order Chiroptera; family Emballonuridae; genus Saccopteryx; species Saccopteryx leptura. The sequence continues at coordinate 155,762,033 of NC_089504.1, forward strand.
CAAAGAATCCACAAAAAGACTACTAGAAACAATAAGCCAATACAGTAAGGTCGCAGGATACAAAGTTAACATACAGAAGTCAATAGCCTTTCTATATGCCAACAATGAAACAACTGAGAACAAACTCAAAAGAATAATCCCCTTCACGATTGCAACAAAAAAAAATAATATACTTAGGAATAAACATAACAAAGAATGTAAAGGACTTATATAATGAAAACTATAAACCATTGTTAAGGGAAATCGAAAAAGATATAATAAGATGGAAGAATATACCTTGTTCTTGGTTAGGAAGAATAAATATAATCAAGATGATTATATTACCCAAAGCAATATACAAATTTAATGCAATTCCCATCAAACTTCCAATGACGATTTTTAAAGAAATAGAGCAAAAAATCATCAGTTTTATATGGAACTATAAAAAACCCCGAATAGCCAAAGCAATCCTAAAGAAAAAGAATGAAGCTGGGGGCATTACAATACCTGACTTCAAACTCTATTATAGGGCCACGACAATCAAAACAGCATGGTATTGGCAGAAAAATAGACACTCAGACCAATGGAACAGAATAGAAAGTCCAGAAATAAAACCACATATATATACTCAAATAATTTTTGATAAAGGGGCCAAGAACACACAATGGAGAAAAGAAAGCCTCTTCAATAAATGGTGCTGGGATAACTGGAAAGCCACATGCAAAAGAATGAAACTGGACTACAGTCTCTCCCCCTGTACAAAAATTAACTCAAAATGGATCAAAGATCTAAACATAAGGCCTGAAACATTTAAGTACATAGAAGAAGACATAGGTACTCAACTCATGGACCTGGGTTTTAAAGAGCATTTTATGAATTTGACTCCACAGGCAAGAGAAGTGAAGGCAAAAATTAATGAATGGGACTACATCAGACTAAGAAGTTTTTGCTCAGCAAGAGAAACTGATAACAAAATAAACAGAAAGCCAACTAAATGGGAAATGATATTTTCAAAGAACAGCTCAGATAAGGGCCTAATATCCAAAATATACAAAGAACTCATAAAACTCAACAACAAACAAACAAACAATCCAATAAAAAAATGGGAAGAGGATATGAACAGACACTTCTCCCAGGAAGAAATACAAATGGCCAACAGGTATATGAAAAGATGCTCATCTTCTTTAGCTATTAGAGAAATGCAAATCAAAACGGCAATGAGATACCACCTCACACCTGTTCGATTAGCTGTTATTAGCAAGACAGGTAATAGCAAATGTTGGAGAGGCTGTGGAGAAAAAGGAACCCTCATCCACTGTTGGTGGGAATGTAAAGTAGTACAACCATTATGGAAGAAAGTATGATGGTTCCTCAAAAAACTGAAAATAGAACTACCTTATGACCCAGCAATCCCTCTACTGGGTATATATCCCAAAAACTCAGAAACATTGATACGTAAAGACACATGCAGCCCCATGTTTATTGCAGCATTGTTCACAGTGGCCAGGACATGGAAACAACCAAAAAGCCCGTCAATAGATGACTGGATAAAGAAGATGTGGCACATATACACTATGGAATACTACTCAGCCATAAGACATGATGACATCGGAACATTTACAGCAAAATGGTGGGATCTTGATAACATGATACGAAGCGAAATAAGTAAATCAGAAAAAACCAGGAACTGTATTATTCCATACGTAGGTCGGACATAATAGTGAAACTAAGAGACATTGATAAGAGTGTGGTGGTTACGGGGGGGAGGGGGGAATGGGAGAGGGAAAGGGGGTGGGGAGGGGCACAAAGAAAACAAGATAGAAGGTGACAGAGGACAATCTGACTTTGGGTGGTGGGTATGCAACATAATTGAACGACAAGATAACCTGGACTTGTTATCTTTGAATATATGTATCCTGATTTATTGATGTCACCCCATTAAAAAAATAAAATTATTAAAAAAATAATAATAATAAAAAAAAATATAAGACTGGATAAAGAAGATGGGGCACATATACACCATGGTATACTATTCAGCTAGAAATAATGATGACATCGGATCACTTACAGCAGAATGGTGGAATCTTGATAACATTATGTGGAGTGAAATAAGTGAATCAGAAAAAAACAAGAACTGCAGGAATCCATACATTGGTGGGACATAAAAGCAAGACTAAGAGACATGGACAGGAGTGTGGTGGTTACGGGGGGTGGGGGGAGGGAAGGAGGGAGAGGGGGAGGGGGAGGGGTACAAAGAAAACTGGATAGAGGGTGACGGAGGACGATCTCTCTTTGGGTGATGGGTATGCAACAGAACTAAATGACAAGATAACCTGGAAATGTTTTCTTTGAATATATGTACCCTGATTTATTGATGTCACCCCATTAAAATAAAAATTTATTTATAAAAAAAAATCTACAGACTGATATCTCTAATGAATACAGATACATAAATCCTAAACAAAATACTAGCAAATTGAATATAACAACACATTAAAAAAATAATACATCATGATCAAGTGGGATTCATCCCAGGAGCACAAGGATGGTTCAACATATAGAAATTGATCAATGTTATATACCACATCAACAAAACAAAGAACAAAAATCATATGATCCTATCAATAGATGCAGAAAAAGCTTTCAATAAGATACAACATCCTTTTATGTTTAAAACACTCATTAAAATTGGAATAGAAGGAAAGTACCCCAACTTAATAAAGGCTATATATGTATGACAAACCATCAACTAATATACTAAGTGGTAAAAAACTGAAGTCTTTTTCTCTAAAATTAGGAAAAGACAAGGCTGCTCACTCTTTTCACTCTTATTCACCATAGTGAATAAGAAGTTTTAGCCAGAGCAATTAGGCAAGAGAAAGAAATAAAAGGCATCCATATTGGGAAGAAACAAGTAAAAGTACCACTTCTTGAAAATGACATGATCCTGTATATAGAAAACCCCAAAGAGTCTACCAAAAACTATTAGAAACAATAAAGGAATATAGTAAAGTCACAGGATAGAAAATCAATATACAAAAGTCTATTCTTTTCCTATATGCCAACAACAAAACTTTGGAAAATAAACTCTAAAAAAACAACTCCTTTTACAATTGCCACAACAACAACAAAAATAAATAAAATACCTAGGAATAAACTTAACAAAGGATGTGAAGGAACTATATACTGAAAACTGCAAAACATCATTGAAAGAAATAAAAAAAGATACAATAAAATGGAAAAAAAAATTCATGTTCATGATTTAAAAAAATCAGCATAGTTAAAATGGGCATATTACCCAGAGCAAAACACAGATGTAATGCAATCCCAATCATAATCCTAATGTCATTTTTTAATGAAATAGAACAAAATATTACCAGGTTTGTGTGGAACCATAAAAAACCTCAAATAGCCAAAGCAATTTTGAGGAAAAAGAATGAAACCGAAGATATCACACTACCTGATTTCAAATTATACTATAGAGCCATGATAATCAAAACAGCATGGCATTGAGAGAAAAACAGACATATAGTTTAATAGAACAGAATCAAGAGCCCAGAAATAAAACCACACATATATATATGGACAAATCATCTTTCATAAAGGAACCAGAAACACACAATGGAGATAATTAAAAAAAAAAAAGTCTCTTCAATAAATAGTACTGGGAAAATTTGGAAGCCACATCAAAAAAATAAAAGTTAACTACAGTTTGTCCCCCTGCACAAAATTATTTAAAATGGATCAAAGACCTAAATATAAGATTAAAAACAATAAATTACATAGAAGAACATATAGGTACTAAACTCATGGACCTTGGCCATAGAGAATAATTTATAAATTTGACCCCAAAGGCAAGGGAAGTAAAGGCAAAAATAAATGAATGGGACTATATCAAACTACAAAGCTTCTGCACAGCAAAAGAAGCTGACAACAAAACAAATAGGCATCCAACTAAATGGGAAATGATATTTGCAAACAATAGCTCCAAAAAGAGGTCAATATCCAAAATATATAAAGAACTCACAAAGCTCAGCATCAAACAAGCAAACAATCCAATTCAAAAATTGGGAGATGACCTGAACAGACATTTCTGCCAAGAGGACATACAAATGGCCAACAGATACATAAAATGATGCTCATCTTCACTAGCTAGTCGAGAAATGCAAATCATAACTATGAGATACCACCTTATACCTGTTAGATTGGCTACTATCAAGAAGATAGGTAATAAGTGCTGGAGAGGTTGTGGAGATAAGGAACCCCTTTCACTGCTGGTGGAAATGCAAATTAGTACAACCATTATGGAAGAAAGTATGGTGGTTCCTCAAAAAACTAAGAATAGAATTATCATATGACCCAGAAATCCCTTTACTGGGTATCTACTATTGATACGTAAAAATACATGCACCACTGTTCACTGCAGCATTATTCACAGTGGCCAAGACATAGAAACAACCCAATGTCCCTTGATAGAGGATTGAATAACAAAGATGTGGTACATATGATATATACAATAAAATACTACTCAGCCAGAAGAAATGATGACATAGAGCCATTTATGACAACATGATGGACCTTGAGAACATTATAATGAGTAAAATAAGTAAATCAGAAAAAGCTAAGAACTATATGATTTCACACATAGGTAGGATATAAAACTGAGACTCATGGATAGAGATAAAAATGAAGTGGTTACTGGGGGGAGGGGACCATGGGGAAGGAGATAGGGGGAAGGGTGTAAAGAAGGACAGATATAAGGTGATTGAAAATGTTTTGACTTTGGGTGATGGGTATACAACATAATCAATAGTTCAGATGCTATACAAATGTTTACCTGAAACCTATGTAATGTTATTGATCAATGTCACTCTGTTAAATTTAATTTTCTAAATAAAATTTAAAAAAAGAAAATAAATTATGTTGCTTTCAAGGAATGAGTGAGTACGAGACATGACAAATCAAGGCAGGGGTAAGGATAAACTTTAACTATATATTATTTATATTTTGATTATGAACTCTGGAATATTACTATTCAAAAAATGCATGGAAGTCATTAATTACTAAATTCAGGTTAGAAGAAAGAATATGATTAGTTGGAGAGAGATACAAAGAGAGCTTCAAATTATATTCATAGTATTTTATTTATTAAGCTGAATGATCAATACATACTGTTTTATTATTCTCTATACCTTTTGCATGTCTGAAATACAGTATTTTACAATAACGCTTTAGGTTTTAAAGCCATTGTTTCTGTTAATGATGAGATTAGTGTTTCAAAGTATTAATTTACCCAGTTTATACATTCCTCACTCTCCTTAACACTCTTGACTAATATATTTTTTGAATCTCTTTTCCAGAATTAAATTATTTAAGATATTACCTCCCAGTAATGGTATCTGTAATCTCTGTATTAATATATCACAAAGATGATCTAATATTCTATTTAAATAAATACATCTAGATTATAGAATACATCTAAGTAATACTAATATACCTTACCTAAAAAAATATGTCTGAAGTCATAAAACTAAGCATTCACTTTGATTTTCCCTCTTAGTGTTTGATTTTGGCAGGTCAATTTTCTTCTTTAAATGTGGGTTTTCCTATCTTCAGAACAGATGGAAGCTTGTACAAAAAATTCTTGTGGGAATTACATAAAATTAAAACACTAATATTAAGGCCCTGGACAGTTAGCTCAGGCAGTTAGTGTCATTGTGAAAGAACAAGGTTGAGGGTTCAATCCTGGGTCAGGGCACACTCAGGAAGCAACCAATAAATGCAGAACTGAATGGAACAAGAAATGAATGCATCCCTTATACCTCTCCCCTCTCCCTTCCTCTCTCTGTCTCTAAAAAGCAAACAAACAAACAAAAAGCCCTGGCCAGATATCTCAGTTGGTTGGAGTGTTGTCCAAGAGCATGAAGTTGGCTACGTTGATTCCCGGTCAGGGGACATACAGAAGCCGCTCAATGTTCCTGTCTTTTTCTCTCCCTGCCCATAAACAAACAAACAAATAAAAATAAAATACTAATATTAAATTAAATGAGACAATGTACATAAAATAACTAACTTTGTGTCTAGAACAAATTGAAAGCTCAAAAATTAACTTTTCCATCTTATCAATAAAAATAACTATAAATATGCCTACAATTTTGACATGTCTAGAGGTTTTTACAAGGTTTTAGGATCATTATTATTACTTTTTGGTACATGAATATAATGTTGTTAATGCACAAGTTAGAAGAGACTTGGGTAAGTATATCCATATTGTGTATGTGTATATACACATATATACATATATACACACACATATATACACATATGTACACATATATCTGCACATATATACATACATATGTGTACATATACACAAAATATATATATATTGTTTAAAGATAACAAGAGATAGCTAAATGTTTTAATAAAACTTAGATGTGAAGTAAGTTTTTAAAACTTTTGTCAATATCTTTTAATTTAGAAAAACAAAGAAATAAAAAATTTTAAAACAAATTAAAAACCTGTGTAATTTTACAAACTGTCTTATAATGCTTTTATTTAATTATAATGCTTTTATATATTCATGTATGTTCTTTTCATAAATCTTATATAAAATATAAAGATATACAATATACTGAATATGTGATATATTAAATATATAATATATATAAAGTAAACACATACAAATATGTTTGTATATATAATTATATACATACACACATACATATAATGAAAGTCTGAATATAAAACCATAATACTGTATAAATTAGGTAGAGATTCTTTGCTCTATGAGAAAGTTCAAAACATTATTTCTTTAAACCATATTTTCTTTTTTTATTATTTCATGCATTTAATACTTAAATAAGAACAATAAAAGAGGTACACAAAACTAGATTATGTTATAAGAAAGTTTTAAAATATTAATGAAAAAATATTAAATAATACCTGACCAAAAAATAATAAAATTGTTATTTATGATATTTCTATATTGCTTCTTGCTTGGTGTCCTCACTTGCAATTTTTTCCACCTATGGACAGAATGAACATTACTATGGGCACTTAGAATATGTTGTGCAGATGAATGTTAAAAAAGAGTAAGGAATGTAAATTTGTGATTTCCACATTGGGTAGTTGCCCAGGCACCCACCTTAGAGAGAACCCTGATTACAAGTGCAATTTTAACAACCAGTTCACTGAACTCAACAAAAAATTAGGTATTGGTTCTGCTAAATTGGTGCTAACCAGCTGAATCCCACCACTGTACAAAGGAATATACAATGAAAAGGAAAGTGTCTTCCCATGTCTGTCTCTTCCTCAATACCTCTGCCCCACCCAGCAACCAATATTAGAAGTTTGCATATTTTTCTAGAACTAGTTTATGGCTTTGTATAGTCTATCTACAATCATAATATAAGCACCCAATATAGACTATTCTACATACAGTCATTTTTTATTCAAAACTATTTAAGATCATTCTCTATTACTCCATATATAGGGCTACCAACTTCATTTTTCCTTATTCTTTTTAAAAAATTTTTAATTTATTGTGTTTACATGGATTCAAGTGTCCCACTGAATATAACTTCCTCACCCCCCACCCCTGTGTCCCTTTTTATACCCCCTTCACCTCCCTCCTCCTAACTCCCTCCCCCCTTCCCTCTAGGACTTGCTGGCCTGTTATCTATATTTCAGTGTTATGTATATATAGTTTCACTAATCCCTTTATCTTCTCTGATCTCATCTCCTCATCCTGCTTCCCTCTGACAGCTGTCCCTCTGGTCCCTATAACCCCACCTCTGCCTCTATTCTGTTCCTCAGTTCACTTTGTTCATTAGATTCCACATATATGTGAGATCATATGATACTTTTCTTTGTTTTCCTGGCTTATTTCACTTAGTATAATAATCTTCAGGTCCATCCATGCTGTCACAAAAGATAAGATTTCCTTCTTTTTTACCACCGCATAGTATTCCACTGTGTATATGTACCACTGCTTTTTAATCCACATGCCTACTGTTGGACACTTGGGCTGTTTCCAGATCTTGGCTATTGTAAACAATGCTGCAATAAACATGGGGGTGCATTTCTTTTTTTGAATCAGTGATTTGGTATTTTTAGGATATATTCCTAAAAGTGGGATAGCTGGGTCAAAAGGCAGTTCATTTTTAACTTTTTGAGGAAAGCCCATACAGTTCTCTACAGTGACTGCACCAGTCTGCATTCCCATCAGCAGTGCAGGAAGGTTCCCTTTTCTCCACACTATCGCCAGCACTTATTGTGTGTTGTTTGTTAATGAACGCCATTCTGACTGGTGTGAGGTGGTATGTCATTGTGGGTTTTTTTTTGTTTGTTTGTTTGTTTTTTTGTATTTTTCTGAAGCTGGAAACAGGGAGAGACAGTCAGACAGACTCCTGCATGCGCCCGACCGGGATCCACCTGGCACGCCCACCAGGGGCGACGCTCTGCCCCTCCGGGGCGTCGCTCTGCCGCGACCAGAGCCACTCTAGTGCCTGGGGCAAAGGCCAAGGAGCCATCCCCAGCGCCCGGGCCATCTTTGCTCCAATGGAGCCTTGGCTGCGGGAGGAGAAGAGAGAGACAGAGAGGAAGGAGGGGGGGTGGAGAAGCAAATGGGCGCTTCTCCTATGTGCCCTGGCTGGGAATCGAACCCGGGTCCCCCGCACGCCAGGCTGACGCTCTACTGCTGAGCCAACCGGCCAGGGCTGTGGTTTTAATATGAATTTCTCTGATGATTAGTGACATTGAACATTTTTTCATATGCCTATTGGCCATTTGTATGTCCTCTTTGGAGAAGTGTCTATTCAGTTCTTTTGCCCATTTTTTAATTGGATTGTGTACTTTCCTGGTGTTGAGTTTTAGAAGTTCTTTACAAATTTTGGTTATTAACCCCTTATCAGACATATTGGCGAATGTGCTCTCTCATTGTGTGGGTTGTCCTTTTATTTTGTTCATGTTGTCTTTTGTTGTGCAAAAGCTTTATAGTTTGATATAGTCCTATTTGTTCATCCTGTTCTTTATTTCACTTGCCCAAGGAGATAAATCAGCAAAAATATTGCTACAAGAGATATCAGAGAGTTTACTGCCTATGTTTTTTCCCCAAGATGTTTATGTAAGCCATTATTTTCTTTGTAATTATTTTATACACAACTTCTTAAGGAAGGCCTTATATAAAGTAAGTTAAACAGTAATGTTTATTAAATACTATAATTAATGAGGTGAGCTTTATTTATGATAAAAAAGAGTAATGAGAAAGAAACATACTTATACATTATTCATTTACTTAAACATATTTGACAAGACTCCATAAGAAAGTAAAAATTACAAAATTTTCTCATTTTTTTTCATTTTGATTAAACAGATACAGATTTATTACACTCAATATTCACACATTGAAATTATTTAAATCTAATATTTCAGGGTGAAATAAAGTGTTTCAACGGTGTTTCTACCTAATGCATTGTCAGATAAGGAAAATATTTAATTTGGTACCTGCTGAGAGTCTATTTGAACCAATAGTTCTGATGCAATTCCCCTATCCTTACAAACAGGTAGTGGAGCAATTTTTGTTCATAGTATGTTGTCAGCTTATTTTGAAATCTAGTCATATATTGGATTGCTGACCCCCTGCCATAGTGAGTTCCACAGGCAGGAGCTCCACACTATGAAAAGTGATATTCAACTAGAGGGTTCATGAAGAAAGTGAAAGTCTCTAAAATTAATTTCTCAAAATGCCCTAAGTCCCAACCATCTCTTTTCCAATGTTCTTTGCAGCTCCTTAACACTTCTTGACTAGCTGAGCCTGCGTGTGTTGGCTGCCTCCCCCTATGGCAATATTTCTTTTTCAAAGAGCAGTTGCCGTGGTTGTACAATTTTGTGCAGGGAGTGGGAGCCTTTGTAATTGACCAAGCTGTGCTGAAAGATAACAAGCACAAACACCACAAGCTTAAGCATAAGCTAAAGAAAACTTTGTCAAACTCTCATTTGAAAGTTGGAAGAAAAATCACTTTCTACAGCAAAAATGTGTTGCGTTTTAAAGCATCATCTAACTTCAAGGAGCTCACATTTAATAGGTTTTAGGAAATTTGATCAGACTTCTCTGTCTCCAAGTGAACACAGAAGAACTCGAGAGATAGATACACTTGGTACAATGTAGAGAAACAGAGAAATTGTCTAAAACTCCTGGCTCATTTATTGCCATCTTGGATCATATAAATTGTTGGCAACTCCTAGAGCCCCCTGTGGTCCTAGGTTAGTACCCCATTTTTCACCTTAAACATTCTCATTTTTGTCTGCTATTCTTTATATCAGGCAATTTCTTCCACTTAGAATTTCCTTTCTAGGTTTGAGCAAAGTTTTAGGCCCAAATTTCTCATGGTATTCTTGCAAGTTAAATAATAAAACACTGAATTACTAAAGGAAGTACTGGATCTATTTGAAGATGGTAGAAGAACTGTACTCAAAAAATGTTGACTAACAATAGAAACTATAGTTACTGAGTCACCTACTGTGTGATAAGAACTATGTGGGTGCATTTGCTTATATTATCAAATTAATCTTTATGATATGCATATTAGTTGTCTACTCATTTATCTTTTTTTCTTACTAAAATGACTACAATTTTGTTCAAGGTTTCTCTTTCTAGTTATAGCAGGCTGCATTGCATCTAGTTAGTCATGGTCATACATACAGTTCTTCTGGTCAATGTGACAGAAGTGAAAGTTTCTGGGGAAAGCTCCCTTTCAGAAGTATAACTTCAGAAATAAAAATGGCAGAACCCTAGGAAAATAAAGTTTTGCCTTTTTTCTTAGCTGTTTTCTTATTCCTTCTTCACGGCTGTGAAACAAGAGGAGCAACTATCTTTGATAAAACCACACGCTAATACGGACAGAGTGAAATGATAAACTAAGCCTGAATTTTAGATGACTTCTTGCGTAATTTCACCAGCCCTGAATTCTCTGCCACTAACATTTTTGTTGTATAAAATATATAATCCTATTTAAGTCTTTTTGTTTGTTTATTTGTTAAGTGTTCTTCTACTCCCAGTGTAGTGCAATTACTTACATATGCATCATAATAACTCTCTGAGCTATGTGATAATATCCAAAAGCTAGGAAATGAGAAGGGAAGCCCTCTTTGTAAATCTACAGCCTATTCTCTTTTCACTCATGTCTTCTGACCATATATATATATGGCGCTCTCTCTCTATATATATATTTTAATTTAATTTAATTTATTTTGCTAGTGACTTCAATAAAGAGAGAGTCAACAGATTTGCAGTTTTCCAAAGCTTGAAGATAGCTAATATACCACAGTCTGAGACTGCAGATGTCTTGACATATTGGATTTCCTGTGTCAAGCTTTTCACCATTTGTTAAATTTATACTGAAATAATTCATGGTTTGATAAGTTTATTAGAATCCAAGAGGAGATATTGAGTAGGCAATAGAATATAGTGGTCTGGAATTCAGAAGAGTGACCTGTGCTGAAAATATAAATTTATTCATCAATAACATGTAGATAGTATTTTAAACCTCATGACTGGGTGAGATCACACAGGAAAGGAGATTAATTAGAAAAGGAAATAAGATTAGTGACTGAAGCCTAGTCTTCCATAGTAATATTATAGGTAAAAGTAAAATAAACAGAGAAGGAACAATCACTACATGTGCTATCCAGGAAAACAAATGATAAAATTATATGGTCTATGGTGCCAAATACTGCTAATTTGCCAGGTAAGATAAAAATTGAATCGACCATAGAATTTGACTGCATGATGCATTTTGGTTGGGTGAGTATCCATTCTATTGCACCTGTGGCACTACTAGTTTGTACCTGTTGTCTTGGTTTTGTTCATAATAATGGTCTTTTCATTCTTAAGTATCATAGCTGTGAAAATAAATTATATGATCATCCTAGTCATTAGCATTTTGACAAGGGCAGTTTCAATGAAATTCTGTGGAAAAAAACATATAATTGGAGTATATATAAGAATAATTGAGGAAACAGTATGGGATTCAAATAAGCAGTTCTGTTGCACAGAGATGCAAAGATATGGGATAGAAACTGGAGTGTAGAAATGCAATTATGGGCCTCACTTGTGGAGGCGCAGTGGATAAAGGGTAGACCTGGAACCTTTAGGGCACTGGCTCGAAACCCTGGGAACTCAGGGCTTGCCTGGTCAAGGCACATATGGAAGTTGATGCCTTCTGCTCCTCTCCCCTTCTTTCTCTCCTCTTTAAAATGAATAAATAAAGTCATAAAAACTTAGAAATGATTATGTGCCAAAAGGATGTAGTAGAGTGAAAAAATTATTGATGTAAGAAGTAGAAAAAAAAGTCCTCAAAAAATTGAGATGTAACTGGACCTGCGTTTAGTAAATAAAGAAAAAAAAATTGTTTAGAATAAATATTAGTAACAATTCTCCAAGTGTTTCTAGCATTTCTGCCCTATGTTCTGGACTCTTATTTCATGGTTATTTGAATAAGTAACAGCCTTGGAAGAGAGAGATAGAGGCTTTCTTCATAACATAAAGTAGATTTGCCTCCAGTTCTGGAGGATAAAGAAAGATATTGTCTTCTTCTAGGCTCAAAGGGCAGGCATATTTTAATATCCTTTGTATCAATGTAGTCCCTAAGCTCCATATTTCTCCCCTGTAGAGTAATCCACTGTATATGCAGGTGTCTATGACTTTCTTCATGTTGCCTGTGGGTAACCAGCCTGAGAACTAGAGCAAAGTTTTTTGTTTTTGTTTTTTTGTATTTTTCTTAAGCTGGAAACGGGGAGAGACAGTCAGACAGACTTCTGCATGCGCCCTACCGGGATCCACCCAGCACGCACACCAGGGGGCGACGCTCTGCCCACCAGGGGGCGATGCAATGCCCCTCTGGGGCATCGCTCTGTTGCGACCAGAGCCACTCTAACGCCTGAGGCAGAGGCCAAGGAGCCATTCCCAGCGCCCGGGCCATCTTTGCTCCAATGGAGCCTCGCTGCTGGAGGGGAAGAGAGAGACAGAGAGGAAGGAGAGGGGGAGGGGTGGAGAAGCAGATAGGTGCTTCTCCTATGTGCCCTGGCAGGGAATCGAACCCGGGACTTCTGCACGCCAGGCTGACGCTCTACCACTGAGCCAACCGGCCAGGGCCTAGAGTAAAGTTTTTGATGCTTTTACTATTGCTGTGACTAATAAATTGTATATATCTCTGAAATCATATGTCTTCTACCACTATCCATGAAACGTGAACTGAGATGTTCGCTTTGAAGAATAGCAAAATATCAGACACTTTACAGCTCTTGAAAATAAGATCTTAGATTATTAGGAAAACAAATACTGCAAATATAGTTTAATATTTGTATGTTTTTTACTGTACATAAGATTTGGGTTTTTATGTAATCAAATCTATCAGTATAGACTTTTATAACTTACAGTTTACATGGCTTGTTTAGAAAGATTTATTCACCTTCTTGTAGATAAATTAAAGACTACATTTATTTTCTTCTAGTACTTATCTTTTATAGTTAATTTTTAAAGATTTGCTATTGAATTCACATAAAATATGTTATTGTCTTTTGTATGAGATTTTTTTTCCTTAAGCGATAGCTAATTGTCCCAATACCATAAAGTCACTTTTAACTTGATTATTTGAAATGTCTTTTATTATATATTAAATCTCTAGTATAAAAATGTTTATGTTATAGATACATATATTTATATGTTTTATATACATATATACATATATATTTATGTATATCTATGTGAAGATATTTCTTTAGTTCTTTCTTTCAACGTATGTTTAGTTACTGCCTACTATGTGCTATACTCAGTGGCATGCATTATTCCACCGTAGTTAACAATATAAATGTGGTTTGTATTCTCCTGAAAATTGGAACCTACTTGAAAAAATAAGTATTACATATTTAATCAAATAAATATGTACTTTAGAAATATGGTAAATGTTCTGAAGAAAATATCAAGATTCTTTGACAGACTATTGAGGCAGGAGGTGAGGGAGACTTATAAATGTAGCTCTCCTCTGAGGAGGAAGTTTTTTATGCCTACATCCAGAGTATAAAAATTAAAGATTACAAAGGGTGGGTAGAAGAGTGTTCTGAGCTGATGAAACAACATGACATACATAAAAATTCAAGAAAAGGTCAAGCAATGTTTTTGCTCATCAACCAAATGAGTCTGCCACATAGGGCTTGATCTTTGGCTCACTGAATTCAAGTCACCCAGTTATACTATACTGCTATGGTGTTGATATATTTTCAAAAGTAAATAGTTAATGTCAAACTATTTTATGTATCATTAACTCTCCAATATCTATTTTATTTAAAATAATGTATCTAATCCAGTGACTTTTAACTGGTGTGTTGCAAAGATTTTTAAAACAGGCAATGCCTTGCTATTTAGTCAGGGGCACTGACTTATTTTCTTTTAGATTGTCAAATGATAACAGCCAACACAACAATACATCATATAACAAACAGAGTTGGAGTTTATGGGTTGTGTCAGATTATAAAGTTTTGGTTAGACCTAATATGAACTTTCTTTTTTTTTTTAGTGCTAATGTTTACCAGAAGAATAGATGTCTTCATATTTTTCATGTGTCCTTTCTTTCTGGCTTGTTTTTCAGCCTATAGAATAGGGGTTTAGCAAGAATACCTATTGTTAAAATGCATACCAGAAAGTATTTTTATATATTTTTTATACTTAGAAGACATACTACTGATATAATTTCTGTTGTTTACTGTTCATTGTTGAAAAAATTGCTAGAGTATTTTTGACAAATTTTTTATTTGTACCTTTAGATTTTCATGGACTTTAGTTTTAATTCAACATAAAACCAAAATTCACTGTTACTAAAACTCTTATACACAAGAACAATGAAATAATCCCACAGTTTATTTTGTTGCTAAGATATTTTCAGACATCAAAAGTCATAAATAGTTGAATGGTGAAATGATTTTTTTATATATCATTGTCTTTGTATTGTAAAATTCCAAGTTGAAGGTAAAGAAGTAGTTAAATGAGCATCCAACTTATCACTAACATGAATCATGCTGGGGTGTTTATTACCCTAGGAATTTAATCAGTGTATCTGAATACTAAGAAAAATGAAAATAATTGGTGGCTGGCAGAAGCTACTTCACATGTGGTGATTAGTAATAGCTATTAAGCATATATAAGATGAAAGTAGTAAATGACTGAATATTAATTTTTTCTTTCTTTATTTTTTTTAGAGAGAGAGAGGAAGGTAGAGAGAGAGAAAAAAGAGAGAGAAAGATAGAGAAATATAGTTTTGTTTTTCGTCTTATTCATGCCATCATTGGTTGATTCCTGTATGTACCCTGACATAGGGCTGAACCTGCCACCTCAGTATGTTGGGACAATGCTCTAACAAACTTAACTGTCTGGTCAGGGCCTAATTTTTCCTTTAAACTATTCTGTTTGGCAGCTTCCACTTTTGAATCTAAAAATTTTAGAAATCTAGTGTAACTATGCTATTTTACAAATGGGCCAGAGAGAAAAATATTTTCTTCTTGCAAGTAATGAGGAATAACAAGTAATATTGATTTTCTCTTAATTGCAAACATGCTGATAGAAATGTACTATAAAATCAAAGTCTATTTGAAAATGAAGAAAAAGAATTTAAAAGTTAAAAATTCACTAATCCTTTATTAGAATTTTTAACTCCCCTTTGAAATAGGATTGGCATAATAATATGAAAATAATGAGACTAATGGTAGACCCCCAAATAGTGGTAACTCTAGACAAAATTTGAGTAAGCTATTGTTTAAATTATGTGATATTTGAGTTCTATATCATCTTGAAGAGAATTTTTGTATAAAAAACAAATTGAGAAAAACCTTAAAAATAGTCTGCTAACACATCAAAATTTTATATGAAAGTCGGCAAAAAAATTGGCCTTAAATTGCACCCACATACATTAATTTAGTTCATAAATCAGTTTAATTCATTTCTATATTTTCCAGAAAAAAAATTAAAATCTTCCTCTGGCTATTTTGTAACTTTTCCATTACTGTATTTCAAAAGTGTTTAAATCCAATAGATTATTTTCTAGAAACAAATTATTGATGATAATTTAAAAATCTTTGGTGTACATGAATTGTGCTTTAACATCTTACTTCTGGAAATATAGATGCGAAATGAGGTGGTTGTGAAATGGCCTAAAGGAAAAAGTTTTGTGTGCTGTGTGAGCAAGATTCTTAGAAGCAAAGAGATACAAAAAAACAAAACAAAACAGGAAAATAAGAAATATAATGTTTTAAACATGTGGCACTTAAATTATTAATTTACAAGTTGAATATAGTGTTCTTAGGATAAAGATGCTAAAAAACAGCTTAAATATTCACTCAAGAAGACATCATTGAATAGAAGGGCTGGCTTTTATGTATCTTACTTCAAGTTCAGATGAGGCTCACTCATATAATATTTTACACATCATTTAATTGTCTGTTTTTCTTTTCATACATTTATTGGTTCTTTGTGGTTTCTTAACTGTGAATATCTCAGTTATATCTTTTACTCATTTTAATGGCTTATTAGTCTCATTCTTTTCATTATTATTAGTTTTTCTATATTTATATATTCATATAAGTATTAAAATAGTCTTATCTAGTATATATGTATTTAAAAAAAAACCCTGAAAGTTCTAGTTTAGGAAAGTGGTGGGCCACATTATTTGGAAGAATAATTCTGCTAGAAATATAAAAATAGTTAGATATGAGGTATTTCAAAATGATTTTAACCTTAAAAGATCCGGTAAAACAATAAATTAATTTATGGGAATTAGGAGCTCAGAGAAGTAAGTGAAACCCTGACACCACTTTTGCCATAAAAGTAATTACCAGTCAACAAATAAGTAAAACTTCTGTTTTGATGGCCATGAGTGACATCGGAAACAGGAGTAGAAACCTTGGTTCTTTGGAAGTGAGAACTCCAAAAGGACACACTTTGTATTAAATTGGGATTTCTATAAGATAAACCCTTGGTGTATAAGATCCAAAATTACCACCATCTGGAATTATCATGGCAAGTTGTTTACAACTTGGAAAAATAAAAAAAATATATCTTCTGAGTAACTAAAATAAAAGATGTGTATTTGCAGTTGCAATAAGATCTGTCTATCTATCTATCTATCTATCTATCTATCTATCTATCATCTATCATCTATCTATCATTTATCTATCATCTATCTATCTATTTATCTAATTATCATTTATCTATCTATCATCATCTATCTATCTATTATCTATCTATCTATATCTATCATCTATCTATCATCTATCATCATCTGTCATCTATCTATCTATCTATCTATCATCTATCATCATCTATCATCTATCTATCTATCGATCTATCTATCATTTATCTATCATCTATCTATTCTATCATCTATCTATTCTATCTATCTATCTATCTATCTATCTATCTATCTATCTATCATCTATCTAATCTATCATCTATCTATCTACTCTATCATCTATTTATCATCTACTTAAATGACAGAAGTGAACTCACATGTCTTGTTGCAACTGTCTGTTAATCTATCATCTATCTATCTGTCTATCTATTATCTATCATCTATCTATCTATCTATCTATCTATCTATCTATCTATCATCTATCTGTCATCTATCTATCATCTATTAAATGACAGAGGTGAACTCACATATTAGTGGAGAAATTGTGCACAGTTCTTTGCTGGTGTGGAACAAAGGTGTGAATAGAAAAAGTGGAGAATCAGTCCTATCCTTTTACATGCAGAAGGTTAGAGGTATGTTGTAATATGCATAAGCTGTTTTTTATTAGCTACCTCATCTACCCAGTGTCAGGAACAAGACAGGTGTATGGGTTGAATTGATATGTTGAAGCCCTAGCCCCTGAGATCTGTGAATGTGACCTATGTAGGCATGGTTCTCTGCAGATATAAACAAATTAAGATGAAGTGGCACTGAATTAGAGATCTATTTAATAACACTGATATCCTTAGAAGAAGAAGAGGAGACACAGACACACAGGAGAACATGTGAAAATGATGGTAAAAATTGGAGTGATGTAGCTACAAGCAAAGGACCATCAAGGAAGCTAGAAAAAATGAGATTCCTCCTCTAGAGCCTCTGGAAAGAGTGTGTCCTTGCTGAGAACTTGATTTTAGACTCATTCTCTAGAATTGTGAGGTAATAAATTTCTGTTGGTTTTAAGCCATCTACTTTGTTGTACTTTGTCAGGGAAGCTTTAGGAAACTAATTCTCTGGGTCTGCCACTCCTTACAAATTTTCTTTCAGCTTCTCTGATCCCCAGTCAAGGGGTATGTTTATATTTGATGAAAGGGCACTAGCCTGTCTTGCAGAACATCCCCATCATCAGATTCTTCAAGGCTGGAGACTTTGAAGTGGTCAGAGACAAATGAGCATTTCCATATGACCTTATATATTCCAGTTTTGTTTCACAGGTTTGGGTTTGTCCTTCTTTCCCCACTTCGTACTCATTTTATTTTCTTAACTGCATACCTTCCACACTCAGGCTTTAGCACCAGGCACTGAAATAACAGTCATCCATTATTTCTTAGTGTTCCTGATTCTCTGATTGAATCCTGACTGATAACACCCAAACAGAAATAATACGTTTCTGTAAAACTTATTTAGATTAGTTGTACAAAAAATTATCCTATATTATTTTCCAACAATAGTCTGGTATTTTGTATTTTATATTATCTTAAATTAATCTTAGTTTTAAACATATTTGGTGAACACAGATTATAATATCACTCATTTCTGGCTAAATGTATTATATATCTTTAAAACCAAAGAATCGGTTACACTTGTAAAAAATAAATGACTGAAAATATTTTACCAAGGTGACAATTAGAGCATTAATGAACACAATAGATGTGAATCAGAACTGACTCCACTACTGAAAAATAGAGAAATTGCTTATTTTTATATAAAGTATTAATCACTTCAGTCAGCACCAGCTTTTACACAGAGAATGATTATTTGTGATACCAAAACACTCACTAAATCAATTTTAACAAAATAGATGATATCTATAAAATAAATAAAGTTATTTATATGAATTTGATTTAATTGTTAAAAATAAACTGACCATTAAGTTTTAAAAATTGGTTAACTTTGGGGAGGTCGTATTAACATTTTCAAGTATTTTAATTCTCTGAGCATCCCCCCGCACATAAGAAATCAAAACTCTAGGTCAATATTTTGCACACACAATGCAAACATACATCTATACAAACAAACATACTCACAAACTATCGTTATAATTATATTAAGTGACAAGGGGATTCATACTGTGAAAAATTTCTTGTGTTTTCCTTTTCAGAAATAGAGATTGAATTTAGAAGAGATAGGAAATACTACTATTGACTATATTCCCGATGCTGTACTTTACATCCCCATGACCATTTTGTGACTACCAGTCTGTACTTTTCAATCCTTTCACTTTTTCACCCAGTCTCCCAAACACCCTTCCCTCTGGCAACCATCAGTCTATTCTCTGTATCTATGAGTCTGTGTCTATTTTGTTTGTTGTTTACATTGTTCATTAGCTTCACATATAAGTGGAATCATACGGTATTTGTTTTCCTCTGACTGACTTATTTCATTGGGCATAATACCCTCTGGGTCCATTCATGCTGTCGCAGATAGTAAAATTCTGTTCTTTTTTATGACTAATTAATATTCCATTTATATTTTTATCATATCTTTTTTTATCCACTCAGTTATTGATGGGCACTTGGGTTGCTTTAATAACTGTATGGTTCCAGGTAGGTTACTTGGAAATATCAAGGGGAAGAATTTGTGAATTATATGACTGTCTAACCACTATGCTGTACACTGAAACTACCAATACAAAATAATATTGAATGTAAAGTGTAATTGAAAAAAAAATTAATACATCAAAAAAGATATGTAAAATGCTCTGATTAGAAACACTAGGGAAAACAAAACAAAACAAAACAAAAAAGAAACACTAGGAAAAAAAAGAATAATAAATGGGAAGATATAGTGTGACTTTGAAGATCCAACTGTAAGCAGCACTTCTGCTTTAAAAAACACAACTCTGTATTTTACTTCTTACAGAAAATAAAAATAAATGTATACATTCCATAGACTATATGTCTATACATAATTTAAAAGACTCTATGTGTATATTATTACTTATTAGCAGATATTTGAATCTGAAATTACTTCTGAGTATTAAATGTAAGCAACAGTGATGTTAGCTAATCTTTTTTGATCTTTATTATATGTTAGTCATTACATTAGGAATTTGGAGTGGTGTATTAACTCATATAATCTACCCAGTAATATTAACAAGAAGATACTGGGTTTTTTTGCAATTTATACTTAAATTCTGGAAGGATCTTTTTAAGTTTAGGGAAGCTTCCAACTACAGTAGTTCTTCTTATCTGTGGTTTTGTTCTTCATAGTTTTAGTTAGCTGAAGCAAGTCTGAAAATATTAAATGGATAATTTCAGAAATAAACAATGCATAAGTTTTATATTTGTGACATTCTGAGTAGTGTGATGAAGTTTCTAGCAGTACTGCTCTGTCTTGCATGAGATGGGATGTGAATCATCCCATTTTTCATTAACCATTTAGTAGACTACATTGTTGTCATATTGGTTTGTTTATCAGGGAGAAAGAGAGAGAAAGACCACATTCATATAACATTTATTATAGTATATTGTTATAATTGTTCTATTTTATTATTCGTTATTATTGTTAATCTCTTACTGTGCCTAATTTAAAAATCAAACTTTGTTATAGATATGTATATGTATGTAGTATCTGTGGTTTCAAGCATAAACTGGGATCTTGGAATGCATCCCCCAGGAATAATGGGGAACTACTCTACTAATAGTTTGTAATTTAGGGAACTACCAGATATATTCAGTTACTCATAGAAATCATAGAATTTGTATGTTTAACTGCTCTTCATGCTATGCTGACACTTTACTGGTTAAGTAATAGTTTGGTCACTAGATTATGACAGAGGGGAAATATCTATTTTCTGTTAAAATGACCATAAATATATATGTAAGGAAATTTATTAAAATAGCATGTGAAACTAATAACAATTAATAGTTATGGAGTCAAGCTTGTTCTAGAGAAGAGCTGAGAAATAGGACTTAAATCTTACTAATGATGAAGATATCTGACCTATCCAGAATAGGAACCAGAGTGGGCAAACCAGGTAACTATGCAGAGGGCTGAACTACTGGGGAAAACAAAGGTGTTCCTGGACTAAGTACAATGTCTGTCTTAACTCAGGTAACAAGTAAAAGCATCACTTTGGCCAATTAGACAGCACTTAATTATAAATAAACAAATAAACAAAAAAAGGGAGAGATAATAAAGAGACACTTCTTGTCAGATTGATTGCAAAATTACATGCAATCAAATAAAAATTATATTATAATAACAGCAAATTATTTTGTTTCATTCTTTAAAAATTTATACCATTTGGCATTTGTAGAGAGAGATAATAAACTTTTATCATCAACAGCTGGTAGTAAATGTTTATTATTAATGTTTTATTTTTAAGTTTGATCCATTACTGCTGGCTGTGCAAGTTTTGATTTTTCAAATGCAAGAAGTTTTGTGGCAATATATATGATCAACTTTTATAATTATTCAGTGGAGGCTTGCAAAGACATATCATTGATTATGTGGAAATCAAAATTTAAAAAATACACATTAAAGCTATATTATAATCTATTATCTCAAATACTTTATATTCTATCTTTTAACCAACTTGATCTCTCAGACTCTAAGCAGTCTCATAAATATTTCTGTCACCTTCCCCTCATATTTATAACATTTTTCTCTCTTTGTGTTTGGGACTTTTTAATTTGAATATATATAGTTTTAGGACAGTTAAAAGCTAAAGTCAGCAATG
Source organism: Saccopteryx leptura (assembly GCF_036850995.1). NCBI lineage: Eukaryota > Metazoa > Chordata > Mammalia > Chiroptera > Emballonuridae > Saccopteryx > Saccopteryx leptura. Next base: position 155,783,972 of record NC_089504.1, read on the forward strand.
TTGCCCTGGCCGGTTGGCTCAGCGGTAGAGCGTCGGCCTGGCGTGCAGGAGTCTGGGGTTCGATTCCCGGCCAGGGCACACAGAAGAAGCGCCCATCTGCTTCTCCACCCCTCCCCCTCTCCTTCCTCTCTGTCTCTCTCTTCCCCTCCCGCAGCCAGGGCTCCATTGGAGCAAAGATGGCCCGGGCGCTGGGGATGGCTCTGTGGCCTCTGCCTCAGGCGCTAGAATGGCTCTGGATGCGACAGATTGACCCCCCAGAGGGGCAGAGCATCGCCCTCTGGTGGGCATGCCGGATGGATCCCGGTTGGGCGCATGTGGGAGTCTGTCTGACTGCCTCCCCGTTTCGAGCTTCTGAAAAAGGAAAAAAAAAAAAAATGCTCAAGTCAGCAATGTAAATTTGTACCTCTAATGTTTTAATCACTTTAATTTAAATTATCTTTTTGTATTACTATTAGCAACTTTATTTTCTTTTTTTTTTTTTTTTTTTTTTGGTTTAGCATACCTAAAAAATCTTTGGCTTTTTAATTTTTCTGTTTAATTTTTATTTAAATGTGTTGCAAATTCTAACTTCTATTTCAAAATAGTGATCTGGACAAAGACTTCACTCTGTCCTCCTCTATCAAATATCTACAAACACAACTTAAATAATAATGTATTAAAGAAAAAGCACAGATCTAAAATAGACCTTATGTTAAAGCCCATAATACCAAACATAAGTTGAAAATCAAACCTAATTGCTCTTTTAATCTCTCCCATAAACAAATTCTTAACCAGTCTAGAATTTTTTGCAATGCTCCTGAGAGTTAATTTGTCACATAAGTCCTCTCCAACCACTCATAGGACAAAGAGGCAATCTGCATGCCAAAACTCTCACCATTCCCTTCTTTGAAAAAGATGATTTCCTGGTATAAACATAATCCTTTATTTTTGTCAGTAGCTCCCTTGTCCTACTCTTCTTCCTATAGCGACCTTCTATTTTGTACGAGCCATATGAATGCCCTTTAGGTTGCTACATGAGTTGCTGCCTGATTCATGAATCACTTAATGATGCCAATTAGATCTTGGAATTTTCTCAGTTAAATCTTTTAAAACAAAGAAACAAGCTGACCCAACACAGATAAGTGTCTCACTGCACCAGAAGTTATGACCAATTCCTTAATGCTAGAAAAAGAATGAAAGAAATGAGCCTCAGCAAAGGGCACAAACAGGAAGTTATTACTGTGAATGGTGCCTCAAGCTTGTTGAAACCAAACAAAAAAGAGACTCCAGAGTAGTTAGGTCACATGTTTTCTAAAATCTTCCGTATTTCTTAAATTTTTTTTTTTTTTTTTTTGCCACAGAGAGAGGGACAGACAGGGAGAGATGGACAGGAAGGGAGAGAGGTGAGAAGCATAACTCATAATTGCAGCATCTTCAGTTGTTCATTGATTGCTTTCTCATATGTGCCTTGCTTGGGCTCAAGCCAGTGACCTTGGACTTCAAGCCAGCAGTCATGGGGTCACGTCTATGTTCTTACACTCAAGCTGGTGATTCCACACTCAAGCTGGCAACACTTGCTCAAACCAGCAACCTCGGGGTTTAGAGCTTGAGTCCTAAGCAACCCTAAGCATCCCAGGCCCATGTTCTATCCACTGTGCCACGGCCTGGTCAGGCTGAAACCTTCTACATTCTACCTTCCTCATTATGTGTGCTAGCTGATAAGCTCTGGATTGTTTGCCTCTGCAAATCCTCAAAACAAAACAAAAAATGCAAATTTCCTTTAAATACATATGCTTTATTCACAAAAAAGAGACTCAGAAACATTTTCAAAAACTTGATTATCCTCAATTCAAATTCAATGATTATAAAGCAACAATTTTAAAATTAAAATATTTTTCTCAATCATGAAAAAATGTTGATCGTATTTAATACTTCTAAGTAGCTCTTGGGTTTATAGGTAAAATAATGATTACTACGTATTTAGACTTCATGGTAATGTTGACAATAATAATACCTACAGTGTGTAGTTACTGTTCCAAATGTGTCAATTACACTTAAATATTTAATCCTCAAAAAAACTCTATGAGATTAGTACTATTATTACTCATATTAAAAAGATACAGGGGTTAAAATAATGTGCCAAATTTTACTAGGCAGTTTGTAATAGAACTAGGATTTAAAATCAAGCAGTTTAGTTCCAAAGTCCTAACACTCCACACTCCAAGGGAGACACTGTATATCAAAAAGTAAAGGATCAAAGTGACAGAAGAAATCATGGCTTTAAATCTATTTATTTAAAAAAAAAGGAAAATAGAAATAAACTAAACTTGTAATTCAATAAAAAAGCAAAAGAAAAGTGAAATAATTTTCTAAACAGCAGAAAAAAAGGATTAATTCTACAACCAGAAATTAATGAAATAGCAAAGAAGTAAATAAAAATGGAAAAATTGAGCAATTTTAAAAAAGCCAGTTATTTGAAAAGAATAACCTGACCAGGCGGTGGCACAGTGGATAGAGAGTCGGACTGGGATGCAGAGGACCCAGGTTCAAGACCCCAAGATCACCAGCTTGGACCCAAGGTTGCTGGCTTGAGGAAGGTGTTACTCAGTCTGTTGAAGGCCCACGGTCAAGGCACATAAGAGAAAACAATCAATGAACAACTAAGGTATCACAATGAAAAACTGATGATTGATGCTTCTCATCTCTCTCCATTCCTGTCTGTCCCTATCTATCCTTCTCTCTGTCTCTGTAAAAAAACAAAACAAAACAAACAAACAAACAAAAAAACCCTCAATAAACCCATTGTGTTAAAAAAAAAGGAAAGAATAAGATAGACAAGCCTTTGGCAAATGTGATCAAGAGATAACTAAAGAGAAGGCACAAAAGGGAAAAATATGTGGAATGAGAAAAGGAGCTCATAAGTGCAGTCTACAGGAGAGTAAAATAACATTTTCAGAGAATACTATACACCAAAAAATTTCTCAATTTAGGCAATTAAAACAAAATAAAACAACTTTAGCTTGTCCAAATTGACCTTTGAAAAAGTTAGAAATATGACTGGAACAATAACCTTAGAAAGAAATGAAGATTAATGGTTAAAGATTTACCATTAGGCAAAGCATAAACCCTAGAAAATTTTATGGGAAATCTAACAAAATTCCAAGTGATAGCTAATTCCAATCTCAGAGAAAGTATTTGAGAATATAGAAGAAGACAAGAAGTTACACAATCTATTTTATAATGCTCATATTTACCTGAGCAAAAAAACTAGATAGAAACAGAAAAAGGACACACTAAGAACCAGTTTTGCTTCTGAGCATAGATGCAAATTTTTAAGGTATCACCAAATAAAATATTCTGGTTTGGCCGTGTGTGTGTGTGTGTGTGTGTGTGTGTGTGTGTGTGTGTGTGTAAATGCCATAACAGGATATGTATCCTCTAAACTTTGTCTAGGTGCTCATTTCCTGAGATAAAAGTGACTAAATATTCATCCTTTCTTTTTAAAAAAGAAATGTTTAATGATTTGAGAGAGAGAGAGGAAAGAAGAGAGAGAAGCTCAACTTGGTTTCACTTAGGTGTTCCAGTTAGTTGTGTACTCACTGATTTCTGTCCTACGTGCCCTGACTGTGCCTCTGGCACACTGGGTCAATCCTTTGTCCATTGAGCCACCCAGCCATAGCCCCAAATATTTATTCTTAAAAAGACCTACTGATCTGAAATGATGGGTCGTGTAAGCTCAGGTAAGTATGTCTCTACCATAGTTCTGATTATTGATTTTGACCATCAAAACTCCAATTATCTTCTGGTTGAATTATTATTTTCTGTCTTGGTTATCAATAATTGTTTTCATGTCTTTTTTTCTTATGTACTTTAGGAAATTATCTGTACTTTTATCCTCCAGATTATTAATTTTATTTTCTATAGCATCAATTATTAAATTTACTGATCTTATTGCACATATTTCTTTTTTTTAATTTATTTTTCCGAAGCTGGAAACTGGAGGGCAGTCAGACAGACTCCCGCATGCGTCTGACCGGGATCCACCCGGCATGCCCACCAGGGGGCGATGTTTTGCCCCTCTGGGGCGTCGCTCTGTTGCATCCAGAGCCATTCTAGCGCCTGAGGCAGAGGCCACAGAGCCATCTCCAGCGCCCGGGCCATCTTTGCTCCAATGGAGCCCTGGCTGCAGGAGAGGAAGAGAGAGACAGAGAGGAAGGAGAGGGGGAGGGGTGGAGAAGCAGATGGGCGCTTCTTCTGTGTGCCCTGGCCGGGAATCGAACCCCGGACTCCTGCACGCCAGGCCGACGCTCTACCGCTGAGCAAACCGGCCAGGGCAACATATTTCTTTATTAGCTTTTGCATGTACTTATTTTTTTCATTACTTCATGTAGCTTTTCAATAAAACTATAACTTAGCAACCTTTTTTTGTTTTAGTTAATTGCCTTATTCCATCATATTTTATATACCCATGAATTGTATTTTTAACTTTTTAAGTCCAAAGAGGATACAATTAGATGCTTTCTAAGATTTATACCTTTTCAGTTAATGAAGATATATTTTATTTTTAATTAAAAATGAAAGAAATATTTTCTTAAATCTTGTAGCTAACAACACAAATATAATATTGACCTCAAAACTTCCAAGTTCATAAGATATATAGTGAACAACAAAGAACAATAGGATAGTCAATAAAATATTTAAAGGGTAATGTTTATTGTTGTCTTTGCTATAACTTTTACTGACAAACCAAAAACAAACAAAAGGAGATATATTTTTTGGAATGAACAGATAATATAGTACATGCACCTCATAAAGTGTGTGGCTTAAAAACTTGTTTCATATAGATTATGATTGAATGCAAACACAGCTCTCTTATACATCTACACTGAAGCAAATAAATCAGCAAGCAAACACACATTCCAGGTCAACATGCTCTTCTGGATTATATGGGCCTAGATGAAGTTGTAGCAAGTATGTAAAACTGTCAAGTTAGCAGTGTACTGTCTTCTTCACTCATGTAAAAAAAAAATACATTTTGGCAGAAGCCACATTTGATTTTGACCACTAGAGTTTTCGATATTAAATTTCAGTTTGTGAGCCAGTAAACAAGTACATTTTATAAACATTTAAGCCTTACACATATAGCCACATTAAAATGTAGAAATTAAAAATAGACATACCTTCAGGTTAACATAAATTTTAGACTAGAATAGCATTCAAAAAATTGAAAAGTAAACAAAAATGGAACTGTGAAATAAATAATATATCAGGTGTCAAGAAAATAAACATTTAGGAAATATACGTGAATGGTAACACATATAGCCAAAGAATGGTCTGTGGAGCAGAGTATTCCCCAGAGAGCTGTCGAGTCTCTTTTGTTGACTTGGTTGGTATAGGGGAAATTTCTAGATACAAATAATAGTTGTTCTAGTATGAAGTCCTTGTAATAATATTCATCATTTTCAAGATTAACTTTCAACATTTTAATCTATATGAAGTATTCTAAAATTTCAGTTTTTGTATCAGGGGTTTCCTATATTAGTCCTCTTGAGTATTCTATCCTAATAATATCTTCTTTTTTAATTCATTTCTTTTTCCCTCCATCCCTCCTTAATTTTGGGTCTATGTGTAAACACATATTGAACATATTTTTTCTTAATGGCTATTAGATAATGCATGTGGGATCAACTAGGTAATACGCATTTTCATACAATCATTTCTCCTCTTCACTTTCCTTAAATAGTTGATAAATAAGTAAATAAATACTGTTTTTTAGAAAACCTGTAAATGTTTCTTGTCAAAAAATTTTAACTTTATTAAATGTAATATCCACATAATCTTTATTTGTCAATATAGTAAGTAGTTTCTATTTACTTAAAGTCATTACAAATATCTGAGAAACAAGTCAAATGCCTTTTCTCATATGATTCCAAATATTGTAAAACCTGATGTATTAAAAAATATATTTAGGCTAGATATACTTAAATTAAAGTAAAATTTTATATAAACTTTATTTCACATATTCTGGACTAAATTTAACTTAATTATCAGACATTACAAGTAATATAACTACATTATACATTTCAAACAATTAAGAATTAATGTTTAATGCTTATTAGATAATTTTTATCCTTCTTATCTGAATGGATATACATCAGAATATGAGTGTATTAGTGTTAGTATTCCAGTTTGTACAACTATCCATTGTCTTTTATTTCAAGGTCTTCAACACTAGAGAATATTTGGCTGTGAAACCTGTTTGAAGCTGAAGAAAACAACTCTGTTATTAAAGTTTGTTTATGTTTTGAATAAAATTATCCTTAGATCTTAGAGGAAATTGAGAGGATCAATGCTATCTTGAACAATGTCATCTTGAACCAGTAGGCTTTGTTTTTATGTAGGTTTCAGGTATACAATTCTGCAATACATCCACTATATAACCCTTAACATTTTAAAGTATATTTCTTATTGATGACTTCTGAAGAAATTAGCCTCTCTAGGTCAATTCATGTCTAATTGTCTAAAAGCATGCTTGTTTACACCAAACTTAATAGTGAAGTCATAATGTAGAGATGTGTTGTTCCTTTTTTTTTTATCCTTTCTTTTTAAATAAAATCTATGACATATCACAAGGCATTTTCAAAGTTTTTCCACTTGGTGTAACATTGTTTTTCTCAAGGATATGACCATTATCTCATCTATCTTTTTTTGTTCAGCGTTCTTTCACGTTCTTCAGGTCAATATTGTGGAACTTGCTTATTCCCACACTCAGACACCAGATATCTTCCACAAAATCCAGTACCTTTTCTCCATACTTTGGTGAATCCAGGGAGACATAAAGGTGTCTAAAACAAGTGGCATTTGGGATGTACACATCTTTTTGATTCCCTGTAGTACTTTACATCTAAGTTTAGTCATTGTTTTCTTATATTGTGTACAAAGCTGTTGACTGTGCATTTCACAATGTTTAGTTGAGGTTCGTCAGTCCTTTTATTTTATTTTTTAATTCTATAAAAAGGTATTTCCATATATGTAGACACATAGAAAGTACAAGTAAAGAAGTAAGATATTGATTTAAAAGTCTGGGACTTTCTTGGTCGGTGTCTCATTGGATAGACTGTGGCCCAGTGTATGGGTGTCCTGGGTTCAATTCTCGATCAGGGCACACAGAAGAGGTGACTATCTGCTTCTCCTCTATCCTTGTCCCCCTTCTCTTCCTCTTTCCTTCCTGCAGCCAGTGCCTTGATTGGTTTAGACATGGCCCCAGGCACTGAAGATAGCTTGGTTCCTCCGAGGACTGGCCTCAGGTGCTAAAAATAGCTCGGCACACAAGCATCAGCCTAAAATGGGGGTTGCTGGGAGTATCCCATTAGGATGCATGTGGGAGTCTGCCTCACTATCTCCCTTCCTCTCACCTAAAAAAAATAATAAGTCCAGGACTTAGAACCCAATCTCACAAAACCTTTCATAATCTTCTAGTTTGAATGGGTTTTTTGGGTATGCCCATGTAGCCCATGAATTTCTAAAATGTCTCTTGTCTTCCTTTACAGAGCAACTGGATAGTATCACCAATTGTTGAAGGAGGGCATTTAAAAACCAAGGATATAATGCTGGGTAAGGTAGTGACATTTCTGTAAATAGATGTAACAATTTAAGGGAGCAAAGTCTTGTTCTCTCTCTTTCCCTGACATGACCTCAACCTTATTGCAGAGCTTTGGCCCCAACTTGTTATGCAAAGCACTACTAAAGGATGTTTTCTCTGATTTCCTCAGCGAACATCCAGGGCAACTTTTCTATAATGATGCCAGAGAAAGAAGGTGGTGGGAACCTCACCCCCAACACCGCCTGGCATAATACCTCTCTCCTTTTCTGCTTCCTGTCTGGGTAGAGGCTCAGACTTGACTCACCCATACTAGAGACTTCCTACAAAATTTTGAGATACCATGATCTCAGGAGCACCGGTAGTGTCCAAGACATAAAACTATTCCTCTTTTTCCTGCCTTCCACCTGGATGCAAACATCCTTCCTACTCTCTCTGCTTTGTCTCCTTAGTTGCTTATCTAGAGGTCATAGTTGGGTCATATTGCTCAGACTACATTATAGTATTTTGTATTTCTAATATTTTGAGGGGTAAGTCCTTATCATAGGATTCAAGCTCTTTTCTTGTCTTTATTTTTATTTTCCTTTCTGTTGTAGTCCTGTATTCTTATCCACTGAAGAAATATTTACCTAGATCTATAAGCCAAGAAACAGGATAGGTGGGTTTTCACTAACCACCCCCATCCTGCCGCCTCCTCCTCCTCGTCTCCGTGGATATTATTGAAATCCTCTAAGATTTTAAGCAGGAGAAATTGTTGATGTGCATAGACCTTAAGCAAATTTCTCATGTCAAGCTCATTTAACTGATTTTTCTCTGCTGAGGAAAGAAGAAAACTTTTTCTCTCAGAAACTATTTGTGTCACAGTGTGACAGAAAGTTACCCTTATGCAATTTGGAGTAGTTAAACTGCTTGCAGCACTGGAGACAGGACATGGTTGACTATAACTCCTATTGCTCCCTTGGGGTCTGGCATTTTTACCCTTTTTACTGCTGAGATCACAGCTCAGGTTATAATGAATCACTATTTAGTAATTTCTGCCTTTTTCCATTTGCTTTATTGGGAAGGGTAACCAAAGGAATGTAGGAAAAAGTTTGTAGTGGAGTAATAGTCTTATGTAGTTAACTCTGAACAGAGCTACATAGATACTGTGCCATAGAGTTAGAAGGGCCTTCTAAGTGAAGCATTGGATTTATTTTTATTTTTATTTTTTAGTGAGAGACGGGGAGGCAGACAGACTTCCACATGTGCTCTTACCGGGATCCACCCTGTTAGCCCCCTACCTGACGATGCTCTGCCCATCTGGGGCCACTGATCCGTTGCTCAGCAACTAAGCTATTTTAGCACCTGAGGGTAGGCCACCAAGCCATCCTCAGTACCCAGGGTCAACTTGCTCAAATTGTTTGAGCCATGGCTGCAGGAAGGGAAGAGAGAGAGAGAGAGAGAGGATAGAGAAAGAGAGAGAAGGGAAGGGGTGGAGAAGCAGATGGTCACTTCTCCTGTGTGCCCTGACCAGGAATTGAACTTTCCACATGCCGGCTGAAGCTCTACTGCTGAGACAACTGGCCAGGGCCAGCGCCTAGATTTTTAACACAGCAATATTTAGCAGGGTTAGTGCAATAACTTCTCAAGTCTACTGTCCTGCTGTTTTACCTCAGCCCATAACATGTTTTTGCTATTGGAAATTTCTCCTGGGTTTTGGAGATTTGACAAATATTGCTAGTTCCAAATTCTGTCACCACTCTACATGCTTGCTGAAATTCTTTCCTGTTCAATACCTGCAGAATGGATTTTTCTATGTGCTTTTATAACAGTTATAAAAGCACTTGTATAGCATTTATCTAATAGCACTGTTCTTAAAAATTTAAAGAGATAATTGCCTGTGGGTAATAGTTGCTTGATTCAGAAGCATATGGATATCCTGAATCTTTTTATTCATTCATAAAGGCTGTGGTTTTACACCTTATGACCAGCTCATCATATTTGTTTAACACCATTGATTGCTTTAACTTAGCATCAATTGCCCTAGCATGTCATCATGATCATCATTAGTAGCTTTCCCATTCATTAGACAATTGTAAATATAAGCCTGGTCATTACTGTGGATGATCTTAATTTCAATAGAAGGATCATAAAGCAGGAGGTTGCAAGTACTCATCCACGGTGTGTCTTTTTTCTTGTAATTGTCTGGGAACTTTTTGATGTCATAAATCTTGTCTTATTAACCCTCGTATTAGCACTCTGTTCTAGAGTCTGTGGCCCAAGGAAGTAACATTTAATCATTTAATAAACAAAAATAGATATGTTAAGTATAAAAATATTTGGCAAATATTGAGTTTACCACTGAGAGTTGTACCTGAATAATTTTATACTTTAACTTACTAGGCAAGAAGATTTTTTCAAAATTCTATTTCTCATTTTAGAGATTAAATAAACTGGATAGAATTATTTGAATGCTACTAAGCAGAATGGTTTGGAAATATGGAGGCCATTAAAAAATTTGAAAGCTAAATTAGTTCATTTATTCAGCATCAATAAAATTTTGTACTTCTTAGATCAGGTGCGTTCAGGGTGGTATGGCCGTAGACACTTAAATTTTGTACTTCTTGCCAAACAATGTACACAAGTTGGACCTTGTTAGCTGCTTCTGACATTTGGCTACTGAAAAATATTGAAAATAATAATAAACATAATGAAATTTAGGGGCATTCTGAGCTCTATTTAAGATGCCTTTTTTTCTTTGTCAATTTGCTACCTTTTCTGACCCCAGAGTAAGTTTGACCAGGAAGCAGATTGTCTGGGAAGAGGGCATTTATAAATAATTTTAGCCTGTCTGTACTATTCTGGCATGCCCTGTAGGAGAATATGTTCCATTGCAGTGTGGATGGAGGTCTTACATGCCTTTCATCAATCACAAGAGTTTAAGTATGGATTGAGAAGGATTATAACTTTTTTATATTTATCATCTCAGTAGACTCAGAAAGATGTTAAGGGGCAGATTGGATTTTAAGTGGAAATATAGCTTTATATCTAGTTAGAAATAAACAATAAAACCATAGTAATCATTTAATAAATAACAGTGGTCATAGACCAAAGGTAAAAAAAATGTAATTTCTGCTAAACTCATGTCATAGGTTGCTATTTAGTATCAAGATAGTATGGTGGTAGCCTGACCAGGTGGTGACACAGTGGATAGAGCATCGGACTGGAACCTATAGGAGCCAGGTTCGAAACTCTGAGGTTGCCAGCTTAAGCGCAGGCTCATCTGGTTTGAGTAAGGCTCACCAGCTTGAGCCCAAGGTCGCTGGCTTGAGCAAGGGGACACTCAGTCTGCTGTAGTCCCCCAGTCAAGACATATAGGAGAAAACAATCAATGAATAACTAAGGTGCTGCAACAAAGAATTGATGCTTCTTATCTCTTTCTTCTTGTTTGTCCCTATCCTGTTCCTTTCTCTGTCTTTGTCACACACAAAAAAGATAATATGTTGGTAAATTTATTAAAATAGTAAGTTTTCTCTTTGATCCAAATAACTACCCACAAGGAAATGACCCAAATAGAAAATATATATGCATTGACTGATTTCTTCAAATTCTATCATCCAGGGCTCCTACAGATATGTGAACAAGGAGACATTTTATTGGAAATAAAGTTCATAAGACTCTCAAATTGGTTCCCCGCATCTGAGAAATCTATATGCATTTTAATAGAAAGTTAATATATTAAGACATTCTAATTTGTTCTTTCCAGGAAGTGGGATTAAAAGAAGGAAGGAATACATTATTTTTAATATATCAGGTAGCTCAGAAATTAAACCTTTGATGTTACAGAAAACTTTTATAAAGTTTAATACCAAGAAGAATATCTGAATATAAAAATATATAATAATTCAGAATTTATTTCACCAATGGAATCATTGTACAGCATATCTCCATATTGGTTTAGTATAATGCATTAAGCAAGTTTTGATTTTTGTAAGGCATCTAAAAAAGTACACTGAAAGAGCCTTGGCCGGTTGGCTCAGTGGTAGAGCGTCGGCCTGGCGTGCAAGGGGTCCCGGGTTCAATTCCCAGCCAGGGCACACAGGAGAAGCTCCCATCTGCTTCTCCACCCCTCCCCCTCTCCTTCCTCTCTGTCTCTCTCTTCCCCTCCCGCAGCCAGGGCTCCATTGGAGCAAAGATGGCCCAGGCGCTGGGGATGGCTCCTTGGCCTCTGCCCCAGGCACTAGAGTGGCTCTGGTCGCAACAGAGCATCCCCCCTGTTGGGCAGAGCGTGGCCCCCTGGTGGGCGTGCCGGTTGGATCCCTGTCGGGCGCATGCCGGAGTCTGTCTGTCTTTCCCCGTTTCCAGCTTCAGAAAAAAGAAAAAAAAAGAAAAAAAGAAAAAAATAAACAAGTAGATTTTAAATGTTCTCAACACAAACCCACACACTCATACACATACACATACACCCACGCATGCACACACACTGATAACTATGAAAAAATCTACAGGAATATAAATGCCAAAATCAAGTATTTGATGACATCTGGTAGAGTCTGTGAATTAGAGTGGTTTCAATTCTGTAATGAGTATACAGATGTTTTTTCATCTTATTCTTCTCATATTCCAATATGCCTGAAATACTTCATAATTAAAGAAAATAAATTCACTCTATAAAAGAGAAACTATCAGTGTAACGATATGCAAAATAATACAGTGTACACTACAAATTCTGAAAGAATTCTGAGAGCATTTTAAGCAAAAACATTATTGTTGTAAGAATTTCTCTGCATATTTAACAATTTCTAACATTAAATTGTGATAGATTTTCAGTTTTATTTGCTAAAATATCACTGTTTCTTTTTTTTTTTTTTGTATTTCTCTGAAGCTGGAAACCAGGAGAGACAGTCAGACAGACTCCTGCATGCGCCCGACCGGGATCCACCCCGCACGCCCACCAGGGGCGAAGCTCTGCCCACCAGGGGGCGTCGCTCTGCCTCTACCAGAGCCACTCTAGCGCCTGGGGCAGAGGCCAAGGAGCCATCCCCAGCGCCCGGGCCATCTTTGCTCCAATGGAGCCTCGGCTGCGGGAGGAGAAGAGAGAGACAGAGAGGAAGGAGGGGGCGGTGGAGAAGCAAATGGGCGCTTCTTTTATATGCCCTGGCCGGGAATCGAACCCGGGTCCCCCGCATGCCAGGCCGACGCTCTACCGCTGAGCCAACCAGCCAGGGCCTATCACTGTTTCTTTATCATTGTAATGAGGTGGCTAGGGTCAAGCAGGTCCACATTGGATTCAGGCAGACAGTAGAGAAACTGCAGAGCTGGAAGGAGTTCATTGGAAGCTCGCAAAGACAGGCGAGCAGATAAACAACAAAGGGGAAAGAGCTAATAAACAAAGGAAAATCTGCTATTCATAGTAAGGGCAAGGGAGCAAGGAGAACTGCACCTCAAGGTGGCGGGAGAGCGATCTGAGATAATCACTGCCCAGGGGAAGCACCCACAGCCTTATATAGGCTTTGCACACGTGCCTCTGCCATGTGATATAGGACTAATCAAGCACAGTGCTTGCAACTGGTACACCAGTGAGCAAGCCTAAGACAGCTGCCCCACAGTAGTCAAATTACATGGGTTTGTTTTTGGTTGTGTGGGAATTTTTTTTGAATGACTATCAGTATTACATTAAATTTTTTGTTCTATTTGAGACATACACACAATATACCATGATATCCCTTGGACTCAGTTTCTCTATCTGCACACTCTTGTGCTTCAGCCTACACTCTTCTCTCCCACAATCCTGCCAGCACCAGTTCTCTTTTATTATTGTATCCCATATGATGGATGCTACTAACATGCATGTTGTCTTCCCATGACATTTCATTGTCACTCCACTTTCCGTTCCATTAGAGAATGTAAAGTTTAATACTTTATTCATAGAAGTAAATCTCATGAAAAACATGTCACTACTGATGGACTTATGTGAGTTCATGGTTGTGACAGTTTTAATTAGGAACTAGTAGTTCAAGATATCTACCTGTGTCTTAGAAGAATAATTATACATCAGTGGCACCTATGTTATGTCAATGCAGAGAGAGAATGTACAATATTTATAGCCTTAGTTTGTTTACAGGTTCATCCACATATCCCCACAGTGTCACTGAACTGTAGCCTGGCTCCCTTTCATCTACATCCTACAGGTACCTATTAAAAAAATTTTAAACTAATTTTAAGAGCTAATAACTGAGAGAGCTACCCATTTGATACTGGTCTATAGACTACTTCAAACTCTTCTTTCCTGTAGACTGTCTTACTTTCTCTATCGATATACTAGGGTAGGGAGCAGTTCCTGATTCTTTCTTGTACCTCCTGTTCTTATCAAATCCACTGATACAGACAGCCTCTTGGAAATATACAGTACCTGTTATGCTTCTGGAGCGCAAACAGTTCTTTCATCTGGACCTTCTAAAAATATTTTAAAACAATATCTTTTAGGCTTGCTGCATCTGCTTTTCATGAAGGACATTCTTATTTTTTAGACTATGACCTCTCTGAGGTCATCCTTGAAACCTTAGTACCAGGCTCAATACCTGGGTTAGAGAAGGCTCTGGAAGTGCTTATGGACTGAATGAATGGTTCAGTCTTGCACTGCTGATGCCACCTATGTAGGACCTGAAGATATTTCCTGGTTTCCCCCATTCTTGTTAGCTACTATTATTAGCATTTGTCTCTTCTGAAGTCTTTTACGCCTTTGTTCACTGCATTTATTATTGCTAACAGGAAAATATGTATTCTGTTCAAATTCTAACAGCAAATGGGTCAAATAAAGGAAGTTCGGCTTCCACACTGCTTTAAACTTATTCTAAGTTTGAAAGTCTTTAATTGCAACATTTGCATTCAGGTTTACTACAATCAAAATCATTCCTCACTGTTTTACATAGTGATCCCTGTCCACATGGTTTTGTTATCTACTGGCTGTGATGGACAATGAAATGAGTCCCATCTATGTTACGTCAGCAGCTAGCTAATTATAACATCGAGGGCTCAAGTGAATGACATTTATTCCTAACAAGAAGGAAAGGTAGATAAGGATAAAGAAGAGGAGCAAGAAATAGAAGAAAAAAGAAGGAAAAAAAGAAGAAGAGTAAAAATTTGATTGTAAAATGTTCAAACATTCTAGAAATAATAGAAAAAAGATATCTATAAACCCGTATTTGCAAGATTTATTTTTGATTTATTTAGATTTATTTTTCAGAAATAAAGTATTATACATATCACTAAAGTCTATTCCTCCATCTGCTTGCTTGCTTTTCCAGAAGAAAGAGCTATCAGTTAGCATGTACCCTTTCTTGCAGTTTTTTAGTATTTTTATTCTATATTGACCCCATTATAAAATATAATATTGTTTTCAAAAATCCTATCATATTTACTACCTAAAAAGTTTTTTCTACTTTTCAGCTAATATTCTTTTTGAGAAATCATTATTTTCTTGACAACTTAGTTTACTTATTTTTAAAATCACACAATGAAAGACTAAATATAAAGACAATTGCCATACCATAGATAAAAACTGAAGCCGGATCCCAAACCTCCTCACCGATCAGTTCAAGGTAATAAATGAGTCAAATAACTGCCAGCTTCTGTAATTTCTGTCCCTGTTTCAGAGGAGAGAAAGCTAAACAGTCTCCCCTAACCAATTGCATACATGCTTTGCTTCTAGGTAGTGCAAAGCCTACCTAGCCAAGCCTACCTATCTATCCCAAGCCAACAATCTTCAATCACAGTGCACCCGAAGCCTTCTCTTTTCCACTTCATTTAGGTTTCTCACTCCCCTGCTTGCTTTTGAGTCTCTGCCAAATGTCAGTGATAGTGGCTGACTCTCACAATTGGGGAGTGGGTGTGGGGAGAAACTGTCTTCTACCTACAAGGCTCTTTCCACTGGTCTAATCAAATAAACATGAGATAGATTAACCAGAGAAAATAACTAAATTAATTACATAAATATACACAGGAACCCTGCCTACAGGAGAGACTCAGGGGTAGAAAGGGAGTTGATGTGTACAAGACATTCTGAACTACCACTGAGGACATGTTAGGGGTCTGGCTCTGAGTTGCCACACTACACTTGCTCTTATTTTAGGGATTTACATTTATTTCTATGGTAGTATTAAAAACCTGTGTCTAGTCTCACAACAAAATTGTTCCAAATTATTACTGTTACTGGGCTGCAAACGCAGATCTACGTACATGTGCGAGAGTTTACTTAGATTAGTTACCTCAAACTGCAATTTGATATTAGGCTAGTTATCACTGCTGCCTTACTAGTTATTACCAAATTGCCATCCACATTTGAACAAATTTACTTTTTACAAGTAAGTGTTTTTGTTTACTCCAAATCCTTATTAACAATTAATCTTACCAGACATTAGGGCTGTAATAAGAAATCAAAGTATCAGTAGCTTCATCTAATAAAAATGTATTTCTCATTTATGTAGAGTGTAATGTTGGTCTGTGTATAGATCATTATGGAACAGGGAATAACAATACTGAGTTTTTCAATTTAGAAACATGATACAGCTTTTCATTCATTAGGAATTTTTTAGTTTGTGATGCAGATTTCTATGAAAGTCTTGCATATTTTTGTTAGATTTATTGCTTAATAATAGATGTTTTAAGAGGTTTTGTAAAAGCCATCTCTTTTTTTTACTAATTACTAGTATATAGAAATATTATAATTTTTTGTATAAAGAGCTTGTATCCAGTTCATTAAAGTCACTTATTGATTCTAATTCTTTTTTCTAAGTTATATATTTTATTTTATTTTATTTTTTTATTATTGGCTTTATGCACTATACTTCCAGTATAATTTTGATCTGAATATAAGTTGTGATGTCAGACATCCTTGTCAATTTCTAATCTCAATGAGAGTGGGGTATTTTTTTCAGTAATTCACTATTAACTTTGATATTTGGGATAGGGTTTATTTTGTGGGTACTTCATCAGATAAAAAAAATTTTCATAAATTTTATATTTATATACTAATCAGGAGTTTAAGCATTTTCCATATTTTAAATGAACATTTGTGCTTCCACTGTAGTAAATGGCTTTTAATTTCCTTTGCCCATTTTTCCTTGAGAATATTTGTTTCTTATTACATGTTGCAGGTTAAAAATATAATATAGTTAATAAAATACACCAAAAAATTTTAGTATTATCATTCAGTGTGAAAAGTAAAATGTTACATTATGATACATAGACAGGTTGTATTTCCTCTATGCCTCATGGAGTTCTGGAGACTTTATATAAATATTAGCCTTTTGCATTTCTATCAAATGCACACATGATATAGCAGATTTTATAATTGGCTCTTTTTTAATTGAATTTATTGGTATGACATCCAGGTTTCAAGTGTACACTCAATATAAAATGATCTTTACACTGTGTCATGCACCCTCGACGTAAAGCAAAATCTTTTCCATCTCCATTTTCCCTGCTTTGCCTACCTTCACTAACCCCCATTCTCCTCTCCCTTGATTGCAACCTTGTTGACTGTATCTATGTGTTATGTATACATGTTCTATGGCTAATCTTTTCACCTTCCTTCATCTGGTCCCCTAATTCTGCTCCCCTATCACAGCTGTCTGTCTGTTACATGTGTCCATGCCTCTGTTTCTATTTTTTGATCTATTTATTGTGTATATCAGATTCCACATATAAGTGAGATTATATGGTATTTGTCTTTCTCCACCTGGATTATTTCATTTAGCATATTAATTTCCAGGTCTATACATGCTGTTGCAAAAGGTAAGATTTCCTGCTTTTTTATGGCTGTGTAGTATTCCATTGTGTAAATGTACCACTGCTATTTTTGTGTGTGTAACAGAGACAGAGGGAGACAGAGAGAGGGACAGACAGACAAGAAGGGAGAGAGATGAGAAGCATCAATTTTTTGTTGTAGCACCTTAGTTGTTCATTGATTGCTTTATCATATGTGCCTTGACCGGGGGGCCAGCAACCTTGGACTCAAGCTGGTGAGCCTTGCTCAAACCAGATGAGCCCACACTCAAGCTGGCAAACTCAGGGTTTTATACCTGGATCCTCAGTGTCCCAGTACAATGCTCCATCCACTGTATCACTGCCTGTTCAGGCTATCACTGCTTTTTTATCCATTCATCTATTGATGGACACTTGGACTATTTTCAGATTGTGGCTATTGTAAACAATGCTGCAATGAACTTGGGGGTGCATATATTCTTTCAAATTAGTGTTTTGGGATTCTTAGACTATTTTCCCATAAGTGTAATCACTGGGTCAAAAGGCAGCTCCATTTTTAATTTTTTTGAGGAAACAACAGACTGTTTTCTATAGTGGCTATACAATATTGCACTTCTACCAACAGTGCAGGAGGAATCCCTTTTTTCTACATTCTTGCTTATACTTGTTTGGTAATTTAATAATTATAACCATTCTGGCAGGGGTGAGGTGATATCTCATTGTGTTTGAATTTGCATTGCTCTGATAATTAGTGATCTTGAGCATTTTTTCATATGCCTGTTGGCCATCTGTATGCATTTTTTGGAGAAGTGTCTATTTAGGCCCTTTTCCCTTTAAAAAAATTTATTTATTGATATTAGAAAAAGAAGGAGGAAGAGGAGGCAGAGAGAGAGAGAGAAAGAGAGAGAGAGAGAGAGAGAGAGAGAGAGAGAGAAGTATGTGGGGTAGAAGTATGTGGAGGTGTGGGAAGCATCAACTTGCAGTTGCTTCACATAGTACCTTGACCAGGCAAGCCCAGGGTCTCGAACAGGCAACCTCAGCATTTCAGATCAATGCCTTATCCACTAAGTCACCACAGGTCCAGCCTTTTCCTATTTTTAATTGGATTGTCTTTCTAGTGTTGAGTTTTATAAGTTTTTTTATAAATGTTGGGTATTAACCCCTTATCAGATGTATCAGCAAATCTGTTTTGCCAAGTTCAGGAAGCACAGAGAGTCCCAATCAAGATAACCCAAATAGGCCTGCACCTACATACATTATAATTAAAATGCCAAGAATTAAAGACAAAGGGAGAATCTTAAAACCCACAGGAGAAAAGCAACATGTTCCCTACAAAGGAGCCCCCATTAGATTGTCAGCTGATTTCTCAACAGAAACACTTTAGGCCAGAAGGGATTGGCAGAAAACATTTAAAATGATGAAAAGAAAGAAACTACAACCAAGACTACTTTATCCAGCAAGATTATCATTTAAAATTGAAGGAGAAATAAAGAGCAAAAGGAATTCATTACCACCAAACCAGTAATGCAAGAAAAGTTAAAAGGTATACTTCAAAAAGAGAGAAAAGGAAAAAAAAAATCTAAAGAGAGAAGATTACAGGTATAAAGTATAAAATGGTAATAAATAAGTAAATATCAATAATAAACTAAATGTAAATGAATTAAATGTACCAATCAAAAGGCATACTGTAGCTAAAGGAATAAGAGCAAGACCCATATATTTGCTGTCTGTAAAAGACTCACATCAGAACAAGAGATACATACAGATCGAAAGTGAAGGGATGGAAAAATATATTCCTTGAAAATAAAAACAAACAAAAAATCTGGGATAGCAATACTAATATGTGACAAAATAGACTGTAAAACAAAGGTTATAGTAAAAATCAAAGAAAGATACTACATAATAATAAAGGGAGCAATCGAATAAGAGGATATAACCATTGTAAACACTTATGCACCCAGTGTAGGAACACCTAACTGTACGTAAAGCAAATCTTGATGGACATA
This sequence comes from Saccopteryx leptura, assembly GCF_036850995.1. Lineage (NCBI taxonomy): Eukaryota > Metazoa > Chordata > Mammalia > Chiroptera > Emballonuridae > Saccopteryx > Saccopteryx leptura. The sequence goes on from NC_089504.1 coordinate 155,803,301, forward strand.
AAGAAAGAGGTTGACAATAATAAAGTCATAGTGGGGGATTTTTAACACCCAATTGACATCAATGGCTAGATCTTTCAGACAGAAAATCAACAAGAAAACAGCAGCCTTACATGACACACTAGGTCAGCTGGATTTAATTGATACCTTCAGAGCATTTCACCCTAAAGAAGCAGAATACACATTCATTTCAAGTACACATGGAACGTTTTCTAGGACCGACCACATGTTAGGATATAATTGGTTCTAAAAAGGCATAAGTTTGTCAGCAATATAAACTAATATAAATTAAAATAGTACATCTTTTATTTCAGTGGAAATTGCATGTGATATAATTATGAAATTATGTTAATTATTGAATTATTTGAAATTATTCCATATCTGTGTCCAGTAACTTTTCTGAAGTTCTTTATTGACATTGTTCTAAAAAGACAGTAAATTTTCTGTGACTATATTGAATTACAATGTTGAGAACAGTTTTAGTTTTATAAATCTAATGTTAATCATCTATTGTTCTTAGATTCTAAAATTGATTGTTTCTTAGCTTTTTATTAATTTGATTACAAGCATAGCTTAAGTGCATAGATTATAAAATCTCAATTCTAAATGTGAAGAATATCTGTCTGAATTAAAAATATCCTTAGAAATTAATAAACAGATCACATGTGTCATTAATAACTTGATAAGTTTTATTTAAAGTCATACCAGAAATGCATATTTGATAACATGTGTGAGCTTAAGTTACATTCTGTTGGCCACTTGCATGGGAGAAACTCCCAAACCAAGGAAACAAAATGTGGTTTAGTGAAGACTACTGGGAAATGCTAGTACCAGGCAATAAAAAATATTAAATTCAAGCAGTGAAGAGTGAAAGAGTCAAAGTCTAGATAAAACTTAGAACTTAGTTTAGATAAAAACTGGTGGATAATACAACAGTAGAGCATTAGGATTTTGGACAAGCATTTGGGCAGTAGAGACAAATAAATTTATGTGGAGAAAATTTGCTTATGTTGGGCTCTCTTTTGAAAGTCTCATATGCTGACCATGTAATCAGGCTTCATTGAACCTAAATATTTTATTCTGACTGTACTCTCTCTTCCCTCCCCTAAGCCACCATTTAGTTTTATGTGACAGCAATGATGTGGCCCTTCTATAACAAATTGAATTAAAAGCATGCATATTCCTAAAAACTAGAACTATGGTGGAAATAGTCTCAAAAAATAACTAAAATTTCTCTTTCATTATGCCATTATAAAATAACTCTGTCAAGAACTTTGAAGAATTTGAGAGATTTACCCTGCTTTCAAGCTGAAAGGTTAGTCTGCCATGGTTTCACGGTTTCTGGCAGAATATAGGAGACTCCTGGGTCAAACACAAAGCACTTTGTTACTCATGGCTCAGCAGGCAGAGGTAACTGTGTGTTTGCATTATTTCCCTTTGTCCTCTAAATCCAATGAGAATGATGGCAAGTGGACAGGTGGACACTGTGCAGGTGGTACATTTGCATCATGGCTAAGGAATGGTGAATATATATATCGCTCTGTATCGTTTAAATGGACCACAAGCAAAGCTATTCAATCTTTCTTGGAGACACTATCTTTACTCTGTTGGACTGCAAACAAATCTGCTCTCTGAAACAGGAGACATTCTCTATCTTCTGAAGCTGTTTGCTATATAAATATATTTGTAAAATGAGCCCTAAGCAAATTGTGCAGAAACATGAGAAACCTATGAAGTCCATGGAAAGGACAATGTTCCATTATTTATGGATAAACAATAAACCTGCACACTTTAGTTTTTGCATTGTTTCTGTATTGTTTTATCTACAGCTTTGCTATTCAGGGATTATTCTCGCTCCATGGATTCCTAGGCACCATGCCACAGATCCTAGACCTCAGCTAACATAATAATTTAGGAAGTAACTCTGCTGATCTTTCTGTTTCTAATATACCAATCTACTACCAACTCAGCTGACTAGTAGCCAGATGGATCAATTCAACTAAGTTTTTTTTTTTTTATTATTATTATTAAATTTAATGCAGTGACATTGATAAATCAGGGTACATATGTTGAGAGAAAACATCTCCAGATTATTTTTACCTTTGATTATGCTGCATATCCCTCACTCAAAGTCAAATCATCCACCTTCACCTTCTATCTGGTTTTCTTTGTGCCCCTACCCTCCCCCCACTCCCTCCCTCTCCTTCCTCGCCCCCTCCCCACCCCTCCACCCCACTCCCTGTTACCATCACATTCTTGCCCATGTCTCTGAGTCTCATTTTTATGTCCCATCTATGTATGGATTCATATAGTTCTTAGTTTTTTCTGATTTACTTATTTCACTCCGTATAATGTTATCAAGGTCCATCCATGTTATTGTAAATGATCCGATGTCATCATTTCTTATGGCTGAGTAGTATACCATAGTATATCTGTACCAAAGCTTTTTAATCCACTCGTCCACTGATGGACACTTGTGCTGTTTCCAGATCTTCGCTGTTGTGAACAATGCTGCCACAAACATGGGGGTAAATTTCTCCTTTTGGAGCAGGTCTATGGTGTCCTTGGGGTATATTCCTAAAAGTGGGATAGCTGGGTCAAAAGGCAGTTTGATTTTAAATTTTTTGAGTAATCTCCATACTGTTTTCCACAGTGGCTGCACCAGTCTGCATTCTCACCAGCAGTGCAGGAGGGTTCCCTTTTCTCCACATCTTCGTCAGCACTTATTCTGTGTTGTCTTGTTGATTAGCGCCATTCACCGCTGTGAGGTGATATCTCATTGTGGTTTTAATTTGCATTTCTCTAATGATTAATGATGTTGAGCATTTTTCATATGTCTATTGGCCATCTGTATGGCCGCTTTGGAGAAGTGTCTATTCATTTCTTTTTCCCATTTTTTGATGGGATTGTTTGTCTTCCTGGTGTTGAGATTTACAAGTTCTTTATAAATTTTGGTTATTAACCCCTTATCAGATGTATTGTCAAATATGTTCTCCCATTGTGTAGTTTCTCTTTGTATTCTGTTCTTATTGTCTTTAGCTGTGCAAAAGCTTTTTAGTTTGATATAGTCCCATTTGTTTATCCTGTCTTTTATTTCACTTGCCCGTGGAGATAAGTCGGCAAATATATTGCTGCGAGAGATGTCAGAGAGCTTACTGCCTATGTTTTCTTCTAAGATGCTTATGGTCTCACGGCTTACATTTAAGTCTTTTATTCATTTTGAGTTTATTTTTGTGAATTGTGTAAATTGATGGTCTAGTTTCATTTTTTTGCAGGTAGCTGTCCAATTTTCCCAACACCATTTATTAAAGAAGCTATTTTTACTCCATTGTATTTCATTACGTCCTTTGTCAAATATCAGTTGTCCATAGAGCTGTAGTTTTATTTTGGGGTTCTCTGTTTTGTTCCATTGATCTATGTGCCTGTTCTTATGCCAGTACCAGGCTGTTTTGAGTACAATAGCCTTGTAATATAACTTGATATCCAGAAGTGTGATACCTCCCCCTTTATTCTTCTTTGTTAAGATTGCTAAGGCTATTCGTGTTCTTTTTTGGTTCCATATAAATTTTTGGAAGATGTGATCTATATCTTTGAAGTATGTCATTGGTATTTTATTTAATTGGTATTGCATTGATTTTATAGATTGCTTTGGGTAATATAGACATTTTAATGATGTTTATTCTTCCTAACCATGAGCACAGTATGTGCTTCCACTTGTTTGTATCTTCCTTGATTTCATTTATCAATGTTTTATAATTTGCCGAGTACAAGTCTTTAGTCTCCTTGGTTAAATTTACTATTAGGTTTTTTGTGGGGGTTTTTTTGGTTATAATAGTGAAGGGGATTGTTTCCTTAATTTCTCTTTCTTTTTTTTTAATTTATTTTTATTTATTCATTTTTAGAGAGGAGAGAGACAGAGAGGGAGAGAGACAGAGAGGGAGAGAGACAGAGAGAGAGAAGGGGCGGGGAGCGGGAAGCATCAACTCCCATATGTGCCTTGACCAGGCAAGCCCAGGGTTTCAAACCGGCAACATCAGCATTTCCAGGTCAACGCTTTATCCTTGCGCCACCACAGGTCAGGCCTAATTTCTCTTTCTGACTGCTCATTGTTGTTGTATAAAAATGCCTCTGATTTCTGAGCATTAATTTTATATCCTGCCACTTTGCTGAATTCATTTATCAGGTTGAGTAGTTTTTTGACAGAGACTTTAGGGTTTTCTATATACAATATCATATCATCTGCAAATAATGATAGTTTTACTTCTTCTTTTCCAACTTGAATGCCTTTTATTTCTTCTTCTTGTCTGATTGCTGTGGCTAGGACTTCCAGGACTATGTTGAATAAGAATGGTGAAAGGGGGCACCCCTGCCTTGTTCCTGATCTTAAGGGGATTGCTTTTAATTTTTGCCCATTGAGTATGATACTGGCTGTGGGTTTGTCATAGATGGCTTTTATCATGTTGAGGTATGTTCCCTGTATTCCCACTTTGCTGAGAGTTTTGATCATGAACAGTTGCTAGATTTTATCAAATGCTTTTTCTGCATCTATTGAAATTATCATGTGGTTTTTCTCCTTCCTATTGTTTATGTGATGAATCACATTGATTGTTTCATGAATATTTGTACCAGCCTTGCCTCCCCAGAATAAATTTCACTTGATCATGGTGTATGATTTTTTCCATATATTGTTGGATCTGGTTTGCTAATATGTTGTTGAGGATTTTAGCATCTATATTCATCAAGGATATTGGCCTATAATAATTTTCTTTCTTTGTGTTGCCTTTGCCTGGTTTTGGAATTAGAATTATGCTCTCCTCATAAAAGGAGCTTAGAAGTCTTTCTTCCTCTTGAATTTTTTGAAGTAGCTTGAGAAAGATAGGAGTTAGTTCTTCTTTGAATATTTGGTAGAATTCAATTGTGAAGCCATCATGTCCTGGACTTTTCTTTGTTGGAAGTTTTGATAACTGTTTCGATCTCATTTGGTGTAATCGGTCTGTTTAGGTTTTCTGATTCTTCCAGATTGATTTTTGGAAGATTGTATGTTGCAAGGAATTTGTCCATTTCATCTAGGTTGTCTAGTTTTTTGGCATACAGTTCTTCATAGTATTTTCTTACAATATTTTGCATTTCTGTTGTGTCAGTTGTTATTTCTGCACTCTCATTTCTAATTTTATTTATTTGAGTCCTCTCTCTTTTTTTCTTGGTGAGTCTAGTTAAAGGTTCCTCGATCTTGTTTACCTTTTCAAAGAAACAGCTCCTGCTTTCATTGTTCCTCTGTATTGTTTCTTTAGCCTCTATGTCATTTATATCTGCTCCTATCTTTATCATTTCCTTCCTTCTACTAGCTCTGGGCTTTACTTGCTGTTCTTTTTCTAGTTCTTTCAGATGCAAGGTTAAGTTGTTTATTTGAGCTTTTTCTAGTTTCTTAAAGTGTGCTGTTGTGCTATGAACTTCCCTCTCAAGACTGCTTTTGCTTTGTCTCATAAATTTTGAGTTGTTGTATGCTCATTGTCATTCACTTCTAGAAATTTTTTCATTTATTCTTTGGTCTCATTCTTAATCCATTTGTTATTTAACAACCTGCTATTTAGTTTCCATGTGTTTGAGAATTTTTGGGCTTTTCTATTGTGGTTCATTTGTAGTTTTATACCATTGTGATCAGAGAAAGTGCTTGATATGACTTCAATCTTATTAAATTTGTTGAGACCACTTTTTTTCCCTAACATGTGGTCTATCCTAGAGAATGTACCATGAGCACTTGAAAGGAATGTATATTCTGCTGCTTTAGGGTGAAAGGTTCTGAAAATATCTATTAAATCAAGTTGATCTAGTGTGTTCTTTAAGTCTGCTGTTTCTTTGTTAATTTCTTTCTTGAGGATCTATCTAGTGATGTTAGTGGGGTATTGAAATCCCCTACTATGGCCCTGGCCGGTTGGCTCAGCGGTAGAGCATCAGCCTGGCGTGCGGGGACCCGAGTTCGATTCCCGGCCAGGGCACATAGGAGAAATGCCCATTTGCTTCTCCACCCCCCCTCCTTCCTCTCTGTCTCTCTCTTCCCCTCCCGCAGCCAAGGCTCCATTGGAGCAAAGATGGCCTGGGTGCTGGGGATGGCTCCTTGGCCTCTGCCCCAGGCGCTAGAGTGGCTCTGGTCACGGCAAAGTGACGTCCCGGAGGGGCAGAGGATCGCCCCCTGGTGGGCAGAACGTCGCCCCTGGTGGGCGTGCCGGATGGATCCCGGTCGGGCGCATGCGGGAGTCTGTCTGACTGTCTCTCCCCATTTCCAGCTTCAGAAAAATACAAAATAAAAAGAAATTCCCTACTATTATAGTATTGCTATTGGATTGATCTCGCCTTTTATATCCATCAAAGTCTGCTTTATATATTTGGGTGCTCCTATATTAGGTGCATAGATATTTATAATAGTTATATCTTCCTGTTGGATTACTCCTTTTATCATTATGTAGTGGCATTTTTTATCTCTTACTATATCTTTTGTGTTAAAGTCCATTTTGTCTGATATAAGTATTGCTACCCCAGCTTTTTTTTCATTTCCATTTGCATGAAATGTTTTTTTCCATCCTTTTACCTCCAATCTATGTGCATATTTTGTTTTAAGATGTGTTCTCGTAGACAGCATATGTGCGGGTCCTATTTACTTATCCATGCAGCTACCTTTTTTTGATTGGATCATTTAATCCATTTACATTTAAGGTTATTATTGATATGTAGTTGTTTATTACCATTTTATTCTTGAAAGTTGTATTCCTTTTTTCTATATTCTTTTCCCACTTTTATCTGTTTACAACAGGCCCCTTAATATTTCCTGCAGCATTGGTTTGGTTGTAATAAATTCCTTGATTTTTTTTTTTTTTTTTTTTTGTCTGAGAAGCTTTTTATTTCTCCTTCAATTTTAAATGATAGCCTTGCTGGATAAAGTAGTCTTGGTTGTAGGTTCTTGTTCTGCATTACTTTGAATATTTCTTGTCATTCCCTTCTGGCCTCAAGTGTTTCTGTTGAGAAGTCTGAGGTCATCCTTATGAGGGCTCTTTTGTAGGTGATAGCTTTTTTTTCTCTAGCAGCTTTTAATATTTTCTCTTTATTGCTTAGCTTTGGTATTTTAATTATGATGTGTCTTGGTGTAAGTTTCTTTGGGTTTCTCTTTCATGGAGTTCTCTGTGCTTCTTGAACTTGTGAGAATTTCTCCTGCATTAATTTAGGGAAGTTTTCAGCTATGATATAATTGAACAAAGTCTCTATCCCTTGTTCTTTCTCTCTTCTTCAGGAACCCCTATGATGCAGATGTTATTTCTCTTCATGTTGTCATAGTGCTCTCTAAGAGTTTCCTCAGACTCTTTGAGTCTCTTTTCTTTTTTCTTCTCTGCTTTCTTGCCTACATTCAAGTTATTCTCCAACTCACTGATTTGATCCTCAGCTCTATCCATCCTGTTTTTAATTCCTTCCATTGTGGTCTTTATTGCTGATATTGTATTTGTCATCTCTGATAGATTCTTTTTTAATATTTCAATATTTTTTATACTTGCTATTTCTTTATGTAGGTGTTCGTAATGACCATCCATTGTTATTCTAAGATCCCTAAGCATCCTTACAATCATTATTTTGAATGCATCCGGAAGTTTGGTTATTTCTATATCACTCAGTTCATCTCCTGAATGTTTCTCTTGTGGTTTCATTTAGATTGCACTTCTTTGTCTTCTCATTATATCTGTGTTTGGGTGTTTTGTTTTTATAGCTGGTTGAGTCTAGGCTTGGTGTTGTCTGCCTCCAGTTTTCAACTGTGTTATTTCTAGGTCTTCTTAGGTTGACATCAGCTATTTTTTGTAATCCACTTTCAGATTTGGTCCCCTTTGAAGTCTTAATTTGTTTGTTTTCTTAACAGGTGATAGTATTGTTTACAGATCTCAGCAGGGGGCTTCCTTAAAACTCTATCCAGGAATGTGGTGGGTGGAATCTGAGACTCTGAAGGCCTCTTCTACCAATTAATCTCTCTGGAGGCAGGGTGTTTTCTCTGCTTCAGTAGGGGAAGGTGTATCTGAGATCTTTATGGAGACCTGAGTTACTGCCCCTCCTCCTCACTTCTTGTTTTCTGCTGTATCTTGTTGCACTGATTGGAACTGGAGAGATGTCTGGAGATCTGTGAACCAGAAGTAATTTAGTCTTTTGTTTTATAGAAGAATCAGTCTCTCACCCAGCTATGGCCGACTCCAGCACTGGATGAGTCAGCTTTTTAGTTCATCCCCTGCATTCCTTTGCCCCTCACTGTCTGTCCCTCTCTCTTCCCTTTCCACTTGGAAGATAAGCTGGTCCTTTCAACGCACCTTGCTCCCTGGTCACCAGGCAAGTGGCTCTGAGCAGTATTTTTTGCTCTTTACCCTGGAGTGAGAGCCCCTCTGGGCTCTCAGCCTCACCCCCCCCACCTCCATTCCTGTAAGCAGGGGAGATTCAGCCACTCCCTACCAGGTTTGTTGTGGCTTCTTCTTTGCTCCTTGGTTTTTGAGAGCTGTTCTTGTTTCTAAATTGATTTATATTCCAGTTTGGTGGTGAGAGCTTGAAGTCTGTGCATCTGACTACTCTGCTACCATCTTCAGGTCTCTCTCAACTAAGTTTTAAGTAATACTAGTATAGCTATTTTGCTAGAGATAACATGTCCTTTACTCATCAAGTTTCTGTGGAATTTCTAAATTATGCGACCTAGTGTATCTGCTTCCTTCCTTGGTATTAGTCTTAGTTCCTAACACCATTATTACCCATGCACCATGGCCAATGACCAAAGGAATATGAAGCTGAGAGAGACAATGTTTAGATGTTCATGAAATGGTATGAAGATATAATAAACTGTGGTTGGTAGTATATCTATGTAGGAGATATTATTTACCTCTTTTCTTGATGGATAGATGCCAAGACCAAAAATTGGATAAGTGTAACCTTGACATCTATCCTACAAAAACTCTATAATCCTACCTTCTGTACCAGACCTTTCAAATGAGTTTTAGCTCACTCACATCAACACAAGTGACTGAAAACAATTCAATTCTTCATCACTTCTACTTTGAAGTAAAGTAAGTAATATTCTCAATTTTCTATTTTTTTAACATTTAATTTTAATTTATTTTGTTAACATGCTTTCAAGTATCTCACTCAATGTAACATCTTCTACACACTGCTCTGTGCCCCACCATGCCCATGAAAACTCCAATTCCACTCCCATTTCCCCTATTTTTGCTCCTACTCTCTATACCTTTCCCTCTGAGTACTGCTACCCTGTTGTCTGTATCTATGTGTTATAAATATATGATTTTGGCTATTCCCTTCACCTTCTTTGATCCCATCTCACCTTCCTTTCTTCTAATAGCTGTCCATCTGTTCCCTGTGATGCTCCTCAAATTTTTAAATTGATTCTTGTCACTGAATGAAGAGAATTATTTCTAAGTTGTAACCTGGAAACATGTTATGTCAGCCTTTGGCATAAAATTTTTGAATATTCAGTTTCATATACCACTACTTTCCCACATACCTCATTTGTTCCCAAACAACTTAAATTCTTTTTTTTTTATTTTGTGTCAAAGACAGAGAGAGGGACAGATATAGACAGACAGACAGGAAGGGAGAGAGATGAGAAGCATCAGTTGTTTTTAGCAGCACCTTAGTTCATTGATTGCTTTCTCATATGTGCCTTGACCGGGTGGCTATAGCAGATTGAGTGATCCCTTGCTAAAGCCAGCAGCCTTAGGTCAAGCAGGTGAGCTGTGCTCAAACCAGATGAGCCCATGCTCAGGCTGGCGACTTCAGGGTTTGAAACCTGGGTTCTCTGTGTCCCAGTCTGATGCTCTATCCACTGCACCACTGCCTGGCCAGGTGCACTTAAATTCTGAAGGGTAAGGTACTCATATTTTATGCACTCATCCACTTTTCTGGACTAAACTGGATATGTGCCCCACACCCCACCCTCACATTTCACTAACTCATTCTTCAAGTTTAATGTAGAACAGATATCATAAAAATGCAAGCCCCCAAAGAATGATATTATTAACTTACTATTATCCCTCCTGTCTAGAAAATTATGGATGATCAGTATATATTGCTAAATGAATGGTAAGCATGTGCTTATCTGTTTTCATATGTTCCAATGAGAGCTGTCATAGTTCAGAAATATTTCAAAACACTTGTTAAAACCAATACAGATACTTCTTTGTAAATTGCAATGTGAAATTTCAATCAGAATTTGGTTGTTAGGTTATAAGTAATACTTCAGTGTGAATATCTAGAGAGGCTTATAATTCTTTATTCTTGTACAATGTGAAGACTTAATTTAGATTCAAGGCTACAGATCTTGCTGCTGATAGATGCCATGAGCATATCAGAACACTTCAGCTAAACTTTATCAAACTGAGTTGCAGATTAGTTTATCTAAATTGAAGGTTTTTTTCCCCCTCTACCTTTTAATTGTGGATCATTCTCAAGGTGTTTCATTATAATTGTTCACAGCTTGTGTTGCTTTATTGATTAAACTGCTGAGAAGTGTTGGTGAAAGTAGAGCATACACTATGTGATATAAGCCTTTTAAAGTTATTGTTATGCTTGTAGTTAGGTGGTTGCAGTTGTGATGGCTATGATTAAAAAAAAAAAAGAAATGTTTTTAGGAAACTGTAATCACATTAGTCTTGACATTTCACTATTTCCCTCTGGGTAACTAATAGAGTCTTTCCATTTCTAAAAGGAAACTTCTAATTAAATATTGTTTTCTTCCCCTATTTTTTTTAAAGAAAAACAATCTGATTTTATAAAGACCTAAGTGCTTATATCTTTTTTCATACTTGAGTTCCTACTATGTTTGACACTTAATTTGTTTATTTCTTTGTTTATTTGTTCTTCCATTCATTCCAGGAAGTTTAAGTATATTTCCTTAGTGTAATACACAAAGCATATGTCCTTATAAGTAATTAGTTTCTTTAAAAAACATAGAGAACTAAAATATGTGACTTGAAAAGGAATTGTTATTAGTGACACGAAACTACCAACTATGTGTGCTGAGTGTGAATGAGAAGTGAATAAAAGAGATGGACTGTGAGTTTCTTTGACTTCATAACACTGAGATGTTGCATACCAACTAAGCCAGTACACCAAACCTTAAGCAGGCTTGAAAGTCAGATTGCCAGAATTTAAATCTAGGCATTATCACACACCAAATTGTGATATGGAGCAAACTATTTCACTTTCTGTGTCTCTATTTTCTCATCCATGAAAGGATAATAATAGTACCTAGCCAATATGATTGCGGTGAGGATTTAATGAACTATCTTATATAAAGTATTTAGAACACTTTAATTGCTTAAATGATGTTAGCTTTTAGTTCTATTTTTAAATGTTTTAATTAAATTTATAGGAATGACATTGGTTAATAAGACTATATCGGTTTCAAGTGTGCAATTCTATGATACATCACCTATATATTGTATTGTCTTAGATCTATTTTTTATTATCCATATTTGTCTTTTTCATTCAACTAAACTCATCATGAATAGATAGAACACCTATTTTTGAGAGACACTGTGAAACCTGAAAGAAAAGACAAAGAATTTCTGTCCATCAGGGTATTCAGATAGCTGTTGGATCCAGGATGAGATTCTGAATGCAAATTTGGTAAAATTAAAATATTGGTATTCTTTCCCTTGGGGAGAAAATACTGCCACTGGAAGCATTACTAAGTCAATAGATGGTAACTGTTGCATATGAATTGTGTTTGTGTTTAAAGGAAACATTCATACTGTGTCACTAATGCTGATAAATAAGTTAAAGCTGTGGGCTTTTCAGGATTTTCTTGAGAATTGATGTTACCATTTGCTTTGTACTCCGAGATTATGTGTGCCATTGAACTACTCTTTGTAGTTCATTACATGTACAAATCAACTGAGAAGAAGTATTTAATTTTTTTCTGGTAGGCAAAGTCTCAGGATATACCCATTATAGATGAATCTGACCAGCTTTAATTATTTGGCCATTGTAACATCAATATTCAATTTGCAAATGTTAGGACCCTTCTCAGGAGTAAAATAGCCATGATTTATCTCTCTAAATTAAAAAAGGTTGAGCGGTATTAACTCATATACATAATTCATTTTAATTAAATGCATATTTTTGAATAATTTCTTAATGGCTATCCAATGCCTCATTAATCTTAAATGTAATGACCTGGATCCTTTGGGAGGTTATGTGGTAACTCAAAACTCAAAAATATGTATACTGCCCATGTAGAGTGCCTATCAGTTGATTTTCATTTCTTCTATATTTAGCTCAGGCAAATATTATATTAAAGAGATAAAAGACAAGAATTAAAAAATCTGGTTTTCCTACCATCATCATCTTTAAAGTCTATTTCAAGGAACACTAGGTTACTCATGATATTTTAATTTTTTTAAAATTTTATATCTATTTTTATTAATTTAAATTTATTGTGTTTACATACACTCAAGTGGCCACCAAATACATCCCCCCCACCCCTGTGTTCCCTCAACATCCCCCTTTCCTCTTCCTCCCTTTTCCCTCCAGGATTTGCTTTTCTGCTCGCTATAATGCTGTTATCTATATAATTTTACCAATCTCTTTCCCTTCTCTGAACCCATCCTCTCATCCCCTTTCCCTCTGTCCGCTTTCCCTCTGGTCTCCTTGATCCCACCTCTACTTCTATTCCATTCCTCAGTTCACATTGTTTATTGGATACCTCAAATGAGTAAAGTCAAAAGATATTTTTCTTTCTCTGCCTGGCTTATTTCACTTAACATAATAGTTTCCAGGTCCATCCATGTTGTCGCAAAAGGTAAGAGTTCCTTCTTTTTCATGGCCTCATAGTATTCCATTGTGTATATGTAGCACGGCTTTTTAATCCACTTGTCCACTAATGGATAATTGGGCTGTTTCCAGATCTTGGGTACTATAAACAATGCTGCCATAAACATGGGGGTGCGTTTCTTCTTTTGAATCAGTGATATGGTATTCTTAGGATATATTCCCAATAGTGGGATGGTTGGGTCAAAAGGCAGTTCCATTTTTAATTTTTTAAAGAATCTCCATACTGTTTTCCACAGTGTCTGCACCAGTCTACATTCCCACCAGCAGTGCAGGAGGGTTCCCTTTACTCCACATCCTCGCCAGCATGTATTATGTGTTGTTTTGTTAATGAGTGCCATTCTGACTGGTGTGAGGTGGTATCTCATTGTAGTTTTGATTCACATTTCTCTAATGATTAGTGATGTTGAGCACTGTATGTCATCATCTGTATGTCCTCTTTGGAGAAGTGTCTACTCATTTCTTTTGCCCATTTTTTGATTGGATTGTTTATCTTCCTGGTGTTGAGATTTACAAGTTCTTTATAAATGATAAATTTTGGTTATTAACCCCTTATCAGACATATTGTCAAATATGCTCTCCCAATATGTGGTTTGTCTTTTTATTTTGTTCTTATTGTCTTTAGCTGTAAAAAGCCTTTTAGTTTGATATCGTATAAATCTTTCACCTTTTTTTATTATCTCATCCATTTAATACTTAAATAAGAACAATAAAGAAGTGTACAAAACTAGATTGTTATGAGTTTTAAAACATTAATGAAAAATATTAGATAATACCTGACAAAAAACAATAAAACTGTTATTTAATATATTTCCATATTACTTCTTTATTTTATAAATAAAATTTTATTTTAATGGGGTGACATCAATAAATCAGGGTACATATATTCAAAGAAAACATTTCCAGGTTATCTTGTCATTTAGTTCTCTTGCATACGCATTACCCAAAGAGAGATCATCCTCCGTCACCCTCTATCCAGTTTTCTTTGTACCCCTCCCCCGCCCCCTCCCCCTTTTTCCCTTCCCCCACCCCCCGTAATCAGCACACTCCTGACAATGTCTCTTAGTCTTGCTTTTATGTCCAACCAATGTATGGAATCCTGCAGTTCTTGTTTTTTTCTGATTCACTTATTTCACTCTGCATAATGTTATCAAGATTCTACCATTCTGCTGTAAGTGATCCGATGTCATCATTTCTTCTAGCTGAATAGTATACCGTGGTGTATATGTGCCCCATCTTCTTTATCCAGTCTTCTATTTTTTACAGTGATTAAAAGCCTTTAAGCAAACTGTTGGCCAATACAGCAAGAATCCATAAAAGAGTAGTGTCCTTAACATGTTCACCAAGTCCAAGTTGGCCCCATCACCATGCCAAATCCCTGAAAAATGCAACCCAACCACAGTTCAGTCTGTTAGGAGCTGTCACAGGGAGCAGGAGTCCAGGAAAAGTCCACATCCAGGAAAAGTCCGCATGGCACTGGAATTGTTGTCACCATTCTATACTTTGCAGCTCATGTCCAAGTCACAGTGACCGCTGTTTCTAGCTGGTAATGATTCAGGTAGACTGGAAAAGCCATTTGCAGCATGCGTGGATATGGAGCTTCTGTTCTCCTCTGCCTGGAGAGATGAGACCAGGTTGCTTTTCCCTGGAGCTCTGCGACTGTGGCATGGTAAAGTGGATACTTTACCATGGGATACACTAAGCTGGGTGACAAAGGTAGATTCATAATAGAAGTTGGCAAAAGGGGGAAAGAGAGCTCTAAATTAGGAGTAGATCCCAGCCTGAAATATGAGTGTGGCATTGAGGTAGGAGGGATAAAGAAAACACTATATATTAAGTAAAGCAGCAGAAAATAGGACTATCAACACCCACAACAGAGATCTTTGAGGGAAGAATAGAAAACCTGATTATTCAGGCAAAACATAGTTAAGTGGCCCTTGTGTAAATGAGATCAGTTTACCTGCTTCTTGGAAAAAATACCCTAGGCTCATCCACAGTATCATAGATGGGGACTATGTCCCTGGGCACCTTCAGCCTTCAGTGGCAAACCCCAGCTTTCTGGGCAAGGTTAGGTCATAGGTGGCTGGAGCAGGGCTGGAAGAGACTGAACACTCCCTTAGAGGAGCGAGGGGGAAGCCTACCTTCCAGCGTCCCTGTTTCCTCACAGCAGAGGAATGTAAGCCTGGCAGGCTTTAGCTCAATGACCTTCCTTTCCACTATTGAAGCAGGACCCAGATGGCATCCTATGAGACACCTTTGGGGCGTTGAAGCCTTTAAGGGTGCATCCTAAAAGCAGGTAGTTCCCCTGATCTCTATTGGGCTTTTTCTGCCTCTAGGTATCTTAAAAGCCATGCTCAGAAGATCTCACTGAGGGATTTGAGGATCCCCATCCGCCTATATAAATCTTTTCCATATATCTGGAGCTATTTGGAAAAAGACAAAACAGTGTTATTAGCTGGATCTAATAAAGAAGGTAGTAGTTTGCAGGCGAAAAAGATTTGGTGTCTCCTGTTCATCAGCATTCAAAAGAAATGTAATTTTTTTTTTTTAAGTAAAAAGCATGATATGGTAGACCCGTAGGGGTTCCAGGATATGACTACCCCCTTTAAATTTTTTTTAATTGACCTTAAAATGTTTGCTGAGTACACTTTAATAATACCTTAACTTTAAAGATTGTAAGCATGACAAAATACAGTAAATGCTTTTGCTCCATATGCAGGAACATTTTCAGTTTAGCCAGTTTAGGAAATCTCATAATAGAACAATGCATACAGACCATGAGCTATAACATGCTTAGCAGCCTCTCCTGTTCTGACAGAGGTTACTATAGATCTGGCATATGTATCCACTGTAATGTGGACATACGACTGTTTGCCAAATGAAGGTATATGAGTAACATCCATCTGCCAAAGTTGTCCTGGTAGGGGTCTTTAAGGGTTAACTCCAAATGAAGGGGCAGTATAGGCCCCCTTGGACAGGATTTCCCAATCTGCCGTGCTGCTTCCCCAGAAAGTTGAAACAGTTTACACCGGGCTGCAGTGTTCTGGTGATGAATAGTATGAGACTGACTTGCTCGGTCTGTCATGGTTGCTCCATATAATTTTCTTTTGGGTAGCGTGATCAACAAGGGCATTCCTAGGCCCTGGCCGGTTGGCTCAGCGATAGAGCATCGGCCCGGTGTGCAGGATTCCCAGGTTCGATTCCCGGCCAGAGCATACAGGAAAGCGCCCTTCTACCTCTCCACCCCTTCCCCTCTCCCTCCTCTTCGTCTCTCTCCCCCCTCCCGCAGCCAAGGCTCCACCGGAACAAAGCCAACCCAGGTATGAACTATGGCCCCATGGCCTCCGCCTCAGTTGCCAGAACGGCTCTGGTTGCAACAGAGCAACACCCCAGATGGGCAGAGCATCCCCCCCTGGTAGGCACGCCAGGTGGATCCCGGTTGGGCGCATGCGGGAGTCTGTCCGACTGCCTCCCCATTTCCATCTTCAGAAAAATACAAAAAATAAATAAATAAGAAAAAAAATGCAACAATAACAACAAAAAAAGGGGGGGGGCATTCCCTTGTGTTAAAGCTCCAGAGAGCATGGAGTGAGCTTGAGTATGTCCTATGAAACATGGAGCTCTATGTTGACATATAAGTCTTTGAAGAAGGAGGAACTGCTGAAATAGTTCATCAGCATTTGTCCCTAAGACAGCAGTCTTTATAGTGGAAACACCATAAGTATTAATAAATATTTGTTGTCTGTCTACAGATTAAAGGGGGAATATGGCAAATGCTGAAAAGCCATGATCTTTGTGCCCTTCCCCTCCCCCAAACCCCTCCCTCTCCTCCCCCCACCCTGTATCCCCAACACTGTTGTTCATGTCTCTGAGTCTCATCTTTATGTCCCACCTCTGTATGGAATCATATAGTTCTTAGTTCTTTCTGATTTACTTATTTCGCTCAATATAATGTTATCAAGGCCCATCCATGTTGTTGTAAAAGATCCTATGTCATCGTTTCTTATGGCTGAGTAGTATTCCATAGTATATATATACCAAAGCTTTTTAATCCACTTATCCTCTGATGGACATCTTGGCTGTTTCCAGATCTTTGCTATTGTGAACAATGCTGCCATAAACATGGGGGTGCATTTCTTCTTTTCAAACAGTGCTATAGTGGTCTTGGGGTATATTCCTAACAGTGGTATAGCTGGGTCAAAAGGCAGTTCGATTTTTAATTTTGAGGAATTTCCATACTGTTTTCCACAGTGGCTGCACCAGTCTGCATTCCCACCAGCAGTGCAGGAGGGTTCCCTTTTCACCACATCCTCGCCAGCACTTATTCTGTGATGTTTTATTGATGAGCGCCATTCTGACTGGTACGAGGTGTTATCTCATTGTGGTTTTAATTTGCATTTCTCTAATCATTAATGATGTTGAACATTTTTTCATATGCCTATTGGCCATCTGTGTGTCCTCTTTGGAGAAGTGTTTATTCATTTCTTTTGCCTATTTTTGGATTGAATTGTTTGTCTTCCTGGTATTAAGTTTTACAAGTTCTTTATAAATTTTGGTTATTAACCCCTTATCAGACGCATTGTCATATATATTCTCCCATTGTGTAGTTTGTCTTTTTATTCTGTTCTTATTGTCTTTAGCTGTGCAAAAGCTTTTTAGTTTGATAAAGTTCCATTTGTTTATCCTGTCTTTTATTTCACTTGCCTGTGGAGACAAATCAGCAAATATATTGCTGCGACAGATGTCAGAGAGTTTACTGCCTATGTTTTCTTCTAAGATGCTTATGGTTTCACGCCTTACATTTAAGTCTTTTATCCATTTTGAGTTTATTTTTGTGAGTGGTGTAAGTTGGTGGTCTAGTTTCATTTTTTTGCAGGTAGCTGTCCAATTTTCCCAACACCTTTTGTTGAAGAGGCTATCTTTACTCCATTGTATTTCCTTACCTCCTTTGTCAAATATCAGTTGTCCATAGAGCTATGGGTTAATTTCTGGGTTCTCTGTTTTGTTCCATTGATCTATGTGCCTGTTTTTATGCCAGTACCATGCTGTTTTGAGTACAATGGCCTTATAATATAACTTGATATCCGGAAGTGTGATCTCTCCCACTTTATTCTTCCTTTTCAAGATTGCTGCGGCTATTTGTGTTCTCTTTTGGTTCCATATAAATTTTTGGAATATGTGTTCTATGTCTTTGAAGTAAGTCATTGGTATTTTAATCAGTATTGCATTGAACTTATAAATTGCTTGGGTAATATAGACATTTTAATGATGTTTATTCTTCCTAACCATGAGCACGGTATATGCCTCCACTTATTCGTATCTTCCCTGATTTCTTTTATCAATGTTTTATAATTTTCTGAGTACAAGTCTTTAATCTCCTTGGTTAGATTTATTCCTAGGTAATTTATTTTTTTGGTTGCAATGGTAAAGGGGATTGATTCCTTGATTTCTCTTTCTGACAGTTCACTATTAGTGTATAGAAATGCCTCTGATTTCTGAGTATTGATTTTATATCCTGCCACCTTGCCAAATTCATTTATCAGGTCTAGTAGTTTTTTGACTGAGACTTTAGGGTTTTCTAAATATAATATATCATCTGCAAATAATGACAGTTTTACTTCTTTTCCAATTTGGATGCCTTTTATTTCTTCTTCTTGTCTGATTGCTGTGGCTAGGACTTCCAGAACTATGTTGAATAAGAGTGGTGAAAGGGGGCACCCCTGCCTTGTTCCTGATCTTAAGGGGATTGTTTTTAATTTTTGCCCATTGAGTATGATGTTGGCTGTGGGTTTCTCATACATGGCCTTTATCATGTTGAGATATGTTCCCTGTGTTCCCACTTTGCTGAGAGTTTTGATCATGAACAGGTGCTGGATTTTATCAAATGCTTTTTCTGCATCTATTGAAATTATCATGTGGTTTTTCTCCTTCCTATTGTTTATGTGATGAATCACATTGATTGATTTGCGAATATTGTACCAGCCTTGCCTCCCCAGAATAAATCTCACTTGAACATGATGTATGATTTTTTTTCATATATTGTTGCATCCAGTTTGCTAATATTTTGGTGAGGATTTTAGCATCTATATTCATCAGGGATATTGGTCTATAATTTTCTTTCTTTGTGTTGTCTTTGCCTGGTTTTGGAATCAGAATTATGCTCGCCTCATAAAAGGAGTTTGGAAGTCTTCCTTCCTCTTGAATTTTTTTGAAATCGCTTGAGAAGGATAGGAGTTAGTTCTTCTTTGAATATTTGGTAGAATTCACTTGTGAAGCCATCAGGCCCAGGACTTTTCTTTGTTGGGAGTTTTTTGATAGCTGTTTCAATCTCATTTGTTATAATTGGTCTGTTTCAGTTTTGTAATTCTTCCAGATTGAATTTTGGAAGATTATATGATAGAAGGAATTTGTCCATTTCATCTAGGTTGTCTAGTTTTTTGGCGTACAGTTCTTCATAGTATTTTCTTACAATATTTTGTATTTCTTTTGTGTCAGTTGTTATTTCTCCACTCTCGTTTCTAATTTTATTTATTTGAGTCCTCTCTCTTTTTTTCTTTTTTTTTTTTTTTTTAAATTTCTTTTTATTTATTCATTTTTAGAGAGGAGAGAGAGAAGGAGAGAGAGAGGCAGAGGAGAGAGAGACAGAGAGAGAGATGGGGGGAGGAGCTGGAAGCATCAACTCCCATATGTGCCTTGACCAGGCAAGCCCAGGGTTTCGAACCGGCGACCTCAGCATTTCCAGGTCGACGCTTTATCCACTGCGCCACCACAGGTCAGGCACTCTCTCTTTTTTTCTTGATGAGTCTCGTTAAAGGTTCATTGATCTTGTTTACCTTTTCAATGAATCAGCTCCTGGTTTCATTGATCCTCTGTATTGTTTCTTTAGCCTCTATGTCATTTATTTCTGCTCTGATCTTTATTATTTCCTTCCTTCTTCTAGCTCTGGGCTTTACTTGCTGTTCTTTTTCTAGGTCTTTTAGATGCAGGGTTAAGTTGTTTATTTGAGCTTTTTCTAGCTTCTTGAGGTATGCCTGTAATGGTATAAACTTCCTTCTCAGGACTGCTTTTGCTGTGTCCCATAAATTTTGAGTTGATGTATGCTCATTATCGTTTGTTTCTAGGAATTGTTTAATTTATTCTTTGATCTCAATGTTAACCCATTCATTATTTAATAACATGGTATTTAGTTTCCAAGTGTTTAAATGTTTTTCAATTTTTCTATTGTGGTTGATTTCTAGTTTAATGCCATTGTGATCAGAGAAAGTGCTCGATATGATTTCAATCTTCTTATATTTGTTGAGACTGCTTTTGTGCCCTAACATGTGGTCTATTCTAGAGAATGTACCGTGAGCACTTGAAAAGATTGTATATTCTGCTGCTTTAGGGTGAAAGATTCTGAAGATATCTATTAAATCGAATTGATCTAATACGTCCTTTAAGTCTGCTGTTTCTTTGTTAATTTTCTTTCTTGAGGATCTATCTAATGATGTTAATGGGGTATTGAAATCCCCTACTATTACAGTTTTGCTGTTGATCTCGCTCTTTAAGTCCATCAAAGTCTGCTTTATATATTTAGGTGCTCCTATATAGGTACGTAGATATTTATAATGGTTATATCTTCCTTTTGGATTGCTCCCTTTATCATTATGTAGTGACCTTCTTTATCTCTAACTATGGTCTTTGTTTTAAAGTCCATTTTGTCTGATATAAGTATTGCTACCCCAGCTTTTTTTTCATTTCCCTTTGCCTGAAATATTTTTTTCCATCCTTTTATCTTCAGTCTGTGTGCATCTTTTGATGTAAGGTGTGTCTCTTGTAGACAGCATATGTATGGGTCCTGTTTTCTTTTTTTTTGTTTTTGTTTTTGTTTTTGTTTTTGTTTCTGAAGCTGGGAACGGGGAGAGACAGTCAGACAGACTCCCGCATGCGCCCAACCGGGATCCACCCGGCACGCTCACCAGGGGTGACGCTCTGCCCACCAGGGGGCGATGTTCTGCCCCTCCGGGGCATCGCTCTGCCGTGACCAGAGCCACTCTAGCGCCTGGGGCAGAGGCCAAGGAGCCATCCCCAGCGCCCGGGCCATCTCTGCTCCAATGGAGCCTCGGCTGCGGGAGGGGAAGAGAGAGACAGAGAGGAAGGAGGGGGGGCGGTGGAGAAGCAAATGGGCGCTTCTCCTATGTGCCCTGGCCGGGAATCGAACCCGGGTCCCCCGCACGCCAGGCCGACGCTCTACCGCTGAGCCAACCAGCCAGGGCCGGGTCCTGTTTTCTTATCCACGCAGGTACCCTATGTCTCTTGATCGGATCATTTAATCCATTAACATTTCAGGTTATTATTGATATGTAATTGTTTATTGCCTTTTTTTCTTTAAAACTGTATTCCTCTTTTGCTATATTCTTTTTTCCTTTGATCTGTTTACAACAGGTCTCTTAGCATTTCTTGCAGCCTTGGTTTGGTTGCAGTGAATTCCTTGAGTTTTTTTTTTTTTTTGTCTGTAAAGCTTTTTATTTCTCCTTCAATTTTAAATGATAGCCTTGCTGGATAAAGTAGTCTTGGTTGTAGGTTATTGTTCTGCTTTACTCTGAATATTTCTTGCCTTTCCCTCTGGCCTCAAGTGTTTCTGTTGAGAAGTCAGAAGTCATCCTTATGGGGGCTCCTGTGTAGGTGATAGTCTTTTTTTCTCTAGAAGCTTTTAATATTTTCTCTTTATCATTTAGCTTTGGTATTTTAATTATGATGTGGCTTGGTGTTGGTTTCTTTGGGTTTCTCCTTAATGGAGTTCTCTGTGCTTCCTGAACCTGTGAAATGTTTTCCTGCCTTAATTGGGGGAAGTTTTCTGCTATGATATGTTTGAACAAAGTCTCTATCCCTTGTTCTTTCTCTTCTTCTTCAGGAACCCCTATCATGCAGATGTTATTTCTCTTCATGTTGTCACAGAGCTCTCTTAGAGTTTCCTCAGACTTTTTGAGTCTCTTTTCTTTTTTCTGCTCTGCTTCCGTGCCTTTATTTATCGTGTCCTCCAACTCGCTGATTCGATTCTCTGCTTCATCCATCCTGCTTTTAATTCCTTCCATTGTATTCTTTATTTCAGATATTGTATTTGCCATTTCTGACTGATTCTTTTTTATTATTTCAATGTCCTTTTTTATATTTGTTATCTCTTTATTTAGGTTTTCATAATGGCCATCTATGGTTGTTCTAATATCTTTGAGCATCCTAACAATCGTTATTTTAAACTCTGCATCTGGTAATTTGGGTATATCTGATTCACTTAGGTCCTTTTCTG
The DNA here is from genome assembly GCF_036850995.1 of Saccopteryx leptura. Lineage (NCBI taxonomy): Eukaryota > Metazoa > Chordata > Mammalia > Chiroptera > Emballonuridae > Saccopteryx > Saccopteryx leptura. Next base: position 155,825,445 of record NC_089504.1, read on the forward strand.
GGGATTTCTCTTGGTTTACTTGTGTTGTATTTCTCTGCCTCCACATTTTCTCTTCACGGGAGTGGCTGTGATCACACGCTCGGGTGCACAACAGTTTGTGGCCTTGGCCTTTGCCCCACCCCCGTGTGTGACGTTATGCTTGGTCCTGAGGGCACTGGTGAGCACCTTTACTCAGCTGCAGTTCTCCACCTGTTTCCGGGCTTTCGCCCTGCCCTTGCCGGAGGAGCCCACTTGAGGAACGGCTGCTAGCCTTGGCTCTACCACCGGGCAGGACTGCGTGCCCAAGCTCAGCTCAGTAGCGGAACTCCGCCACTTCTGGGCTTATGGCTTCACCCCTGCGGGAGGAGCCGGCTACCACATCAGACCGCAATCCTAGCTTGCACGGGCGGGGCAAGGCTGTGCTCCTCTGCCCTTGCTCAGAGGCTGTTCTCCACCCTTTCCGGGGTTCCCTCCCTTCTCCCGCAGGCTGGATTACAGAATGCCGGCTGCTGAGCTTGACCGCTTTTGCACGCCCCCTTCTCCCCAGCTGGGCAAGATTGAGCTCACACCTGAACCCAGTGGTGGCCAGCTGGCTTCTGCCCCTGCCAGCAGAACCACACTTTTGTGTCCCGCTGCCACCTGGCCTCCGGGGAGCCCTCAGCTGCGTGGGTGGGGGCGTTGCAGCTCGGACCCTAAGACTCACTACTGTAGACCCAAAAGCTCCCTCCTTCTATGCGACTCTGCTCTGAGTGCCGCGGGGGAGCTTGTTTGGCTGCTCTCCTGCTTCACTTTGCTGGTATTGCTGTTTCCGGGGGAAATATTCTCTTCAGCTTTGGGGAGTGACTCGTCCCAGGGGTTAGGGTGGCTATCTCCCAATATGTTTCTTCCTATGCTTACTAGATTACACTCTCTTCCTGTTACTCTGGTCTTCTCTCTCCCTGTCCCCAGGAGCCCTGGATGAGTGGTTGTGGGAGAGATGTTCTGTGCAGTTCCTTTAAGAAGGATCCTGGGTCTGAGAAATCAGACTCTTTCTCACAAACAGTATCCTGACTTGTTTCCAGCTAAATACAATCCTTACGCCTCTTCTGGGCTCTGGGGCTGCAGGCTGGGGCTTTATTCCTGGGGCTCAGGACCCTCTCCTCTCTGCTAAACTCACTTCCTGCCACGCGTCTCTCCCTGCTGCCGTTTGCTCCAGGGAGCTGGGCAGCCCTCTCTGCGTTTCCACTTTTCCTACCAGTCTCGGTGTGGCTTCTTCAGTGTTCCTTGGTTGAAGAGTCCTCTTAGTTTAGTCCAAAGTTGGTTTTTCCAGATGATAGTTCTTAAAATTAGTTTGTAATCCACTTTGGTTCTGGGAGGTAGATGGTACGTCCACCTACTCCAGCGCCATCTTGTCTCCTCCTAACCTTTTAATTATTATTTTATAAGAAGAATCCATGGGAGCTTGGAATTTACTGGGTTAAACAAAATCACATTAGGTTTCTTTTGTGGAATATGGGTTTCCTATATATCCTACACTATGAGCTTGCAAAAGCAGAAGTTTTGGTCTTTTTTACTTATCTTTGTGCTATAGGAATTTAAAGAATCCACTGTCAAATAGCATTTAGTAAAAATCCCATGAGTGAATTAATGATTTTTGAATACAATAGAGTACATTGTGACTGTCTAAGAAGTGGATATATCAGCATTGACCTACTTTATTTTGATATATTTTTTGAATGTTTTGATATAGGAGTGTTTCAAAAGAAATCTTTGGGTACCACTCCTCTGGTCTATAGTTATGTCTTCCACAATCTTTGGTGTAAGGCCTGCCAACTGTGTGGCATCAGACAAAAGAAGATGATAGATGACTGAACAAATCCACTACCATTACTAAGGAAGAATAGACATGACCCACCAAAACAAAACTAAACAGAATTATTAGAAGTAGATAAATTAATCATTAATATCTAAAAAATATATGTTGCATATGACTTTGAAAATTTTATGGTGCTTATAAGTTATAAAACCATAATACACTGTCTTATTATTTTTGTATAACTTATTTTTTATATTCTAGCTTCTTTACAAAGAAGATAATTCTGAAAAAATAAAAATAAGTCTCTGGAGTTTTATGGTACATCAGTTAATTTGAAGGGGAGGGTTAGAGTGAAATAGAACACATATATAGACACATTTTCAGGAAAGGCTACAGAAGAAGCTCTGGAGAACATCAGTCACGTTGCTTTTTCACTGACTATAAAAATGCCTTTTTGTGAAATTTGAGAAATGCATGAGACATTCTGCTTTTTAAAGCACTTCTATTTAATTAATTAGGCAATGCTCACAGCAACTTACTGAACTGAATGAGAAGCATGGTCCCCATTTAACAGATAATAAAATTGTGATACCATGAAGTAGGAGCAATTTGCTCAAGGTGAATAGTAAATTGCAAAAACAAAATAAAAAATTGTGGTCTATAAATATGTACACTGATATGGCTATGAATAAAACAGAAAAGAAAGTTGTGGTCAAGAAGGAACAGAATTGAAAAGGGACACGAAGACTGATACAGAAACCTGATGACATGTCACAATCTCTGTAAATCTGGAGTATAGTTCTACAGAGAAAGTTATGTTAAAAATAGAATCTTATAACTAATCACACAAAGAACATGACAATGAGATGAAAAGATATTTTTCTAATTGAAACTACTCAAATGATTGTTTAAGATAAATTGTCCTTCAGCTTATTTAAGTGTAATAATAATAAGTATTTCATAATAGTTCTTACACTGTGCCAGACACAGTGCTTAATGCTTTGCATGTATGGATTCATTTAAATCTTTCATACTAATCCTATGCCCTCCCTTCTTTTTAGAGAGAGAGATAGAGAGATAGACAGAAGCAGAGATAGAGAGAAAGAAACATTGAACTCTTCCTGTATGTGCCCTGACAGCATATTGAACCAGCAACCTCTGTGCTTTGGAATGATGCTGTAACCAACAGAGCTATCTGGTCAGGGATTATTATTATTTTTTATTGATTTATTGATTTTAGAGAGACAGAGGAAGCAAGAGAGAGAGAGGAAGGGGAAGAGAAGCATTTATTTGTTGTTCTATTCTGTTGTGCATTCATTGATTGCTTCCCATTTTTGCTCTGACTGGGGATCAAACATTGTCATTTGGGGATGATGCTCTAACCCACTGAGGTAACTGCCAGGGCCCTCTACCTTTTTTTTTTTTTTTATAGAAGAGTGATGCAGAAATAAATTAAGTAACTTGTTCAAGGTTACAAAATTGAAACTTTAACCCAGGTAGCTTGTCTCCAGAGACTGTACTATACTTTCCTGCCTCTAAATAGATGAGCTACTCTCTCTTATTATTTTGGATTACCAATTTAATTGAATTGGAGAATTTTAGGAACTAAATCCAAGAAGCTGCCTTTCCGAGATCCAGTGCTAGACCTGAATTATGTGTGATTTGGAGCCAATTATTTAATTCCTCTAAGACTGTTGTTTTCTCTGTAGAATGGAAGTAACAATATGTATGGACATACTAAAAGAATTAAATGAAAGAACAAATACAAAAATATTTAGTGAAGTGGCTAACATTTAGTATGGAGTTAAAATATTTCTACTGACTGAATTAACCAATTGTTTCAATAACACAAAGTTATAGCCACATGGAGAAGAACAGGTGCAGTAGAAAAAAACTCATATTATACCTTTTGTATTAGCTATAGCCACTTGATTGGTTATCTTTAGCTATCTTTGCATATTGCTCAGAGATTCTGAAATGATATTTTAGTGTGTGTGTATAGAAAATAGTTTACCTAAAATTCATCAGATCACTAAGATCCAAGGGCAGAGAAAACCTTGATGCACATGTAAAATGCAGTGAAGATATTTGAAAAGTACATTTATTGAAGTTAGAAACTTTGAGTTGAATAAAAATATTCATCGTTCAAAAGGCATCCTCAATGAATCATGCTGAGTTTAAAAGATGATAACTTAGAGTACTGAGACTGTGTAAGGCTAAGTGAAACTTTGATGAACTGTTTTGGGACCTCTTGAGAAAAAATAAAATTATTCATTTTTTTTAAAAAATATGAAGGTATAGTTTATATACAATAAAATAAACATATCTTAACTATTTAATTTGGTGAATTTTGACAACTATGCCTATGTAATCACCATATAGATAGAGAAGGTTTCTGTCTCTACTGACAGTTACCAATGCCCCTTTCAGTTCAACCCCACCCTTTAGTCTACCCTGGTTCCACAGAGGCAATCACATTTTGATTTCTTCTTGGACCACATACAGAATATATGCCAAGCTTCTTGCTCTCCTCATAATAGTTTGATATTTATTTATTTTATTACATTACAGTAAGTCAATTTTTAAAAATTTCTGGGTATTATTACATTGTATAAATATATCTAATTTATATATTTATTCTCTTACTGATGAAAAAAATTTTCCCTGGCCAGGGCACACAGGAGAAGCGCCCATCTGCTTCTCCACTCCTCCCCGACTCCTTCCTCTCTGTCTCTCTCTTCCCCTCCCGCAGCTGAGGTTCCATTGGAGCAAAGATGGCCCGGGCGCTGAGGATGGCTCTGTGGCCTCTGCCTCAGGTGCTAGGATGGCTCTGGATGCAACAGAGCGATGTCCCAGAGGGGCAGAGCATTGCCCCCTGGTGGGCATGCAGGAATCTGTCTGACTGCCTCCCCGTTTCCAGCTTCGGAAAAATGCCAAAAAAATTTTTCCCCAGCATTTGGCTGTTTCAATTAAGCTACTACCCACATTCTTTTTTTTTTTTTTTTAGTGAGAAGCGAGGAGGGAGAAAGACAGACTTTAACATGTGCCTGGATCAGAATCCACTCATCAAGCCCCTTACATGGGGATGCTCTGCCCATCTGGGGCTGTTGTTCAGCAACTGAGCTATTTTAGTACCTGAGGTGAGGCCATGGAGCCATCCTCAGCACCTGAGGTCAACTTGCTTCAACTGAGCCATGGCTGCAGGAGAGGAAGAGAGTGATATATAGAGAGAAGCAAGAGGGGGAGGGGTGGAGAAGCAGATGGTCACTTCTGTGTGCCCTGACCAGGAATTGAACCTGGGACATCCATAAGCTGGTGGATGCTGAGCCAACTAGCCAGGGCCCGAACATTCTTAAATGAGTCTTGTGCAGACATATTTTCATTTCTCTTGGGTAAATGTTGGTGAGTTAAACAGTAAATAAAGATTTAAATTCATAAAACAGCTGACAGTCTCCAAATTTATACTACTTTATGTTTCAAAGAGCAAAGTGTAAGAGTTCCAGATATAGAAGTATTTATACTCCCCCCCCCCCTTTTTTTTTTTGACAGAGAGAGACAGAGAAAGGAACGGATAGGGACAAACAGACAGGAAGGGAGACAGATGAGAAACATCAATTCTTCATTGTGGCACCTTAGTTGTTCATTGATCGCTTTCTCATATGTGCCTTGACTGTGAGGCTACAACATACTGAGTGATCCCTTGCTCAAGCCAGTGACTTGGGGCTCAAACCAGTGACCTTGGGCTTCAAGCCAGCAACGATAGGGTCATGTCTATGATTCCAAGCTCAAGCCAGTGACCCCTTGCTCAAGCTGGTGAACCCATGCTCAAGCTGGATGAGCCTGCACTGAAGACAATGACCTCTGGGTTTCAAACCTAGGTCCTCTGCATCCCAATCTGATGCTCTATCCACTGCGCCACCGCCTTGTCAGATTCCATTTATTTATTTTTCTTCTTTTTTTTTTTTAATTTTTTATTCAGTGAAAGGAAGTGAGGTAGAGACAGACTCCCATGCAACCCGACCTGGATCCACTTGGCAAGCCCAGTAGGAGACAATTCTCTGCTCATCTGGGGCATGCTCTGTTGCTCAGCAACTGAGCTCTTCTTAGCACCTGAGGCAGAGGCCATGGAGCTATCCTCATCACCTGGGGCCAACTTGCTTCAGTTGAGCCATGGTTCCAGGAGTGGGAGAGAGAGAGAAAGAAAGATAGAGAGAGAAGCAAAAGGGGCAGGGGTGGAGAAGCAGACTGTTGTTTCTCCTGAATTTCCTAACCAGAAATCAAATCTGGGGTATCCACATGCTGAGCTGATGCTCTACCACTGAGCCAACTGGCCAGGGCACATTTTCAATTTCTTCTTGAGTACTTTTGATAACTGTACTTTTCAAGGAGCTTATTCATTTTATCTAAGTTAACTTTCATTACTTTTTTATGATTTATTAATAATACCCCTTTTGATGTCCGTAGAATCTTTGGCAATATCCTCCCTTTCAACCCTGCTATTACCAATTTCTCTCTCTCAAATTTTGGTTACTAATGATTAGTTCTCTTAGCTATTTATGAATTTTTTCATTTTTTAATAAAACCAACTTTTGACAGTCTTTTCTTCATTTTTATTTTATGTATGTTTGCTCTTATTTTATCATTTTCTTTTTCTAATTATTTCAAGTTAATTGCCATTTTTAAAGGTGCCATTTTTAATTGCCATTTTTAAAACTTTTAAAGGTGCAAGCTTTGAACAGTGATTCAGACCTTTTACTTTTGAAGTATAGAGATAAAACTATATATACTGCTCACAAAAATTAGGGGATATCTCAAAATAAATATGAAGCTATAAAATATCTAATTTTTAGAGCTCTAATTTTTGTGAGCAGTATATTTTTAGCTATGTATTTTTTCCACACAGTTGTTTTGACTGCTAAAAGTAAGGTTAACTCTTCACCCAAAATAGTTCAGATGTTAAGACTGCTAAATCACATACATCAACAGGTTGTTATTGGGATTATTATTCAGAGAGTGAGATTTTCTGCAGAATGCAGGGTAATCTCAAATTAGTTTCAAAGACCTGAGTGAAGCAGAGAGAGTGGGTTTGGTTTCATTATGACAAATGGATGGGCCTGGAAAAATTCCATGAATGCACAGGTGGGCCTGAACTGGGGTGTTTTGGACATCCCTGCCAGTGTCTAGGGAGGATGCATGGGGGCTTTTGCACTGACTGGCTTGTCCAGAGTTGGGACAAGGAAGGAAGGAAGAGGGTTGATTTGTAAGCCGTCAGTAGTCAAACATAAAAAAGTCTTTTCCTTTATTATAGCAGTATCTCTCTCCACCCACTAATTTTATGTTGTATTTCATTATCATTCAATAAAAAATACTTTCATATTTCCCACATGATTTTTTTCTTTGACCTACTCATTTTTGAGTTATTCCAAGTATCTTAATTTGCAAATATTTGGGGATTTTCTTGATATGTCATTCTTGATTCCTAACTTAATATCATTGTAGTCATAAAGCAAAATTGTATATTTCAATCCTTTGAAATTTATTGAGAAGTGTCTTATGGACTACTTTATGATATATGTACATTTGAAAAGAGTATGTATTCTTATATTGATAGGTGGTTTCCTATAAATATCAAGTAGGTCCAGGATGTTGATGCTATTGTCAAATATTCTTTATCCTACAGCATTTGCTTCATTGTTCTCTCAATTACTCAGAAGATTCTGTTAAAATTTCTAGAATAATCACAAATTTATTTCTTCCTTTCATTCTTCAATTTCATTTTCATTAATTTGAATTCCTATATTTAGGTACATATACTTTTAGGATTAATATGTCTTTCTAATTGATCTTTATATCATTATAAAATGTTTTGTTTTTTTGGTGATATTGTTTTGTGTTTACACTTTAATGTTCTTTTTTTCTATCTCTATGTGTAACTTGTTTTCTGCAGTTTGATTATGATATGCCTGTATGTGAGTGCAAGTTTAGAGACTCTATAGTTTTAGAAAGTTCTTGATCATTGTCTCCTCAAATACTTTTTTCTGCTCTTTTTCTTCTCTTTCTAGTATTAAAATCATCTATATGCTAGACATATTATTGATACTGTTTCACAGTTCTTGAATGTTCTGGATTTTTTTATTTCCTTTTTTTCACATTTCACTTTGGTATATTTCTCTTATCCTACCTTGTAGTGCACTGATTCTTTCATTGGCCATGTTCAGTTTCTAGAAAGTCCATCAAAGACATATTTCTCATCTGTGTTGTTTAAATTACTCATCTGTTTTGCCTGTTATGTATTTGAACCATTAGAGGCCTTAACATACTAATCAGAGTTATTTTAAATTCCCTTTCTGATAATTCCAACATCTGTTTCTTCTCTAATGTAGCTCTTCTGATGATTGTTTCCTTTCTTAGAATATGGTTTTTTACTTGTTTCCTTTTTTTTTTTTTTTTTTTTGGCATGGCATAATTTTTTGTTGAAAGCCAGATATGTTGCTTTAGGTGATAAGTACCAAGGTGCTAAGGCCCTTACTATGAGGGTTCAAGTTAAATCTGGCTAGGAGTTAGTCTCTGCTGCAGGCACTAAAGACTCCTAATTCCCCTAGTGTTTTTATGTGATTCCCTGTTATCTGTTGGTTTCCCTATCCCTCAGGGAAAATCTGTGTCTGGCAGCTCTTCAGCTATAATGCACTATCATACACTCTATTGGTGCGGTGTAGTAGGAGAGAGGGATTTTTATAATCTTCTGAAAATGTGTTTTATATATTTATATGAGTCTTTTAGTGGGTCCGTTTCTCAGGCTTTACTCGTGTTCTTCAAGCATCATTGCTTGCATTCTCCAGGCCCCCACTCCCTTTGGTTCTGGAGGAGGCCCTAAGTGTATTTCACAGTGGTTACTCTCCCTCTTTCCCACCATAGCCCCACTGGGAGAACTCAGTGGCGCTTCTAGGGAGAAATATCCAAGAACGTGTATGTCCCTTTCCATCCAAGACGGCAGCCCCCAGGAATGTCTCATGCTTCAGCGAGTCCATAATCACCCTCCAGCACACAGTCAAGGTTCCTCTTACGTATTCCTGCCAGTTTATGGCTCCACTGTTTTCTGTTTCAGGTAAGCAGATTTTAATTTTTCCCAGCTTTTTCCCACTGTCTGGGTGAAATTAGCTTCTTACTTGCCTGAAAACAGAAAGTCTATTTCTTATATGTAGCACAGAATTGGGTCTTTCTTCTCATCCAATCTGACAATCTTCTCATCATGGAATTTGTAGCCTGTTTGTGTTTAATGTTATTAATGATATGCTTATATTTAAGTCTACTATTTTGATATTTGTTTCATGTCCAACCCACCTGTTCTTCATTTATCTGTTTCTCTTCTTTTCAGTGAGCTAAACCTTTCTAATAATTCATTTTTATTTCCTTTGTTGGGTTATTAGCTATATTTCTTTGTATTACAGTTTGATGGTTATTATAAAGTTTATAATATTTGTTTATACCATCATAACCTAGCTTCAAATAATATTATGTGACTTCATGGCAAATGTATAACCTTTTAACATATCATTCCATTTACTTTTTCCTCCCTTTTTGTTCCTGTCATATTTTATACCTCTTTATATGCCAAAATCCTTACATTTTATTCTAAATGGTCAGTAGTCTCTTAAAGTGTACATATTTATGTAAATTGCAGCAAGCCTTCTGCAGCTGTTGCCTTAGCCTTACTTAAGGCCCACAGTGCCCTTGGGGTTTCCTTTCAGCTCTCTTGTCCTGATTCTGTCCTTTTGGCGGGTGTTGCTTTGTCTCCGTGGAAGACCCACATGCTTCAGGAAGGATTTGAGCTTTACCTTGAACCCAGCCTTTGCTTTATTATTCCTGAACGTTTTGTAGGCCTATAAAAAGAGTTGGCAGGTAAATATCACTTGCTGTGTGGTTGGGGCTCTTTGGGATTCTAATTCACCATGTTAGCTCACATGTGACTGTAAAAAAGTTTGATATGAATTTGTCTGGTGTCTTCTTTCCTCAGTCTATGGCAAGATCTTCTTTCTCTTCTGCTTTACCAGGGATGAAAGCAGTTATATCTTCTTTTTAATAAAGGCTTGGCCCTTGCTAGATCCTAACGCATTTTGATTTCTTTGCATTCTCGGCTCTCTGAATTTATTTTTTTAAATGTTGTTTGGTACCTTGTTTGTTTTCACTTTCATGATAGGACCAAAGTTATTACCTTTTAAAACCTAACTGGAAGTGGAAGTCCTTTTATTGTTTAAAACATCTTTCTCTTTGGCAGGTACTATCAATTTGTAGATAACCTATTTTACATGCAAACAAAACATTGCTTCATCTAGCCTTTTCTTTACCTGCTTAGCAGAATAGCTGTGTTTAGGGAATGGATGAGAAATCCAGGGCCATAGAGCAATCTTATCAATCTCACTCAGACCTGCTGCTGGGTCACCATCTATGCTTCATCACCAGTCAGGCAAGTTGCTCAGCCTCACTAGTCAAGCACCTCCTATTCTATTCTATTTTCTTTCTTTTCTTTTCTTTCTTTCTTTCTTTCTTTCTTTCTTTCTTTCTTTCTTTCTTTCTTTCTTTCTTTCTTTTTCTTTCTTTCTTTCTTTCTTTTCTTTCTTTTTTTTTTCTTTCCTTTTCTCTCTCTTTCTCTAGTTCTTTCTTTCCTTTTTTTTTCTTCTGTTCTTTCTTTCCTTTTTCTTTTCTTTTTTCTACTGTGAGAGGTATAGCTCCCAAGGCTTCTGAAGGTATCAACCTCAGCCTCAAGGAAAATGATATGAACACACTAGACTGTAAGCAGCAAAGGAGAGGTAAAAACATGAAGTCTCTGCAAAGATATGAACAGGAATAAAGATCAGAACAATATCTTTTTAGCAATCTATTTAGAATTTCTAAATGTCTCGCTCCTTCTGTGATGCCCACCACACAGGAAGAGATGAAAGAAAATGAAAGCCCCTAATAATGAAGAGTCTCTAGTCTTAAAAACGCATGACATGACTATGACCCCTCCACCCAGCCACGGAACTACTCCCTGGATAATTACCTTTATATGGATGCTGATTTCATATCCTTTCTCAAGTGCCTCTATCTTCTGGTGCTTAGCAGCTCTTTCCACCTTCATCTGAACCCTACAGAAATGTATGTGTAAGTAGATACTTTTAAAAGAAGGTGTTTTATCTATTTTTTAAAAATAGACTTTATTTTTAAAATGTAAGATTCACATAAAATAGTGAATGAATACAGGGTAGGGCAAAAGTTGATTTACAGTTGTGAATACATGAAATACAGAGTTTATTTTTATATTTTTAATCATACTATTCCTACCTATGAACCACTGTAAACTACTTCTGCTAAACCATGTACTGTGTTTCCATATTCCATAAATCCAGTTACTCCAGCTACTAACATTTTATATCATTATGATAGTTTTCAGAATGGGAGAAATTTCTGTTCGTACTTTACTCAGATTTCCTTAGTTTTTAGCTAATATAACAACTTATTCCAGGCCTGACCGGAGGTGGCGCAGTGAATATAGCATTGACCTGGATGCTGAGGTCTCAATTGGAAAATTTGAGGTCACTGGCTTTAGCAGGGGCTCACGGACATGATTCCAAGGTCACTGGCTTGAGCCCAAGGTCACTGCTTGAACAAGAGGTCACTGGCTCTGCTTGAGTCCCCTGGTAAAGGCACATATGAGAAGCAATCAGTGAACAACTAAAGCAATGCAACTATGAGATGATTCTTAGCATCTCTTTTCCTCCTCTCCTTTCTCCTTCTATCTCTCAGTAAAACAAACAAACAAACAAACAAATAAACCAAAAACAAAACAAAAGGCTTGTTCCAGGATTTCCATCAAGTTATGTTATATTTAGTTGTCATGTCTCCTTAAGCTTCCTCTTGGATGTGACGGTGTCTTAGACTGTCCTTGTTTCTGATGATTTTGATAGTTTTGAGGAATATTGGTTGGGTATATTTTAAAATATTCTTCTATTGAAATATGTTTGAATTTTCCCCCCATGATTGGACTGGGGTTATAGACTTTAGGGAGAAAATCATAGAGGTAAAGTGCCCTTCTGATATTAAGGATACATATTATCAACTTGGTTTATCATGATTGACATTGACACTGATTAGCTGGTTGAGGCAATGCTTGTCAGGTTTCTCCCCCTTTCCAGTCTGTACTCTTTTGAAGGAAGTCATTGTGTACAGCTCCATACTTCAAATGTTGGGAGTTATATATATTTTTACTGTTCAGATATGTCACTTGTCCTCCATTTGCTGAATTATTCAGTCACTTATTTATATCAGTATGGACTCATTGGTATTTATTGAAATTTTAGGTTATAATTCAATGCTATTTATGTTTTCTTGCTCAAGTTGTTCTAACTTAGAGTTATTGGAGGTTCTTCTTTCACTTGGCTTCTGTGTTCCTTTGACTTACCTCCATCATTGTATTTTATTTATTTATTTATGGGTTTTATTTTAATTGAATTTATTGTCGTGACATTGGCTAATAAAATTACATAAATTTCAGGTGTACCACTTCATAATACATCATCTGTACACTGCACCATGTGTTCCCCTGCCCAAGTCAAGTCACCTTTGATCACCCTTTATCCACTTCTTATTCTCTTTTACCTCCCCAATCCCTTTCCTCTGTGTCTGTGTTTATGAGCTTTATTTTCTTTGCTAAATCTGTTCACCTTTCTTAGTCCCCTACCTCCTATCTCTCTGACTGCTGTCAGGCTGTTCTCTGTATCTATGAATCTGTTTCTATTTTGTTTGTTTGTTTATTTTGTTCATCAACTTCCACATATAAGTGAGATCATGTGGTACTTGTCTTTCTCTGACTGGCTTATTTCACTTAGCATAATACTTTCCAGGTCCATCCATGCTGATTCAAAAGATAATATTTCCTTATTTTTTATGGCCAAGTAGCATTATACTGTGCAAATGTACCATAGCATTTTTTATTTTATTGTTACTTTCTTACTTTCTGGCTCTGCAAGATGTTCAATGTCTCATAGATTTTCTGCCCCATTCGTAGTCAGCCATTTTGCCAAGGGTCTCTGGTTCCTTTTAATAATGAATAGTGTTTAGAAACCATTATTCATTTTTAGTGGTGTATATCATTTCCTCTTGTTCTTCTCAGCTGAGAAAGTAAGGGAATATATATTCATGTATATATGCATCTTTATATATTTCTTATAAGTAACCAATTTTATGTTTATAAGCAAAAAGTAAATTTATATTGATGTTTCCAACTCTAATTCATTACCACATGAAACATTTTTGACCAATTCTATTACTTATCTATAAACTTCCACTTCAATAGTGAGAAAACTGGGTCACATTATTCACCATAATTTAACTTAATTGTTTAATTTCAGTGTACATGGATAGTAGTATTAGAATTGTTCACTCATATATGTACACATATATTATATGGTGGGCCATGAAACATACCTCAATGCACCTCAAAGGAATAAAATATACAAAGTTTTATTTTCTGACTGCTATGGTACTAAATAAAAAAAAATAATAATATCAAGAAAATCACAAAGAATTTGGAAATTGAGAACTCTATATGACTTATAGGTAAAGGAAGAAATTGAACAGGAAATAAGAAAATATCTTTTAACTAAATAATAAGGACAAACAACATCACCAATGAAAGAAAGAAAGAAAGAAAGAAAGAAAGAAAGAAAGAAAGAAAGAAAGAAAGAAAGAGAGAGGGAAAGAAAGAAAGAAAGAAAGAAAGAAAGAAAGAAAGAAAGAAAGAAAGAAAGAAAGAAAGAAAGAAAGAAAGAAAGAAAGAAAGAAAGAAAGAAAGAAAGGGGAGATTACCATGCTTTGCATACTGGCTCTGTGCTGGGGTTATCTTTTAGTACTTACCAGGTAGGCCATTTACAGCTCAACCTCAGCCTTCATTTCTTTGGCTGCATGAGACTACAGACCATCGAGAAATGAAAATTTAGGGTCTTCACATGTCTTTTCTTAGTATTCATCCTACTGTGGATGTGCACATCCTGTGTACCCCAGGCCTTTTGAATGCCCCAATTTCCCAAACAAACTTTCTCACCAGATTTTCCTCCCAGGCTGTCAATACTTCTTTGTTTGTCTCCACTATAATCATTTGCCCCAGGTGGCAGCAAGTTGTTCATTCACCTTAAATTATATATATATTTTTATTAAAATTAAAAAAAAATATTTCAATAACAGTTGATGTACACTATTATATGAGTTTCAAATATACAACGTAATGATAGATATTTATGTGCCTTACAAAGTGACCCCCTGATAACTCTAGTACTCTTCTGACACCATAGTTAGTTATTAAAAGATAATTGACCATAATCCCTATGCTCTACTTTAGATTCCATGACAATTTTTCTCATTTTTTAAAGAATGACTAGTGAATCTACCATGAATAAAAACTGAATTAAGAGGAGTAAAGACATCTACCTTATGTCAGTCCTCTGGCAGTTTCCAGGAAGGTCAAAGCAGACAAACTTAATTCTGTAAGAATAGATTCTGTTCTGTTCTCTCCAGAACCAGAGAACAGAGTCCTACACTGGCAAAGGGGCTGCCGTCCTCAAGATTGCCTCTGAGCTAGAAAAGAGAATGTGGTAAGGGCAAGTAAAATATTCCAAAGCTTTCCTATCATTTTAAATTTGCTTTGCTCTTGTCTCAGCATTTGCTTAGTTGCTATAAATATTTCACAATTTTCCAGAGTTCTGACAATATTGATTCTGAGAGTTTTTGCTTGATTTTTTGATGTTTCTTTGGAAGGATGGGATTATGGAGTTACTACCTATTCTACTATTTGTGCTGACACCAATCTGCATATCTTTACCATAAACTGGGTGTTCAAATCTTTTGCTCACTTTTAAATTGGTCTTTTTCTTTTCTTTTATTGAGCATAAGGGTTTTTTGTTGACTTTGGATACCAGACCTTTATTAGATGTGTTTTGCAGACCTTTTCTCCTACTATTTGGCTTATCTTTTGGTTCCCTTGACAGTGCCTTTCACAGAGAATAAATTTTAAGTCCAACTTTAAAAAATATTTTTTTAAGTGAGAGAAGGGGTAGTGAGACAGACTCCTGCATGTACCCCAACTGGGATCCACCCGCAACCTCTGTCTGGGGCCAACGCTCAAATCAATTGAGTCATCTTCAGTGTCAGAAGCCAACACTCAGACCAATCAAGCCACTGGCTGCAAGAGGGGAAAAGAGAGAGAGAGGTGAGAGGAAGGAGAAGAGAAGCAGATGGTCGCTTCTCATGTGTGCCCTGAACAGGGATCAAACTCAGGATGTCTGCACACTGGGCCAACGCTTTATCTACTAAACCAACCAGCCAAGGCTAAACTTAAAAGTTTAATGAAGTTCAACATCAATTTTTCTTTCGCAAATCATTCTTTTGGTCTTGTGTTTAAAAATATGCCCAGATTAGTGATTTTTTTCTTTTAAACTGAGACCCTATTATAGTATTAAAAAAAATTATTGTGTTAATATGGTTTCCAGGGTTCCACTTAATATAACACATGGAGCCCCCTGCATTGTGGTCCCCATTCAGAGTCTTTCCATTCCCATTTCACCCCTCTCTCTGCTTACCTCCCTCCTCCATTTCCTTTTGGGACTTGCTGCCCTGTTATCTGTTTCTATATGTTACATATATACATATCTATATATAATTTGGCTAATCCTTTCACCTTCTTTGATTCTGTTCCCTCATCTCCATTCCACCTGACAGGTATCCTGCCTGGTTTATTTCACTTAGCATAATAATCGTCAAGTCCATCAATGCCATCGCAAAAGGTAAGATTCCCTTATTTTTAATGGCCGCGTAGATTTCTATTGTGTATATACCATTGCTTTTTAAACCATTTGGCCACTATAGGACACTTGAACTGTTTCCAGATCTTGCCTATTGTAAACAATACTGCCATAAACACAGGGGTGCATATCTTCTTTTGAATCAGTGTTTTGGGAGTCTTAAGATATATTCCTAAAAGTGGAATAGCTGAGTCATAAGGCAGCTCCAGTTTTAATTTTATGAGAAAACAGCATACTGTTTTCCACAGTGGCTGCACCAGTCTGCATTCCCACCAGCAGTGCAAGAGGGTTCCCTTTTCTCCACACCCTCACCAGCACTTATTGTGTGTTGTTTTGTTGATGAGCGCCATTCTGACTGGTGTGAGGAGGTATCTCATTGTGGTTTTAATTTGCAGTTCTCTGATGATTAGTGATGTTGAACATTTTTTCATATGTCTATTGTTCATCTGTATGTTCTCTTTCAAGAAGTGTCTATTCAGTTCCTTTTTCCATTTTTAAAAATTAATTTTAATGGGCTGACATTGATAAATCAGGGTACATAAGTTCAGGAAAAACATCTCCAGGTTATTTTGACATTTGTTTATGTTGCATATCCTTCACCCAAAGTCAAATTGTCTTCCGTCACCTTCTATCTGGTTTTCTTTGTACCCCTCCCCTCCCCTCCCCTCCCCTCCCTCTCCTTTCTTTCCCTCCTCCCCAGTAACTATAACACTCTTGTCCATGTCTCTGAGTCTCATTTTTATGTCCCATCTATATATGGAATCATATAGTTCTTAGTTTTTTCTGATTTACTTATTTCACTCAGTATAATGTTATCAAGGTCCATCCATGTTGTTGTAAATGTACTAATGTCATCATTTCTTCTGGACGAGTAGAATTCCATAGTATGATATATATGTACCAAAGCTTTTTAATCCACTCATCCACTGTATCGTTTCAAGACTATCACCTTGTTAAGAAAACTGAGAAGAAAACAAACAAATCAAAACTTGTAGTCTTGAAACTGTATCCAGGAAAGCAGTGTGTGTAACCTGAGACTCTGAAGGCCTGATCTGCCAGTTACTCTCTCTGGGGGTGGGTTTTTTTCTCAGCTTCAGTAGGGGGATGTCTATCTCAGATCTCCATGGAGACCTGAGTTACTGCCCCTCCTCCCCACTTCTTGTTTTCAGCTTGTGTCTTGTTGCACTGATTGGAGCTGGAGAGATGTCATGGAGATCAGTCACCAGGAACTGCTTTAGTCTTGTATTGTGTGGAAGGATCAACCCCTCCCCCAGCTATGGCCGCCTCTATTATTGGATGAGTCAGCTTCTCAGGTCATCCCATGCATTCCTCTGCCCCTCACCATCTGTTTGCCCATTTTTAATTGGATTATTTACCCTCCTGGTGTTGAGTTTTAGGTCTTTACAAATTTTTATTATTAACCCCTTATCAGACGTATCAGCAAATATGTTCTTCCATTGAGTGAGTTGTCTTTTTATTTTGTTAATGGTGTCTTTTGTTGTGCAAAATCTTTTTAGTTTGATATAGTCCCATTTGTTTATTTTGTCCTTCGATTCACTTGCTTGTGGAGATATATTTGCAAAATTACTGCTATGAGAGATATTGAAGTTTACTGCCTTTTTTCTTCCATGATTCCTATGATTTCATGACTTACTTACATTTAAGTCTTTTATCCATTTGACTTTGTTTTTGTGAATGGTGTAAGTTGGTGGTCTAGTTTTATTTTTTTCATGTACCTGTCCAATTTTCTCAATATCATTTATTTAAGAGACTATCTTACTCCATTGTATACTCTTGCCTCCTTAGTCAAATATTAATTGGCCATAAAGGTATGGGTTTATTTCTAAGTTCTCTGTTCCATTCCATTGATCTGTATGCCTGTTCTTTTACAGTACCAAGCTGTTTTGATTGCAATTTCTTTGTAGTACAACTTGATATCATGAAGTGTGATATCTCCTACTTTGTTTTTCATTTTAAAGATTGCTGAGGCTATTCATGTTCTTTTTTGGTTTCATGTAAATATTTGCAATATTTATTCTAGATCTTTAAAGTATGTCATTGGTATTTTAATAGGAATTGCATTGAATTTAAAGTTGCTTTGGTAGAATGGACAATTTAATGATGTTAATTCTTCCTATCCATTAACACAGTATATGCTTTCACTTATTTATATCTTCCTTGATTTTTTTGTTCAATGTCTTATAATTTTTCAAAAACATATCTTTTACCTCCTTGGTAAAATTTATTCCTAGATACATTTTTTGTTGTTGTTGCAATAGTGAAGGGGATTGTTTTCTCAATTTCTTTTTCTGACAATGTATTGTTGGTTTATAAAAAATACCACTGATTTCTGAATATTGATTTTATATCCTGCCACCTTGCCAAATTCATTTATCAGGTCTAGTAGTTCTTTGGCTGAGACCTTAGTGTTTTCTATGCAGAGTGTCATGTCATCAGCAAATAAAGACAGTTTTACTTCTTTTTCAATTTGGATGCCTTTTATTTCTTCTTGTCTGATTGCTGTGGCTAGAACTTCCAGAACTATGTTGAGTAAGAGTGGTGACAGAGGCATGCCTGCCTTGTTCCTGATCTTAAGGGGATCACTTTTAATTTTTGCCATTGAGTATGATGTTGGCTGTTGGTTTGTCATAAATGGCCTTTATCATGTTGAGGTATGTTCCTTGTATTCCCACTTTGCTAAGAGTTTTTTATTATACATGGGTCCTGGATTTTATCAATGCTTTTTCTGCATCTATCAATATGATTGTGTAATTTTTATCCTCTCATTTTCTTAATGTGATGAATCACAGTTATTGATTTGTAACTGTTGTACCAGCCTTGGCTCCCCAGAATAAATCCCACTTGATCATGATGTATGATCTTTTTAATGTATTGTTTGATTTCTTTTTTCCTTTGCTTTTTTTTATAGCAGGTACTTTAACATTTCTTGCAGTACTGGTTTGGTTGCAATGAACTCCCTGAGTCGTTTTGTTTGTTTGTTTGTTTGTGAAGCTCTGTATTTCCCTTTTAATTTTAAGTGATAGCTTTGTTGGATAGTGTAGTCTTGGTTGTAAGTTCTTGTTTTGCATCACTTTGAATATTACTTGCCAAACCCTTTTAGCCTGAAGTATGTCTGTTGAGAAGTCAGCTGTCATCCTTATGGCTCCTCTGTAAGTAACTAATGGCTTTTCTCTTTCAGCTTTTAGTATTCTTGCTCTGTTTCTTAACTTGGGCATTTTAATTATGATGTGTCTTGGTGTGGGATTCTTTGGGTTTATATTTAAGAAAACTCTCTGTGTTTCTTGATCTTGTGTAACTTCTTCCTTTATCAATTTAGGAAAATTTTAGGTATGATTTCTTCAAACAAATTCTCTATCTCTTGTTCATTCTCTTCTCCTTTGGGAGCCCCATCATATGCAGATGTTGTTTCTCTTCATATTGTCACAGAGGTCTCTTAAATTTTTCTCAGTCTTTTAAAGCCTCTTTTCTTTTTGCTGCTCTGCTTCTGTGCTTAAATTTATCTTGTCCTTTAAATTACTAATTCAATCCTCTGCTTCATCCAGCCTGCTGTTGATTCCATCTAGTGCAGCAGTTCTCAACCTGTGGGTCACAACCCTGGCGGAGGTCAAACGACCAAAACACAGGGGTCGCCTAAAGCCATCGGAAAATACATATTTATTATACAAATGATGGAAATTGCATTAAATTTGTATGTTGCTTTGGGTTTTATAACTATTTTAACTATGTTGATTTTTCCAATTCATAAAATTGGAATACTTTTTATTTCATTGTGATTTTTTCAATTTTCCTTAATAATGCTTTGTAGTTTTCAGTATATATATCCTTTACATTCTTTGTTAACTTTATCCCCAGGTATTTTTTGTTGTTGTTGCCACTCTAAAAGGGATTTTTTTAGTTCATTTACTGAAGTTTTATTGTATGCATATGTAAAAGCAATAGATTTCTGTATATAAAATTTGTATACTGCCTGACCTGTGGTGGCGCAGTGGATAAAGCGTCGACCTGGAAATGCTGAGGTTGCTGGTTCGAAACCCTGGGCTTGCCTGGTCAAGGCACATATGGGAGTTGATGCTTCCAGCTCCTCCCCCTTCTCTCTCTCTCTGTCTCTCCTCTCTGTCTCTCCCTCTCCTCTCTAAAATGAATAAAAAAAATAAAAAAAAGAAAGAAAAAAAATTTGTATACTGTGACCCTATTGTATTGGTTTATTGTTTCTATTAGTCTTTTGTTGAGTCTTTTGGGTTTTCTATATACAGGATCATGCCATCTGCAAAAAGTGAAATCTTTACTTCTTTTTTTCTGATCTGAATGCCTTTTATTTCTCTTTCTTTTCTGATGACTCTGGCTAAGACTTCCAGCACTATGTTGAATAGGATTTAAGAGTGTGGGCATCCTTGTGTTCCTGATTTTAGAGAAAAAGCTTTTAGCTTTTCACCATTTAGTATGATATTACTTAACAGTTTGACATATATGCCCTTTATTATGTTGAGGCACTTTTCTTCTATAATCATTTTATTTAGTGATATAAAGGGATGTTGTATTTTATTGAATGCCTTTTCTGAATCTACTGATAGCATCATGTTATTTTTTCCTTGTGTTTTTGATATGGTATATAATATTAATTGATTTATATATGTTGAATCATCCTTGTACTCCTGGAATGAATCCCACTTGATCATGATGTATCATATTTTCTCATGTATAAGATGCTGCCTTGTACAAGATGTATCTTAATTTTCAGGCCAGAAATTAAAAAATATATATATTACATAAAGTTATTGAACTCAAGTTTTATTCATCATAAAATTCATATAACTCCTCATCACTGTCAAAACTCCCATTCATTAGTTTGTCCTCAAGTGTGTCTGATGATGAATCACTGTCTTTATATATAACCTCATCCTCAGTTCCATCTATGGCATTTAAAATGCCACATTTCTTAAATGCAAGTAAAAAAAATCTACAACCACTGTATAAGGTGCACCCAGTTTTTAGACCCCAAAGTTTTTCTAAAAAATGGTGAGTCTTATACATGAGAAATACAGTATTATTTTTTCAATGTGTCGCTTGCTGTATTCAATTTGCTAGTATTTTGTTTAGAATTTTTGCATCTGTATTCATTAGAAATATTGATCTATAGTTTTCTTTTATTGTAATGTCCTTGCCAAGTTTTGGTATGAGGATTATGTTGAATCATAAAATGTGTTAAGGAGTATTGCTTCTTATTCTATTTTTTGGAAGACTTTGAGAAGAATAGGAACCATATACAGTGGTACCTTGAGATACAAATTTAATTCATTCTGTAACTGAGCTTGTAAGTCAGTCAACTTGTATATCAAACTGCCAATACTGGACCCGTGTGCCAATGTGCCAACTAGCGGCAGCTTCTTGAATCACGACTCATATCTCAGAATTTTGCTCAGATCTCAAACAAAAATACGGACCAAGTCACAGCTCATTCTTAAAAAATCTGTATGTTGGTCTGTTCATATTTCAAGGTACCACTGTATGTCAAACCATTAGGTAATATCATACTAAATGGTGAAAAACTAAAAGCTTTTCTTCTAAAATCAAGAACAAGACTAGACTGCCCCCTCTCTTCATTCCTATTCAATATAGTGCTGGAAGTTTGCCAGAGTGATCAGAAAAGAGAAATAAAAGGCATTCAGATCAGAAAAAAAGAAGTAAAGATTTTACTTTTTGCAGATGGCATGATCCTGTATATAGAAAACCCAAAAGACTTCACAGAAAGACTAATAGAAACAATAAACCAAAACAGTAAAGTCAGAGGATACAAAATCTATATACAGAAATCTATTTTTTTCACATATGCAAACAATAAAACTTCAGAAAATGAACTAAAAAAAATCCCTTTTAGAGTTGCAACAACAAAAAATGCCTGGGGATAAAGTTAACAAAGAATGTAAAGGATATCTATACTGAAAATTACAAAGCATTATTAAGAAAAAGTTCTTTTTATTACTGCTTTTGCTACATCCTAAAAATTTTGATATGTCATATTGTCATTTTCATTAGTCTGTTGATCTCTGCTTTTATTTCTTCTTTGACCTAGTCATTTTTTAGAAGTATGTTGTTTAATTTTCACATTTTTATGGGTTTCTTTACTTTTCTTTGCAGTTGAAATTTAATTTTAAAGTCTTATGGTTAGAGAATATGCTTGGTATAATCTCAATCTTCCTGAATTTGTTGGTGTTAGTTTTGTGACCCAACATATGGTCTATTCTTGAGAATGTTCCATGTACACTAGAGAAAAATGTGTAGTCTGAAGTCCTGAGATGAAATGCTCTGTAAATGTCTATTACATCCATTTGGCCTAGTGTGTCATTTCAAGTCAATATTTCTTTATTAATTTTCTGACTGGATGATCAAGCTGGAGTTGTCAATGGTATATTGAGATCTCCAAGTATAAATATTGTTTATGTCTGTTTTTATTTTTAGATCAGTTAGTAGATGTCTTATATATTTTGGTGCTCCATGATTCGGTGCATATATACACTGCTCACAAAAATTAGG
Organism: Saccopteryx leptura; assembly: GCF_036850995.1. Lineage (NCBI taxonomy): Eukaryota > Metazoa > Chordata > Mammalia > Chiroptera > Emballonuridae > Saccopteryx > Saccopteryx leptura. The sequence goes on from NC_089504.1 coordinate 155,847,603, forward strand.
GGATATTTTATTGCTTCATATTTATTTTAAAATACCCTCTAATTTCTGTGAGCAGTACATTAAGAAGTGTTGTGTCTTCTTGATACAATATCTTCTTTATTATTATGAAATGATCATCTTTGTCTTTGGTTACTTTTATTGTTTTGAAGTCAGCATTCTTATATATGAGTATGGCTATGCCTGCTTTTCTTGGGTATTATTTGCTTGGAGAATCATTTTACAACCTTTCATTTTGAGCCTACTTTTGTCCTTGCAGCTTAGAAATGTCTCTTGAAGGCAGCATATGATTGGGTTTTGCTTTTTGATTTAATCTTCTACTCTGTTTCTCTTTATTGGTGAGTTCACTTTATTTACATTTAGGGTAATTATTGACACTTGAGGATTTCCTGTAGCCATTTTGTGTATTGTTTTCTGATAGGCCTGTGTCTCCTTGGTTCTTTTTTTTTAAGTGTCAATTTTTTTGTTTGTTTGTTTGGTAATATTCTATACTTCTTTTTCTGTTTTTTCTTTTTTTAAGCTATATGTTTTAGTAGTAGCATTATTGTGAGTGGTTACCTTGAAGTTATAAAAAGAAAAATTGTCATATTTACAAAAGTCCATTATCATATGAGTGCTTCTGCATTCTATTCTCCTTTGCTACTGCTGGTCTTTATCTTCTCCCCTTTTATGTTATTGTTGTCACAGATTATCTTTGTTTTTATTGTGACCTTGTTGGAGCTTTTACTTGTAGTTTTGTTTTGTTTTATTCTTTGTATCTGGTTGAATAACATCCTTTAGTATTTCCTGCAGTAGGGGTTTTCTGGTGATTAATCCTATCAGCTTCTCTTTGTCTGTAAAAGTTTTTATTTCTCCTTCATATTTGAAGGCTAGCTTTTATGAATATAGTATTTTTGCCTGGTAATGCCTCTCTTTCTGTACTTTGAATGTTTGGGTCCACTCTCATCTGGCTTGTAGTGTTTCTTCTGAGAAATCTAATGATAACTTAATGAGCTTTCTCTTATATTTTATATTCTTTTCCCTAGGTGCCTTGGAGATTCTTTCTTTGTCATTGATTTGTGACAATTTTATTACGATGTACCTTGGAGTAGATCTGTTTGAGTTGTAGTACCTCAGTGTTCTGTTTGCTTCTTGTATTCAGGGTCTCTTTCTACAGGCTTTAGATGTTCTCATCAATTATTTGTTTGAATAGGTTTTTCATTCTCTTCTTCTTGTGATATACCCATTATTCTTATATTGCTTTCTCTGATGGAATTAGACAGTTCATGTAGAGCTCTCTCATTTCTTTTTTAAAATTCATGAGTCTATTTTCCTCTCTGTAGTATCTTTAGATGCCTGTCTGCAATGTCACTTATTCTATCCTCTATTTGGCCTGTTCTATTGCCTAAACTTGTTACCACATTTTTCAGTTTAAGTATTGAGTTCTTGATCTCTGTATGGGTCTTTTTTAAAGTTTTAGTTTTCTTGGAAAAGTATTCTTTTTGTTAATTTGCTTTTTGAGCTTATTAAATTGTCTATCAGTATTATCTCACAACTCATTGTGTTTTTCAGAAATTTAATTTGGAATTCTTTGTTATTTAAATCCAAGGTTTCTATATAATTGAGATTTTTCTTTGGAGATTTTTTGTTATCTATCTAAACTATATTTCTGGTTTGTGTTTCCATGATGTATGATTTCTTCTTCCTTGATGACATTTGAGAGTGGTATTGTTAAGAAACCTAACAAGAAGCAATTTTATTTTTTTCCAGTAGCTATTGCTATACTACAAGTTTTGGCTCTGTGAAGTTTTTGGGCAGACCTCCACTGTTGTAGTGTTGTAGGCAGAGCCACAGTCATGTTGATGGTTGGGTCATGTTGTGGCAGCTGCTTTGCAGCTTACTTTCTGGCTTTAGCAGTGGCTGTTTCAGGTTTCCTGTTGTTCTTACCTACATCTCAGCAGACCAGGAGACCATATGTGGAGCACTACCACCTCTCAGAGGAGAAAGTAGCCCCAGATAATCAGCTGTGTAGGACCCACCACCAGCCCTCTTCCTACTGCTGGAGGAGGAAGGTGGCATCTGAGAGGCTGGGAGTCCACACTTTTGTTTTCCTTAACACTGCAGGGAGCTTGGACATCTGGTAGAGCACTCACGCCAGTTGTGGTGGGTGTGCAGTGCTGCATGTGCTGATATTTATGGGTTACACACCCACTGATGGAGCTCACGCCTTGCCACCAAGGCCAAGCACTTTGGGCTCAGTGCCCACCAATGGAGCAAGAGCTGCAGGCTGAGCATGGGCTTGCACAGGTTGATTGCAAGCCAAGCGACATGAGCAGTCCTCCATAAACCTGCATTTGATTGTGCCCACCTTAGTTCAGCTTTTTCCACCCTGAACCAGTCTCCCCACCTCTTTTGGCTCAGAATAAAACTCTTCCTGAGTCCAGCAAGGAGAGAGAAAAATTCAGTCCTCTGCTTTCTCTCCTCTCCACAGCCAACCATGAATGTGTTTTATCTTCTGCTATGCCTTTTTAACCCATCCCACCTTTAGTCCATTTGGTGCCTGGATCTTTAAGGTGTGCCTGCTAGCACAGCTGGAGTTTCTTTGCTGCATTATAGTTATTCAATTTGTTGAAATTTTAAGGGGCAAGATCAGGAGCATGTCACACATCGCCATTTCTCTGATCTCAATAAAAATAATAGTTTTTTTAAATTTCAAATTCCAATTGTTCATTACTGGTATATAGGAAAACAATTGATTTTGTATATTAACCTGTGTGTTGTGACCATATTATATTCATTTATTATTTCTAGGAGTATTTTTTTTTTGGTAATAATATTTTATTTTCATTATAGATAACCATGTTATCTACTAATGAAACATTTTATTTTCTCTTCTCAATCTTTATAGCTTTCATTTCTTTTTATTATTCTATTGCATTCACTTTCAGTATGAAATTAAATAGGATTGGTGAGAGAAGATATATTTGCATTTTCCATAATCATAGGGAAAAAGGATTCACAGGCCTCCCAATTAAGCATGACATTAGTTGCAGGTGTTTTGTAGATGTTCATTCTACTCTATTCCTGTTTTGCTGTAAACTTTTAAAATTAGTTTATATTGGGTTTTGTTCAATGCTTTTTTGCATCAATTAATATTATCATGTGATTTTTATTTTTTAGTCTCCTGCTTTGTAGATGGCAATTTTTAAAAAATTCCAACTGGCCATACATACCAAGAATAAAATTGTCTTGTCTGTGATGTATAGTTCTTTTATAGATTGTTGTATAAGGGATAATATTTTATTGAGAATTTTTATATTTGTTCAAAAGAGATATTGGTCTGTAATTTCCCTTTCTTGTTAAATGTTTATCTAGTACTGGTTTTATGTGATCTTGGTTTGATAGAACAAGAAACTATTTATTCTGATATTCTGAAAGATTGTGATGAATTGGTATTATTTATTTCTTAAAGAAGAATTCACTGGTAGAATTTTTATTCTTTAATTATCATGGTATATGTATGCTGTTTCCTCTTAAATTTCTGATATTAGTAATATATGTTGTCTCTTTTTTATTAGTTTGGAAAAAGACTTATCAATTAGTGTTTTTCAATTTGAGATACTTCTATTGAACTATCTTAATGTTTGCTGATTTTATATTTGTTTATGTTCAGACTTCAGATGAGCCTATTAAAGTCATTCTTCATCTCTGTTTTTAGATTTATAGAATTTCATTTTTGCATATTGTATACTTTTTTCATTAGAGCCCTTGACCTATTGACCATGATTATTTAACATACTCTGATAATTCCAAAAATTGTGTTATATTTTAGCCTGGTTTAAATGCTACTTTAACTCTTCAGAATGGATTTTCTTGCCTTTTAGCATTCCTTTTAATATTTTTGTTAAAAGGTGAACATGGTTTATCAGGTAATAAGAACTGAGGTAAATAGTTAATTAGGGTGGGTTTATATGTTAATCTGGCTAGAAATGCTGTAGCTGTGGGTATCAGAGGCTTTAGTCCTCTTTTCTTTTGCTCTCATTTTTTTTACTTTCTTATGAACTCCTTACACAGACTCTTTGTCTTTCAATTTGTTCATCTCTTACTCAAAGTTATGATACTGCAATTCTGTTGGTATGATGGTGAGGTGTGATGGTGGGTATAATCTCCTGACTAAAGTAAATATTTCATTTGGGCATCTGTCCCTGAGCTGTGATCTTCCTTCATAAGTGTTTCTTAACTTTTATTTTTTTCTTCTTTTAGGTGAGAGTGCAGGCTCAAGGAGAATAAAAGATAAGGTCTGAGAAATACTCTTTCTCTGGGTGGATATGGTTCTGGTAAAAACATTTTTTTCTGGAGTGTAGGCAGTATTTCACAGTGATTACTCTTGCCCCTTTCCTAACGCCATAAGGGATCTCTATTGGCCTTTCCCTTTGAGAACCAGCTGGTGTTCCTTCAGGTAAAACATATGAAAGCGTGTGTGTGCCCCTAGGAGTTTTCACTCTCATGCTAGACCATAATCAGCCTGCAGAAGTTTTTTAGAATCATCATTCATGTGTTCCTACCAGTTTATGTTTTCAGTCCTGTTTAATTTAGGTCATTATTTCTAGTTGCAACTCTCTGTGTATGCCTATTTCTCAGATTTGGGGGTGCCAAGTTTCCCTGTGACCTCAGTTCTCTCATAAATTCAAGAAAAGCTGTTGATTTTTAAATTGTTTAGAATTTTTGTAGTTGAGAGCATGAGATGGATTACTTTTAAACTCTTTACAAGTTTAACCTAAATCTGGAAGTTAGTATATACTGTTTGTTTTAGAGGTGGAAAATACAGCACGCTTTATGCAATTTTTAAATTTTTGTTACGGAAATAATCTAAATTAGGAAAAGGGGTAAAGGATTAGAAATAGTGGTTTACATGGCAAAACAATTATGGGATCTAGAGCAAGGCTCTGTATTATTTCAATAGAGATTCATAGCTACTGGCTTTCTTTCAATAGTGCTGTGTCTATATTGAATTTATACATATGCTGACTCTATTACTAAAAAATAATCTCAATAAATATCATACACCCAGAATTAAGTCAACAATAATCATGAAGTGTACTGTTTTGTTAATTTTCTTAGTTTAAACACATAACTTACATTTCTAAATCATCTACCTCACAAAAATAAACAGCCTGTGATTTTTTTTTTTATAGTCATTTTAATTTCATGACTTTGAATGCCAAAACATAGACTAAAGATTTTATTACTAAAAGTAACATAATCAGGGAACATAAAGGGAAATGAAAAAAACTGGCTGATTCTAAACTTGGCCTAGTTCTCTCTTGCCTTAGGCAGTCCCTGCTCCAATAACATCAGATACTATAAAGAGACCCATAAGAACAAAAGGCTTGCACTTTCTTCATAGCCCATTGTGTAATGAGGGGACCCTTCATTTACGCAGATACAAAAGCAGTTTTTGGATTTCCATAGCAGTGTTATAAAGATATTCAAAATTTGAATATGCAACTAAATGCCATGTGAGTCTCTTCAGGACAGCAGTTGAGTAATGCTGTGCCTCGATTCAAATCTTCTTAGCAAAGTAATGTATGTGTGGTTGTGAATGTGTATGTGGGGTCAAGTCCTTTAAGAACAAAGCTTAAATGTTCAAAAGTTAGTAAAGCAATATATTACAGATAGGTAATTAAGGAGTTACTTCATAAATTTAGACTTATAAGAATTTATGTTGGAGATATAAATTTATTTGTAGGTTAAATCTGAAGACTGGTATGGGTCAAATATGAAAAAAATATGTTCACATAGATTTTCAGTTTAGATTTTAGAAAATAAAGCTCTAACTCTCTTTAAAGGCATATCCTAAAGAAAAAATTAAAATATATTAAACATTTAGATACAAAATGTAACAACAAATTATGTGTTATGTGTACACATGAATTTATTTAAATTGAGTGATTGAAATTGCCATTCTCATCCTGATGACTCTTATTGTACAAGTGAGTCTAAATGAGCCTAATACAAAGCACTTTTAAATTCAAAGTGGGAGGAAATATTAGGCTTAATTAATAGGCTTTTGCTAGCTTAGACGGACAATATTTTAAGCAATAGTGATAAATTCTGTATTATGGGAAAGATTTATCAGGTTATTTTTTGACATTAGTTTGTTCTAGGAGCAGCAGTTGAAATCAAAGGAAACACTATTTTAAATGGTAAAATGAAAAAAAAGAGGATTAAGATTTCTAGGATACATAATAAATAGGTTAGAGCCTTCTAAAAAAAGTCAAATTCATTTCATCATGAAGATTAAAAAAGAAATACTGATAGCAAAGCTATAAGTAGAATAAAAAGAGGAAGTAGAGATAATTTCAAAAATAATTTTTAAACAATCTAAATTTGTGAAAATTTTCTAAAGTGTAGGATAGAATTTTGACACTATGTATTATATACGTTCTTGAGACTTATAAACAAGATGATATAGGTTGCAAAAAAGTTTTCCTTTCCTATTTTGGGTTATTAACTTTAATCATCTTAATGTATTTTCATTGGAGAAATATATTTTAAATAAAGGTGTACCTATGTGCCATATGTTTCAATCCAGTGCTTTTTAAATTAATTAATTAAATATTTGTTACTGAGTTTAATTGGGTGACACTGGTTAATAAAATTAGATTTTAGGGGTACAATTTTATAACACATCATCTGTATATCACATTGTGAACATAATACCCCAACTCAAGTCTCCTTCCATTACAGTTTATCTACCCTTTACCCACTTCTACTGGTGTAGTGTTTTTTTTTAAGTATATGAAGCACAGCCTCAGTTATTGTCTTTTTACCTCCATTTTTGTATTTTTGTTTGAGCCTGATCTTAACAGGAGAAAACAAATACAGCATGTGTTAATGAAATACATCTCACACAGAGCTTATAAAATACTGAGCTGCTCAATAAAACTAACAGCAGGTTGCTCAAATCAAACCAGAATGCCAAAGGAATCTATTTTTGTAAGGTTCTGGTCTATTTCTCAATTTTGACAGGTGTATAGTATGTTTTCTAATTTTCTTTTGCTAATGAGGGATTATAGCATTTTTATCATTAAATATTTATTTACTGGTTGGAATGATAAATGAGGGTGAAATCAGAAAGGGTGATGTTAAAAAGAAAATTAAATACACTAAAGATAACAATAAAAAATTCAATGAATTTAGCCTTAAATAAAATTTGTCATTTTACACAGTGGTCACTGTATATCTTATATCTTTATTTTTCTACTATGCATGAATGGAGCACTCTGATTAATTCATCATTTGACATGTAACATCAAAGGGTGAATCACAGAAAAATTGTCTTGAAAGCACAAGAATAAAATTTTTATCATGATTATTTTTTAGAACCTTAAAAGTAGATGAAGACAAGGATGATAGATGTTAAAATCAATGCTACTGATTGGTTTTAACCTTCTCTCAACCTTTTCACATGATTCAGGGCTCTTTGAAAAAGAAAGTAGAAAGGATTTTTTATAAAAATGACAAAATGTACTTGTATAAGTAGTCCTTCCAAAACAACAAAAGAAAAGCATATTACGAATTGATGATACCTAATCTCTTAAACTGATTAAAATCCCTATGATTTGATTTACAAATAACAAAAAGATTGTGCATTAGACATTTTTGTAGATTATTATATCCTCTAGAAAGTAATTAATTCTCTGTAGCTAAGATAAAGTTTATTTAAGAAATTTTTTTTTGAATTTTGATGATTATATTGATATAGTTTCTATAATATTAATTTTTAAGTATAAGATTTTTGAAACAATAATTTTAATAGCAGCCTTATATGTGAATTGTATACAGTAATTGCTCACTAATGGTTTTTTGTTTGTTTGTTTTGTTTTTGTATTTTTTTTCTGAAGTGGGAAGCAGAGAGGCAGAGAGACAGACTCCCGCATGCGCCCAACCGGGATCCACCTGGCATGCCCACTAGGGAGAAATGCTCTTCCCATCTGGGGTGTTGCTCCATTGCAACCAGAGCCATTCTAGCACCTGAGGTGGAGGCCAATGGAGCCATCCTCAGTGCCCTGGCCAGCTTTGCTGTAATAGAGCTTTGGCTGCCAGAAGGGTAAGAGAGAGAGAGAAAGGAGAGAGAGAAGGGTGGAGAGGCAGATGGGTGCCTCTCCTGTGTGTCCTGGATGAAAATTGAACCCAGAACTTCCACATGCTGGGCCATGCTCTACCACTGAGCCAACAGGGAAGGGCACTAATGGTTTTATTTCTAAGGCTGTGATGACTGTTTTCTCTCTGAGCTGGGTCCTTCACTAATCATTTGGTCTAAAATATAGTTACTGAACCTTTATATATGTAATATATATACATATATTTATAGCTTCATATTTATTTTGAAATATCCCCTAACTTTTGTGAGCTATATGTGTGTGTGTGTGTGTGTATATCCTATATAGTATTTAAAGTTTTCTTCAGAAACTTAAATACTTTCAGTATTTTTATACTTTTGTGTTAGCAAACATTGATTGAATCTCAGTTTTGCACAGTCTTCTTTACCTAGAATTAGTGTTTTGATAAAGATGAATATAATTTGTTTTCTGCCTATAAGAATTTTTTGGGCAAAATTGTGTGCAGATTAAATTACTAAATATCGACAGTAGCATAAAAGTTATTTATTTACATATTATTTGTATTTTACTTAGAGTCATTATTTAGAAATGTTCTAATTCTCATAAACATGGCAAAAAAGTCATAATGAACACCTGTATATCTTACTTTAATGCACCAAATGTAAAATTGTGGTAATTTTGTTTGCAATATTGCCTGTTTCTCTGTCTTCCTGTCTTCCCCTTCTGAAGCATTTGGAGAAAGACAAAATAATTCACATAAATAAGTCAGCATTTAACTTATATAAAATACAAGCATTCTCCTTACAATTACAATACAATTATTACACTCAAAGAATTTAACAATAATATAAAATTATCCACCATGAAGCCCTAGTTCAAATATCCCCAACTGTCATTTTTAGCTATATTTGAAAAAATAATACAAGATCTAATCACCAATCACACATTGCACTTTACTATCACCTCTCTTTAATGTCCTTCAGTTCAGAACAGTATTAGCCTTCTAATTGTCTGTATAGTAGTGATGTATTTGTACAGTTTAGGCTAGCTGTTATGCTAAATGACTTTTAGTTGGGATTTGTCTGATTTCTCATAAGTAGACTCAGGTTAAAGATTTGGAAAGAAAAAGATTTCTTAGGTGATATTGTTATCTTCTCAGTGTGTAACATTAGGAAAGAATATGATGCACTATTAATATATCATGTGAGTTGTGAAGTGCTTTGTATATAATATAAATATAATATAATATAAGGTTATAGTAATTAAATATGTAGAAATATAGAAAAATATGGAAGATATATAAAAGTAATTAAGATATAATATTAAAATCAATTAATGAAATTAAATAAAGCTATGCCATCTGGATAGGAATTAATATAGTATGTACAAATATGATAAACAGACTGACTTCTGAGCAGGGCCCAGTTTGTGTGTGGGTGAAGTTATACATAGATAAGAAGCAGTTTGATGTCATAACTCTGTAGTTTAACATTAACAAGAAGCTTACTTAGGAACATCTTAAAAGTGGCTTGATGTAACATTTTAGTAGATTAACATAAAAAGGGCTCCCTGTGAGGAACTCCCAATAAAGGTGGTTTGAGGTGATAATCCTGTAGATTGACACCTGTTAGAAGGTAGGTTGAGGTGATAATCCTGTAGATTGACACCTATTAGAAGGTGTTGGCCAGAAAAGGTACTAAAGCTGAGAGGTACCCCTGCTGTGGTAGTCACCCAGACTCCAAAGTTGAACGTGGACTGTCTCCACGCTGCTCTGACCAAAGACAACCAAGAGGAGCACGCTGATGGGGCCCTCTTAAACTGTACCCAGGCACACCAAAAAGATTTGTGAGTAATAAACTGCCTGTGGGATTCTTGCAACTAAGTTGTGTGTTGGTTGTGTCTTTCCTTAGGTGGCAGTTGGTGTCTGGCACTGATAAGTAGAATCCTCACAGCCACCTCAAGAGTAGTCTCAAAGAGGCTGCCAGCCCTGCAGATAAGCAGGACTATCCCACTGTGTGGGGAAGTTGAATCAGGGAAGCCTAATCGCCTGATCAATGTAGAGCTCGGGCTCCACTGGGACATGCTTAGTGGAATTAAATGCATGACCGTGGGAGGTAGGGGAGTAGGTAGACTGAGGGACTGTGTTTGATTTAAAATGAGTATGATTCACATTACTGAGTTATTTGGACATAAGAGTAGATTAATGAAAAAACAAAATTTAAATCAATATTAAAATTGCTAAACAGTTGAAATCTATACAAACCTAAATTCTAACTAAATCTATTAAGATGGGCTAGACTGTGTCTTGTTTACATATTAAGTCTGGTGTTTTTATAATTACAGACACAGGAGTGAATCAAGACAATGACTATAAATTTTTGCTCTCCATCCTGTCCATAACTTGTGGAGATTGTAACTAATATTTGCATATGTGATGGTTCAAATGCAGAACAAACTAAAAAAGAAAAAGCTGGAGGGAAGGTGGGTGAAGTTTCTGATGTGTATATTTGCTAACCAAATTACAATAATTTTCTAAAATGAAAGCCAATACTTTAGCATTTCCCATATTAAAAACAATATCAACATAACAAAACCCCACCCCACAAAACAAAACAAAAGCTCTTTGAATTTACAACCCTTTTGACTCAGTTGTTAGTAAGATAGTTAGATGTCCATAATACAATTTTTTGCAACTTTTATGAGGATTGGAACAGTTCAAAAAATGCATATAAATAAAATAAGAATAATATTCAATACTTCAATAAACTACTCTAATGCTACTGCTCATATTTAGAAATTTAATCTGTACTCACATGCTGATAGTAGTCACTATCTAATAATACCATAGTTTTGTTTTACCCAAAGAATTTAAAAGTTCTTGTAGAAATCCTTACAGAACAACTCCTCAGAATACTTATCCACAGTTGCTATTTTCACTTTATTGTTTTAACACCCTGTCCAGTCTTTTATCTGCAGCATTTCTATAAAACTATTTTACTCAAAGTATTCAGTGACCATTATCAAATGACTAATGGTCACCACTCTGTCTTCATTTTACCTAATTTCATACACTGTTTGGCAGTTTAATACTTCCTTCTTTGTATATGTTTTTCTCTTGACCGTTATGATACCATGTTTACAATTTTTCTCTTTCCTCCTTTACAACACTTTTCTTCTTCTTTTTTTATTTTGGCACCTTCCTTTCTGCTGTCGAGTCTGCTTTCTTTCCTTCAATACTACAGCTAATGTTCTACTCTAGGACAATTTCATCCTGGCATTGACCTCTTCAATCACATCTTATGCCAAACATATCCTTCCACTCCCTTCATTAAATCCCTCAGAGGACAACCCATCAAACATAAAATACATGTAACCTCCACCAACAAATATGAAATACAGAAGTATATAAATTAAGCTACTTGCTAAACTTATTGGGTATTGGTGTACTTGGACATGAAATTAGACTTTCTGTTGTCAAGTCTTATTGTTTCACTTATTTATATTTTAATTTTTTTCTGGTTTTAAGTTATTTTTTTATTTTTATTTTTCAATTACCATTAACATATATTATTATATTAGTTTAGGTGTACATCCCAGTGGCTAGACATTACATAACTAAGTAATCATCCTGATAAATCTTGCGCCCATTTGACACCATAAATAGTTATTAGAATATTATTAACTATATTTCCTATGCTGTTTTTTATATTTCCATGACTTCCTGGTAAAAAACAATTTGTACTTTTTAACCCCTTCACCTTTTTATTTGTCCCCCTAACCCCCTCCCATTTGGCAACTGTCAAAATTATCTCTGTCTCTATAAGTCTGCTTCTGTTCTGCTTGTTCTTTTACTTATTTTTTAAAGATTCATTGTTGATAGATATGTATTTACTGCCATTTTCTTGTCATATTTTTTGAAATTTTTTTTTATTTTTTCTCCTTTGAGAAGTCCCTTTAACATTTTATATACTACTGGTTTGGTAGTAATTAACTCATTTAGTTTTTTCTTGTGGGAAGCTCATTATATGTCCTTCACTTTTAAAAAATAGCTTTGCTGGGTAGAGTAATCTTAGTTGTATGTTCTTGCTTTTTATCATTTTGAATATTTCTTGCCAATCCCTTCTGGCCTTCAAAGTTTTTGTTGAGAAATCATCTGAAAGTCTTATGGAAGCTCCCTTGTAGCTAACTTACAGCTTTTCTCCTACTTATATTAAGAGTCTCTATTTGTTTTTAACTTTTGGGATTTTATTTGTGATGTATCTTGGTGTGGGTCTCTTTGGGTTTATGTTGTTTGGGACTCTGCACTTTCTTGACTTTTATGTTTATTCTTTCAACAAGGTAGGGAAGTTTTCAGTCATTATTTTTTCAAATAGGTTTTCAATTTCTTGCTCTTTCTTTTCTGTGGCATCCGTATGATGTGGATGTTGGTATGCATGAAATTGTCCATGAGGCTCCTTACACTATCCTAATTTTCTAAGTGTTTTTACTTGTTGTTGTTCTAATTGACTGCTTTTTACTTTTTTTATATTCCAAATTGCTGATTTTTTTTCTTGGTTACATCTATTTTACTATTGATTCTCTGTAAGGTATTCTTCATTTTAATTATTGTATTTTTTATTTCTGTTTTTTTTTAAAGTTTTCTATCTTCATTTTTATGTTTCCTATCTCTTTGTTGAAGTTCCAAGTTTGTTTACTTTCCCCCTAAATTTATTAAGCATCCTTATAACCAGTGTTTTGAACTCGGCATCTAGTAGATTGCTTGTCTCCATTTTGTTTAGTTATTTTTCTGGAGTTTTGTTCTGTTCCTTCATTTGGTATATGTTTCCATGTCTTCTCAGTTTTTTAGCCTCCCTGTGTTTGTTTCTATGTATTAAGTAGAGCTGCTGCATCATCTAGGCTTGGTATAACGACCTTATATATTGTGTCCTATAGGGTCTAGTGTTATGTCTGATTACCAAAGCTGGGTACTTGGAATGTGCCTCCCTTGTGTGCTGTGTACACCTTCCTCTGGTTGAACCTTGATTGCTATTGCAACATCAATGGGTAAAACTGACCTCCAGGCCAAGCAGCTGTAAGGACTGGTTGTGACCACTGACCTCTGACTATTGTGGAGGATCAGCTGTGCAGGTATTCATTCCATAAAGTGGGAGTTACTTTTCTAGGGCACTGGTGCCCATTTAGTTTGCCCCTGAGTGTGTCACTTGTGGAGGTTTTTGGGTAGTTCTCTGATGTAGTCTTGAAGTTGTCCATTGGATACACTGGCTCTCAGGCCTCCTATGAGGTGAAGGCCTAGATCATCTATCTACCCCTTGTTCTGCCTAGGGCTACCTGGCATGGGATACAAAGTGATCTGCAGAAAGCTTTAACTTGTGTTGGACTTGGAGATAACCAGGTGAAGCCATGCTGTGAACCAATGCCAGCTACTAAAAGTTCCAAGCCTGGGGCCACTTATCAGGAGGTATGGGGTATGCTGAGGTCAGGTGTTGCTTGTTTGAGAGATTTTAAGAAAATCTGAAGCATGAGCTACTTGTGTGGAAAAGCCACTAGAACAGCTTGGTTGGATCTGAAGGTTTGGTGGGGTGAAGCCTCAGGGAATCACTAGAGTGGGGCAAACTGTGTAAACCAGGATGAGGGAGTCTTAGCTATGGGGTTCCCCTGCTGGTACTGTTGGTGGGGAGGAGCTTATCAAAGAAACAATGGCTACTACCAGGACATTTTTCTGGGAGAGAGCTACCCCCTAGCTGTTGTCCTGATGTCAGATCACTCAGTTACTACCTATGTGTTCCCCTCTAGTGTCTTTCAAGCTACTTCCCCAGTGCTGGAGCTCAGAAGGAGTGAGTCAGAATAAGTCTGTGTGCGGGCCCTTTAAGAGGAACTGCCTAGGACTCCAGCAGCCTTCCATTTCCCTCAGTCTCGATATCCACCAGTTTTTGTAGCCAGAAGTTATAAGGACTTCTCTTTCTGGCATTAGAACCTTGTAATAGGGGCATGGTGTGGGGCAGGGACCCTTCATTCCTCATGGGGGACCTCTGTGTTAGGTAGAACAAAGGCAGCCTCATTTTGCCGCTTCTAACTCCCATTTTTATTAGGCCTTTGCAAATCACAATGACTATAGTCTAACCCAAGAGGACCAGACATGGTTGAGAGACTCAAGAGCTGTAAATACCTTTCTGGTGTCCCTGGAACCAACTAACTGCAGACTGACCCACCTGAATTCTAAGGAGCAAATGAAGTTTTACCAGTTCCCTAGCAACATGCACATCAGCAAGAATTTTCAAACCCTATAAAGCCCCAGACTCCTTCTTATCAGGGCTGATGCCTTTTTGGCCGCAGCTTATCTGCACCAAGCTGTGCTAATAAATCCATTGTTTTCTCCTTTGGCCTCGTGTGATTCCTCTCAGTGAACGTAACATTTGGTGCCAAAACCAGGATACCTGAAAGGGAGCAGGGTTCTGCTACGGGCTGACCCCAGCCATTGGGCTTGCAACTCGAAGAGCAATTGGCAGTAGCAGGTCATCCTAGGCTTACCTTTGAATCCTGTCCAGCACTGAGGGCTCACACTTCTTAAGTGGTCCCCTTCGTTCAGCTGGGTCTCCCAAGCCAGCCGAGAGGAACGCTGAATCAAGTCCTTGGCTTCCATTGCTGACCAGCCCCCATCCACACCAGCCAATCATCTCGGGAGAATGAGTACTCTGTGGTCCCTTCTGAGGTTTTATGATTTGCCCTGAGGGTCACAGAAAGTCTTAGAGCTAAGCCAGAAAATTCCCAAGGGCTGAACCTACCCTGGAAGGGGACAACTGACCTGGATTCACATTCACTACCCTATTGGGCTTCTGAGTATTTTCACTGGCTAGGAGATGTCCTTCCAGTTGAAATATCTCACTATGTACTGGGAGGGGTTCTTCCTTGCCCAGTCTCTGTGCCAAGGGGAATTATTAATTCAGTCCTCCTAAAAACACTCCACTGGGTTGCCTCCTCCAAAACCTAAATTGCCTTGGCCTGAAGGGGGAGTTCTGATCTAAGCATCTTTCATTTTTCTACTACAATGTGGCTTGGGCCCAATATAAACTGGACAATGGATCCACTTGGCCAGATAATGGCACTTGCAATTTTAATATCCTCACTGATTTAATAATTTCTGTCACCACAATGGAAAATGGTCTGAGATTCCCTATATCCTGGCTTTCGTCACCCTCTGCACATGCCTTTCACTCTGTCAGTCCCGTTCTATTTATCAGATTCTCCTCATGCTCTCACAGCCTTCACCACCTGCCTCCTCCCCCTCTGAATTTTTGAAAGCTGAAACACCTCCTAACCCCTTTTTTGATCAGGATGATTTAAGAGCTCCCTCTCCCTATGCACCTCCCCACCAGACCCTGAGCCCCATCTCTTACCTGTTCACTCCCTACCATCTCCTCCTGCTTCTACCAGTTTTCCTCCTCTGCACACCCAGTCACAATCCACCTCTGAGGCTGCTCATGTCCTCCCCCTCCGATAGGTGGCAGGAGCAAAAGGAATTGTCCCTTTTTCTCTACCTGACCTTTCCCAGATATAAAGGCACCTCAGATCCTTCTCAGCCAACCTTACTACCTTTAGCAAAGAGTTTGAGTACTTAACTCAATTCTGTGACTTAACATGGCATGACATTTATATTATCTTCACCTTCACCCTTTCCCTGGGGGAGGAGGAGAGAGTCTGGCACAATGCCCAAGCACATGTGGATGATATGCACAGACAGGACAGTACTCAACCTGTCAGGGCTACCGCTGTGCCATGAAAGGAACCTGATTAAGAATTATCAGACAGACCCCCCTGGGTGCCGACATAATGCCCATATAATAACTTGTTTAATAGTGGGGTTTAAAAAGGCTGCCCATCAAGCAGTTAATTATGAAAAACTAAAAGAAATATCTGAGGGCCCAAACAAAAACCTTACCCTCCTTCTTTCTTGCCCCATGGAGACGTCACAAAGTATGCTACCCTACATGCGAATACTCCAGAGAGATCTTCATTTATAAATATGCATTTTATTTCTCAGTCAGTGCCAGACATTTGGCAAAAGTTACAAAACCTAGAAGATGGCCCTCAGGCCCCACAAAGAGACCTTATAAACTTAGCCTTTAAAGTCTTTAATAACACTGGGGAAAAAAATTTTTGTTGCATCCACAAAATCACTTTTTCTTACCTTATTCAAGTGTGCTGATCTCAAATCTGATATTAGTTTTTCTCTGTAAGCTATAGTATTTTTGCAATTCAAGATTTTATGTCTTTATCTTATTTGTAAAATTTTCATTTAGTTTAACATAATGAAGTAGAATGTCTTCTTGGGCATCATCTTAGTGAAATATAATAATTTATATAATGCAGTAAATATACTAATACACTAAAAGATATGAATGCATCAGAATTTGTCTACAATTTCAAAATAGAACATATTAAAACACTTATTTTAATCATAAAATTTGCGCAAAACTTATTTAAATTCTATTTAGGCAAAAAATTGTGTTTGTAGCTCTTGCATTTGTGTACTTGTTGAGGACAATCTCATTTGATGCTCCAGCAGTAGTCTGCTCATCACTAACAGCTCCAAGATCTTTGGGAAATTTATCAAGGTGACTGTTCAGAAAGTGAATCTTAACACTCATGTTACATCCAATGCTGCAGAAAGCCAACAGCATCCTTTGAACCAGAAGTTTATAGTTTTCTGCTTTTTTGTTGCCAAGGAAGTCCTTTGTAACTGCCACAAAAGACTGCTGTGCTGCTTTCTCCTCCTTATTCATCTTCCTGGCAAATTCTTCATCACGTATGAGGGTTGGAATTTGAGGTCCATCAAATACACCTGCTTTTATCTTCTTGAAAGACAAGGCAGGAAAAGCAGAAATAATATGTTGAAAGCATTCACTTTCTTAATCAAAGCCTGAACAAACTGCTTCATTAAGCCAAGTTTGATGTGAGGTGGGGGAAAAATGACTGTGTCTCAATTAAGTACAGGTTCATTTACAATATTTTGCATCGCTATTTCCAGCACTTCACGTTTCGGCCACTCCTTCTGTGTCCAGTGTTTCTCCCGAGCTCGGCTGTCCCACAAACACAAAAAGCAAGGATACTTCGTGAAACCTCTCTGTTGTTCTAGCATGAAATTTACCATTTTAAGATCCACACAAATGATCCAGTTATGCTCCTCATACTTCAGAAAGTCAAGGACAATTTTTATGTCATTTTAATCTTTTTGCAGATGAGTTGAATGACCAATTGGAACCACTGCATAAACATTACCGTTGTGTAGGAGAACACATTACACACTCCATTTAGAGTTGTCAAGAAATAGCCACCATTCTGTTGGACTGTAAGTGGTAACACCTCGCTGGCTGAGAAGACTACTGGTATCATGACAGTAAATAAAGTGTTTGTCTTCGAAAACAAATTCCCCAAAATTTGTTCACGCTTCCTGAAATGCGATACGTTAGCTGACCAGTGAAGTACATTCTTTTCATGAAGCCTGAAGGCTAATAACTCAGCTGCTTTCTTTGATAGGCCCAAATCTCTTACTAAGTCATTCAATTCAGGTTGGCTAAACTGCTGAGGGGTTAAAGACTACTTGGCATCAGAAGAAGACCCTTCAGATTCTATCATTTCCACATGCATCTTATCAAAATACACTTGATCACCATGTTTACTTTCTTCATCCTTAGAAGAAATAAAACCATTGAAAACTGCAACCGGGAATGTCTCAGAGTGTGCGATAGGTCGTATGCTGAAGAAATATTAGGAGATGAGATCATATGGTGTTTGTTTTTTTTTTGTCGATGCCCTTTGTATGGATCAGACAGAAATAACAGTGACTGCTGTGGTCCTTAGGTTCACACCAAACCATGGAAATACCAAAAGACATTCTTTATGTTTTTCTTTTGTCCAGTCATGAAGCATTTCCTCACAATTATGACACACAATATGAGGAGCCCAATTCTTGTCTTGATCACCAAGGGGAACTTGAAAATAGACAATGTATGCACGTGTCACAAATAATGAAATATTGCGTCTTTGATGTTGAAGTGTGTAACAGTCACATATATAACAGAAGTTGTCAGGACTATTCTTACACTTACGCCTACTTGAAGAAGCCATGATTCAATCTTAAAATAAGAGGGTGTTTTTATCAGATAAAATTTTTTACATTTAAAAACAACTACAATTATGTAAAAGTGATGTTTGTAAAACATTGATTGCTTTGTGGTTATGTTCAATCCAAGAGTCATTGCCCTTTAACTCCAATTTAAAAATCAATGCATGTCATTAACTGTAACCAAAACTTAAAATTGCATAAAAACTAGAGCATGAACCAAAAAAAAAATTTCAGATTTGGAATCAGCCATGCAGAATTATATAGAAATAGTTCTAAAACCTCATGCAACAGAAAATGAAAAAAAAAAATTTGTTACCCAGTGAACTGAGATGAAGAGGCAAAATTATAAAAATCCAAAAAAGATAGGGTAAAATACCTAATGCTTGCTGCTGCCATCAACAACCCTAGAACGCAGCACACACCTCTACCAGGATGAGGGTCAAGGCCCCTCCAGGCTTTTGCTACAAATGTGCCAAGGAGGGCAACTGGGCAAAAGCATGTCCTTAGCCTAGACCACTCCCTGGGCCTTGCTTACCATGCGGGGAAAGAGGCCTTGGAAATTGTATTGTGACAAGGCCCCTCAGGGCCTGGTCCCATCCCTTCTCTGGATGTCATGGAGTGACCTGGACTTGAGCTTGCTCAGTCTCCTTGGCCTTGCTACTGAAGATTGACCATGCCCAGGCACAACTGCCCCATACCAATCACACAACCAGATCCTCAGGTAACCTTGTTGCTAGCAAGTAGGCTAATCTCCTTTTTATTTTATTTTTATTATTTTTTATTTATTCATTTTTTACAGAAGAGAGAGAGCAAAAGGGGGGAGGAGCAGGAAGCATCAACTCCCATATATGCCTTGACCAGACAAGTGCAGGGTTTTGAACCGGCGACCTCAGTGATCCCAGGTCAACGCTTTATACACTGCGCCACCAGAATTCAGGTGTTAATCTCCTTTTTAATCTACACAGGGTCACTTACTCAGTTTACCTGACTTCTCGGGCCCTTTACGCCCATCTCAGGTCTCTATTGTAGGGGCTGATTCCTTGATTTCTCACCCATTAGCTACTCCACTCCTTAACTGTCATCCCCTAATATCCTTTTCTCACATTTATTTCTCATCCTCCCCCAATGCCCAACTCCCATCCTAGGCAGAGACAGCCTATCAAAATTTAAATCTTCCATCATGTTCTATTCATCAATACCATGAGCAGAAGCCTCTCTCATTCTCCTTCTTTCCAAGTCACCAGGACACCCCCTCCCATTACCCCTTCATTCATAAACCCTGAGGTATGGGATGCTTCTACCTCTTCTCTAGCTTGACACCGCTCTCCCATGCAAATAAAGGGCAAAGACCCCTCCAAATTATTTTGCCAGGCCCAATATCCTGTCTCAGCAGGAAGGCAGAAAGGATTACAACCCATTATTACTCTCCTTTTTCCCCAAGGCTTTCTTTGACCCATTAGTTCTCCTTGTAGCACTCCCATCCTGCCTGTATGAAAGCTGGATGGCTTCTGTCCCCTTTTCAGGATCACTGCCTTATTAAACAGGCAGTACTACCCATCCGTCCAGTTGTTCCTAACCCCTACACTATTCTTTCCTCATTCTTTCTATTATCACCCATTTTATGGTTCTTGATCTAAAAGATGCCTTCTTCACTATTCCCTGATATACTAATTCTGAAGACCTATTTGCCTTTACTTGGACTGATCCCACCATTAACCTTTCACACCAATTAACATGTGAAAGGTTAATTGGTCATGCCTCAGGGTTTCAGAGACAGTTCCCACTTCTTGGGGCAGGCCCTGGCAGCAGACCTTTCTAATCTAGGCATTTCTCCAAGTACTCTCTTATAAAATGTAGATGATCTCCTGTGAGGTAGCCCTTCAAAGAAACTCTCTCTGCAACACTCCATTAAACTCCTGACCTCACTAAGCAGAAAAAGGTTATCAGGTCTCACCTACCAAAGCACAACTGTCCATTCCCCAAGAAACCTATTTTGGCCTCACTCTGAGCCCCAAAGTCCAGGCATCACAGCCAACAGAAAGGATCTTATTGACTCCCCCACTGCCCCCACAACCAAATAGAACCTTCATTCCCTCTTGGGCTTGGCTGGATACTTCCACATCTGGATTCCTAATCTCAGTGTTCTGGCACACCCCCTTTATCAGGCAACAAAAGGATCCTTGACAGACCCTATCGACCCTACCCTCAATATATATAACCACATGTCAAGAAACTTCAATAAGCCCCTACCTCAGCTCCAGCCCTCTGCCTCCCTGACCTCTGACCTTTCCTGGCCTTCAAACTATATATGTACACATGAAACAGGGAGTGGCAGTTAGGTTATTGGGTCAGGACTGTGGAGGAAGTTTAAAAATTATAGCCTATCTATCAAAACAGCTAGACACTACTGTCAGAGGTTGGCCCACTTTTTTTACAGGCACTTGCAGCCTCAGCTTTACTAGCCCAGAAAAGTGAAAAATTAACTTTCAAGAGGTCCACCACAGTTTATTTCTCTCCTCTCACAGATCTCTCACAGAAGGTCACACTATTCTTATCTCCTTCTTGCCTCCAACAGTTTCATCTTATTTTTATCTCGTCTCCTCATATTACTGTAGCCGGGAGTCCTCCTATAAACCCTGCTACCTTACTACCCACCCCAGACAAGGAATTTGCACATTCCTGTTCAGAGGTCCTATACTTTAAGCAGCCCCATTTCCCTAACATCACTGACCAACCCTTACCTAATACCTCCATAAACTGGTTTATAGATGTCAGTTCTTATTCCTATCATGATAATAAATGTGCCTGCCAGCTATTCCATTGTGTCTCCCCCAGATGTCATCGAAGCTAAGCCACTCCCATTAGGGACCACCTCCCAAAAGGCAGAGCTCTTAGCCCTGACCTGGGCCCTAACTTTAGCAGCAGGAAAGACTGTTAACTTTTACACTGCTTCTAAATAGGCCTTTCATGTATTAATTTCCCATGCAGCCATCTGGGAAGAAAGGGGATTTCTAACAAAAAAGGGATCCCCTATCATCACCAATGTACCCCTCATCTGGAAACTTCTCCAGGCAGTAAGGCTACACAATTATACACTGTATAGCAGTGGTCCCCAACCCCCAGGCCGCGGACCGGTACCTGTCTGTGGGCCACTTGGTACCGGTCCGCAAAGAAAGAATAAATAACTTACATTATTTTTGTTTTATTTATATTTAAGTCTGAACGATGTTTTATTTTTAAAATATGACCAGATTCCCTCTGTTACATCTGTCTAGGACTCACTCTTGATGCTTGTCTCGATCACGTGATATATTTATCCGTCCCACCCTAAAGGCCGGTCCGTGAAAATATTTTATGACATTAAACCAGTCCGTGGCCTAAAAAAAAGGTTGGGGACACCAACCTGTATAGGACACCAGGCAGGAGAAGATCCCATCACCAGGGGAAATAACTTAGCAGACCAAGAAGCAAAAGCTGCTGCTCTTCTTACACCAGGCCAGCCCTCAGTTACTAGTCATCCCTTATACATCCTCAGAGCACTCCCAGGAAGAATGGCAGCCAATTCTCTCTCTAGGTACAGGCACCAAAACGCCCTCAATTATATTTACCATTCCACAGCAATCAAGCTCCAAGGAATACAAGTCTGGATCCATATCTCCAGAATTAAGCTGCTTCCCCTGATTATCATGGTTTTTACAGAACTGCATATAGGCCTTAATCCATAAATCTTTTTGTGAACTCCTTTTATTACAAGAAATACATTCAAAACACCAAACAATACCCCAAAATGAACATCTTTTCTTTATGCTTCTCGTCATCCCCCAATAAGCGTGAAGCAGTCAAAAAGAGAAATGATGCCCCTTTCCTAATCAATTTAACTAATTATTCAGTAAAAGCCAGGAGTGTTAGGTAGAACAAAGGCAGCTCCATTTTGCCCCTCCTAACTCCCATTTTTTTTTTTATATATAATAATTTTATTTTTTTAATGGGGTGACATCAATAAATCAGGATACATATATTCAAAGATAACAAGTCCAGGTTATCTTGTCGTTCAATTATGTTGCATACCCATCACCCAAAGTCAGATTGTCCTCTGTCACCTTCTATCTAGTTTTCTTTGTGCCCCTCCCCCTCCCCCTTTCCCTCTCCCATTCCCCCCTCCCCTCTGTAACCACCACACTCTTATCAATGTCTCTTAGTTTCACTTTTATGTCCCACCTACGTATGGAATAATGCAGTTCCTGGTTTTTTCTGATTTACTTATTTCGCTTCGTATCATGTTATCAAGATCCCACCATTTTGCTGTAAATGTTCCAATGTCATCATTTCTTATGGCTGAGTAGTATTCCATAGTGTATATGTGCCACATCTTCTTTATCCAGTCATCTATTGACGGGCTTTTTGGTTGTTTCCATGTCCTGGCCACTGTGAACAATGCTGCAATAAACATAGGGCTGCATGTGTCTTTACGTATCAATGTTTCCGAGTTTTGGGAGTATATACCCAGTAGAGGGATTGCTGGGTCATAAGGTAGTTCTATTTTCAGTTTTTTGAGGAACCACCATACTTTTTTCCATAATGGTTGTACTACTTTACATTCCCACCAACAGTGGATGAGGGTTCCTTTTTCTCCACAGCCTCTCCAACATTTGCTATTAACTGTCTTGCTAATAATAGCTAATCGAACAGGTGTGAGGTGGTATCTCATTGCAGTTTTGATTTGCATTTCTCTAATAGCTAAAGAAGATGAGCATCTTTTCATATATCTGTTGGCCATTTGTATTTCTTCCTGGGAGAAGTGTCTGTTCATGTCCTCTTCCCATTTTTTTATTGGATCGTTTGTTTGTTTGTTGTTGCTAACTCCCATTTTTACTAGGACTTTGCAGATCACAGTTGATCACAGTCTAACCCAAGAGGAACGAACATGGTTAAGAGACTCAAAGGCTGTAACCACCTTTCTAGTGTTCCTGGAACTGACTAACCACAGACTGACCCACTGGAATTCCAGGGAGCAGATGAAGTTTTTCCAGATTCTTGGCAACACACATATCAGCAAGAACTTTCACACCCTATAAAGCCCCCAGACTCCCTATTATTGGAGCTGATGCCTTTTTTGCCCTCAGCCCATCAGCACCCAGATGCATTTATAAAGTCTATTGTTTTACCTTCCTTGGTCTCGTGTGATTTCTCTCAGTAAACTTATCGCTTTGCAGCTGTGATACCTCTTCCAATTTTTATCTGCCACACATAAGTGTGAGGCCAGCCCACTTCACATCTCCACCCCTCCGACCAGTCTGGATATGGATGCCTTCTTTAAATCTCTAGTTGTAGGACTTCCATTCAGCCAGATTTCAAACAGTTCTGAATGATGAATTTTATGTAGTTTAGTTGTAATTTTGATGTGGTTGTGGGAAGAGATGAGTATCATGTTTACCTCAGTTGCCATCCTATGGTTTTATATTTTAATTGCAATATAGCTGCTACCCTCATGATTAATTTCTTATTTACTATTTTCATTTAGGATGTCTCTTCATAATATCATTAGTGAAGGTGTAGTCATCTTTTAATTTTTTTATTTATTTTGCATCTGTCTCTAATAAATTTTGGCTAACTTTTTTTTTAATTTTTTTAAATTTTTATTTTATTTATTCATTTTAGAGAGGAGAGAGAGAGAGGGAGAGAGAAGAGAGAGAGACAGGGGGGGAGGAGCTGGAAGCATCAACTCCCATATGTGCCTTGACCAGGCAAGCCCAGGGTTTTGAACCGGCAACCTCAGCATTTCCAGGTCGACGCTTTACCCACTGTGCCACCACAGGTCAGGCTTAGCTAACTTTTTTATCACAATATTTTGTTAAATGGAATTGATCATATACTATAATAAATATAATTGATTGACATTATTAAAACTTCATTTTATGGAGTAAATTTGGAAGAATAATGCATTTCTTGAATAATGTACTGAAGCATAATAATATGGGGATATAAGAGTGAAAATTAAATATTTTTTTAAAAATTACATTATGGCCTGACCTATGGTGGCGCAGTGGGTAAAAGCATTGACCTGGAACACTGAGGTCGCTGGTTCGAAACCCCAGGCTTCCCTGGTCAAGGCACATATGGGAGTTGATGCTTTCTGCTCCTCCCTCCCTTCTCTCTCTGTCTCTCTCTGTCTCTCTCTCTCTCTCTCTAAAATGAATAAATAAAATCTAAAAATAAATAAATAATTAATTAAAAATTACATTATGAGACAATGGTAATACATTGTCTCAATATAAACATGTTTGGAGAATAAATAATAAATGTTGAAAGTATAAACTTTGAAGAATAAGAATTAGATTAAATCTTTAGATTCAAAATCAGTGATTAACAGAATTTTATTCAAAGCTAAGGAATTAGATAAAGACTTTTTAAAGTAGAGCATATATATTAGAATTTTATACTACAAAATATTTGGTTATTTTCATCCCCCAGTTTAAATGAAAGATCACCTTCATTTGAACTATGAAGATTACATCAAAAACAAATATAATAATAATCTTTTCACATGCTATCCCCAAGGTGAATGTGTCTATATAATATACTACTTATTGCTATGTTATAGGCAACATGGTAACATAAGTATAGGAGAAAAGTATGGACTTTTAATTCTGTCAGACCTGACTGAATTTTGAAAACCACTTCTGTAGTTCAAGTTCACAGACTTTGAACTAATTTTTAAACTTCACAAAGCATGTTTTTATTCATAAAATGGAGATCAAATTAGTATTCCCAATGATTCCTATGATAATAAATTAAACAATGAAAAGTAGCATAAACTGTGTTTGGGGTAGTATTATATATATATATATACAAAACAAGTCAGCCCTCTTTGCCCACCCACTACATGCAGGACAACACCATAAACTCAGGTGGACTTGCTGGTCAAAAAAACTTTTAATTTAAAAGTTAAAATATATGTTTTTATAGCTCTATATCTATCTATTTATTTGTCTATCTGTCTATTGTCTATCACCTGTCTATCATCTATCATCTATCGATCGTCTATCTATACTTCTATATCTTTGTCATTGTATCATATGTCTACATAAATTCTTGTAATAATGAAAAGTTTCTCCAAATATGTAAAACAGTATGAATGCTCTGATTGAAAGGTTTTATTTTCTTCCAGAAACAGCTTCACTGCATGCAACTGTGGAACAGGGTTTGAAAACCACTGAGCTAAATAAGCTTTTATGGGTCTTACAGACATCCCAACTAGACAAAGCTCTGCAACTTATTTTCTCAGACTTCATTTGCTTGTACACATAACTGACATCACATTACACTGGGAAACAAATTTTTATTTAATTTTCTGTTGCATGTGGTTTTAGAACTGTTTCTATATAATTCTGCATGGCTGATTCCAAATCTGAAACCTGTTTATTGGTGCATGCTCTAATTTTTATGCAATTTTAATTTCTTTTTGTTACAGTTAATGGCATGCATTGGTTTTTAAATTGGAATTAAAGGGCAATGATTCTTGGATTGAACATAAGCACAAGCAATTAATGTTTTACAAACATCACTTTTACATAATTGTAGTTGTTTTTAAATGTAAACAATTTTATCTGATAAAAACACCCTCTTATTTTGTTTTAAGATTGAATCATGGCTTCTTCGAGTAGGCGTAAGTATAAGAATAGTCCTGACAACTTCTGTTATATATATGACTGTTACACACTTCATCATCAAAGACGCAATATTTCATCATTTGTGACACGTGCATACATTGTCTATTTTCAAGTTCCCCTTGGTGATCAAGACAAGAATTGGGCTCCTCATATTGTGTGTCATAATTGTGAGGAAATGCTTCATGACTGGACAAAAGAAAAACATAAACAATGCCTTTTGGTATTTCCATGGTTTGGTGTGAACCTAAGGACCACAGCAGTCACTGTTATTTCTGTCTGATCCATACAAAGGGCATCGACAAAAAAAAAACAAACACCATATGATCTCATGTCCTAATATTTCTTCAGCAATACGACCTATCGCACACTCTGAGACACTCCCGGTTGCAGTTTTCAATGGTTTTATTTCTTCTAAGGATGAAGAAAGTAAACATGGTGATCAAGTGTATTTTGATAAGATGCATGAGGAAATGATAGAATCTGAAGGGTCTTCTTCTGATGCCAAGTAGTCATTAACCCCTCAGCAGTTTAGCCAACCCGAATTGAATGACTCAGTAAGAGATTTGGGCCTATCAAAGAAAGCAGCTGAGTTATTAGCCTTCAGGCTTCAAGAAAAGAATGTACTTCACTGGTCAGCTAACGTATCCCATTTCAGGAAGCGTGAACAAATTTTGGGGAATTTGTTTTCGAAGCCAAACACTTTATTTACTGTCATGATACCAGTAGTCTTCTCAGCCAGCGAGGTGTTACCACTTACAGTCCAACAGAATGGTGGCTATTTCTTGACAGCTCTAAACAGAGTGTGTAATGTGTTCTCCTACACCATGGTAATGTTTATGCAGCAGTTCCAATTTGTTATCAACTCATCTGTGAGAAAATTATAATGACATAGTTGTCCTCGACTTTCTGAAGTATGAGGAGCATAACTGGATCATTTGTGTGGATCTTAAAATGGTAAATTTCATGCTAGGACAACAGAGAGGCTTCACGAAGTATGCTTGTTTTCTGTGTTTCTGGGACAGCTGAGCTTGGGAGAAAACACTGGACACAGAAGGAGTGGCTGAAATGTGAAGCTCTGGAAATAGGGATGCAAAATACTGTGAATGAACTTGTAGTTAATCGAGACAGGATTATCCCCCCCCCCCCCCACCTCACACCAAACTTGGTTTAATGAAGCAGTTTGTTCAGACTTTGAATAGAGAAAGTAATGATTTTAACATATTATTTTTGCTTTTCCTGTCTTGTCTTTTGAGAAGATAAAAGCAAGTGTATTTGATGGACCTCAAATTTGAACCCTCATACGTGACAAAGAATTTGCCAGGAAGATGAATAAGGAGAAAGCAGCATGAAAGTCTTTTGTGGCAGTTACAAAGAACTTCCTTGGCAACAAAGAAGCAGAAAACTATAAACTTCTGGTTCAAAGAATGCTGTTGGCTTTCTGCAGCATTGGATGTAACAGGAGCGTTAAGATTCACTTACTGAACAGTCACCTTAGTAAGTTTCCCAAAAATCTTGGAGCTGTTAGTGATGAGCAGACTACTGCTGGAGCATCAAACGAGATTTTCCCCAACAAGTACACAAATGCAAGAGCTACAAATGCAAATTTTTGCCTGAATAAAATTTTAATACATTTTATGCAAATTTTATGATTAAAATAAGTGTTTTAATATGTTTTTTTTTCAAAATTGTAGACAAATTCTGATGAAATCATATTTTTTAGTGTATTAGTGTATTTACTTATTATATAAATTATTATATCTTCACAAAGATGATGCCCAGGAAGACATTCTACTTCATTATGTTAAACTAAATGGTGAAAATTTTACAATAAGATGAAGACATAAAATCTTGAATTGCAAAAAATCTGTAGCTTACAGAGAAAAACTAATGTCAGATTTGAGATCAGCACACTTGAATAAGGTAAGAACAAGTGGTTTTGTGGATGCAACAAAAAATTTGTTCCCCAGTGTTATTAATAATATTTTAAATTTTATTTGCTCATTCAACTCTTTAATAAATAAATGATCTTGATACCCTTTCCTAATAAATTTTATGGATATCTAAGAATAAACCACATCTGATAAGGTTGTAAATATATTATTTTTTTAAAATAACAAATCGTATCAACATGTATTGTTAGCAATACTGAAATATAGATATGAAAGTTACTGAGAGTGGATCTCTAAAATTATTACCAAAAATAATATGACTACATATCTTAATAGGAATTGTATTAAAAATATAGATTGTTTTGGGTAGTATGAACATTTTAATTATGTAAAGTATTCCTATCCATGAACATGTTATATGCTTCCATTTATTTGCATCTTCTTCAATATCTTTCTTCAGTGTCTTACCATTTTTTGAATATAGTTTTGTTACATCCATTGTTAAATGTATTCATATGTATTTTACTCTTTTTTAAGTGCTTGTGAATGAGACAGTTTTCTTAGATTTTCATTATGATAATTCATTATTGGTATATAAAAATGCAACTGATTTCTGGATATGTATTTTGTATCCTGCTACTTTGTCAAATTCATTTATCAGTCCAAGTAGTTTTTGAGTGGAAACTTTAGGGTTCTCTAGATACAATATAATGTCATCTGCACATAATGGCAGTTTTATTTCTTCCTTTCCAATTTAGATGATTTTTATTTCTTCTTGTTGTCTGATTGCTGTGGCTAAGACTTACAATCCATGCTGAATAAGAGTAATGAAGTATTATTCCCAATCTTAGAAAACTGTTTTTTGTTTCTGCTTATTGCATATGATGTTGGCTGCAGGTTTGGGACAAGAAACCTGACTAAATACAGCAATTTTGAGAAAGAAGAACAAAATGGGAGAAATTACACTAACTGATATCAAACTATAGTACAAGGCCATAGTAATCAAAAGAGCATGGTACTGGCATAAAAACAGATATATAGATTAATTGAACAGAATAGAGAGTTAAGAAATAAACCCATACCTTTATGGTCAATTAATATTTGATAAAAGAGACAAAAACATAAAATGGGATAAAGATAGTATATTCAATAAATGGAGTTAGGAAAATTGGACAGATACCTGCAAAAAAATAAAACCATATCACCTTCTTATACTATACACAATAATAAACTCAAAATAGATTAAAGACTTAAGTGTTAAACTTGAAACTATAAAAATTCTAGAAGAAAACATAGGCAGTAAAATCTTGACATTTATCATAGAAATATTTTTTTCTAATATATAACCTCAAGCAAGGGAAAAAATAAACAAATGGGACTACATCAAAATAAAAAGAATTGCACAGCAAAGGAAACCATCCACAAATGAAAGATAACCCACTGAATGGAAGAACATATTCACCAATGATATATCTATAAAGGGTTAATATAAAAAAAATATAAAGAACTAATACAATTCAACACCAAAACACAAAACCTTCTAAATTAAATTATCCATACCTTACCCTCTTCTATATCCTCAATCCCTCTTTCCCTCTGTGGATCACCATCCTGTTGTCTGCTTTATGAAGTTTTCTTTTTTTGCTTCATCTCTTTATCTTTTTCATGCAGCCCCCCAAACACTCCTCCCTCTGACACTGTCGGTCTGTTCTCTGTATCTGTGAGTCTGTTTCTATTTTGTTTGTTAGTTTATTTTGTTCATGAGAATCTACATGTAAGTAGATGAGTGGATAAAAAAGCAGTGTGGTACAATTATACAATGAAATATTATCCAGCTGTAAGAAAGAAGGAAATGTCTCCTTTTGCAACAGCAGAGAATCTAAAGAGAAACTTCTCCAAAGAGGATGTACATATGGCCAATAGACAAAAAAAAAGATGCTCAAGGACACTAATCGTCAGAGACATGCAAATTAAAACCACAATGTGATATCACCTCACACCTGTCAGAATGACTATTATCAACAAACAATAAATGTTGGTGAGGATGTAGAAAAAGAGGAACCCTTGTGCACTGTTGGAGGAAATGCACATTGGTGCAGCCACTATGTAAAACAGTATGAAATTTCCTCAAAAATTAAAAATGAGCCTGACCAGGTGGTGGCGCAGTGGATAGAGCATCGAACTGGGATGCAGAGGACCCAGGTTCGAGACCCCGAGGTTGCCAGCTTGAGTATGGGTTCACCTGGTTTGAGCAAAAGCTCACCAGCTTGGACCCAAGGTCGCTGGCTTGAGCAAGGGGTTACTCGGTCTGCTGAAGGCTGGCAGTCAAGGTACATACGAGAAAGCAATCAATGAACAACTAAGGTCTAGCAATGAAAAACTGATGATTGATGCTTCTCATCTCTCTCTGTTACTGTCTGTCTTTCCCTGTCTATCCCTCTCTCTGACTCTGTCCGTGTAAAAAAAAAATAAAAGAAAGAAAAAGAAATTGCATTATGATGCAGCAATCTCACTTCTAGGTATGCATCTGAAGATACTCTAAATACTCATTTGAAATAACATAGGCATCCCTAGGTTCAATGCAAAGCCAAGGTTTACAAGAGTCAAGATTTGGAAACAGCCCAAGTGCCCATCAGTAGATGAGTGGATAAAAAAGCAGTGTGGTACAATTATACAATGGAATATTATCCAGCTGTAAAAAAGAAGGAAATGTCTCCTTTTGCAACAGCATAGATGGACCTGGAGATTATTATGCAAAGTGTAATAAGCCAGTCAGAGAGAGAAGAGTACTATATTATTATACTTACATGTAGATTCTCATGAACAAAATAAACTAACAAACAAAATAGAAACAGACTCACAGATACAGAGAACAGACCGACAGTGTCAGAGGGAGGAGTGTTTGGGGGGCTGCATGAAAAAGATAAAGAGATGAAGCAAAAAAAGAAAACTTCATAAAGAAGACAACAGGATAGTGATCCACAGAGGGAAAGAGGGATTGAGGATATAGAAGAGGGTAAAGGTATGGATAAATGGTGATGGAAGGAGAATTGACTTGGGGTTGTAAATACACAATACAATATACAGATGATGTGTCATAGAATTGTACAACTGAAACCTACATAATTTTATTAACCAATGTCACCACAATAAATTTAATAAAAATTTAATATTTTTCTGAAAAAGAAAAAAATAATGTACCTATATGAAGTTATGGATGTTAAATGTACTTATTGTGGTAATCATTTTGCAATATATAAAGACATCAAATTATTATGTTATAAACCTTAAACTAATACAATGTTATATGACAATTATATTTTAATAAAATTTGATCAAATATAATAATCAATACAGTTTTACTCCAAATAGTACTCTAATATTTTCTAGCAGTCTTGCCTTTTGCATTTGTTTTAAATATATACTTATGTTTAAATGAGGTATAATTGATGTATAACATTATAATAGTTTCAGGTGTATACAAATTATTCAACATTTGTATACATACTGAAATGATCACTATGCTGTTTAGTTAATCAAGTTATAATTATAAAATTTATCTTGTGATTAGAAATTTTAAGATTTACTCTCTTGCCAACATTTAAATATGCAGTACAGTATTATTAACTCTAGTTGACTATGGTGTCAAGTGAGAGTAATTCCAACTGGAGAAAATGGAAAGAACTACAGATAAATAAAAGAATATTGATGTAAACACAGACTATCAGATGAGCCAACCTACAGATAATAAGATAGAGCACAGAGAAACACTGGAGTTTATAGCCAAGGGCAATGAAATTGTACTCCTTTATAGAAAATATAAGAAGTTATATTTTTAAAAACATGAGACAAAGAACATCAATTTTTGTTACACTGTACTCATGAATTGATCTTACTCTATTGCCTTGCTAACATCATAATCTCCTATGGGACATCACAATTGCCCAAGTAGAAGTCAGTCTCCTACCAGTCATCAAAGTGGAGTCAACTATCACCACAGCAGAAGTAAACACTAGCATAAAACTGGGGTGCTCTTTGACACTGTGGGGAGAAAAATATCTACCTCTTTTAGGTTACATTTGGATAAAAATGTCTTAAAGAGTTGCTTGTATATAAAGTTTGTAGAATGTATTAAAACTGTCTCTTTAAATTTTCTTAATTATAGTCATATTATTCCCTCTCTGGGACTCAGGTATGAATCCAGGCATCCATTAGATGAATTTAAGTGACTGCCACAACATTCAGAACTATTATTTCTTTCTGGATAAAATTTGTCATGCCTGCGTCCTTTTTCAACATGAGTTTTCTTTGGTACGAGTGGTAGGGAAGTGGTTCTTTAGACTTCTTATTATTATTTTCTTATTTTATTTTATTTTATTTTATTTTATTTTATTTTATTTTATTTTATTTTATTTTATTTTGAGAGAGAGAGAAAGTCAGGGAGAGAGAGATGTGAATATTGAGCTACCTCTCTATGTGCTCTGACCAGGGAATTAAACAAGCAACCTCCATACTCCAGGTCAGTCCTCCAACCAACTGAGCTAACTGGCCAGGGCTTTATTTTATTTATTTATTTATTTATTTATTTATTTATTTATTTATTTATAGACAGAGGGAGGAAGAAAGAGAGAGGGGAAAGGGAAGGGAAGCATTCGTCTCTTGTTCCACTTAGTCATGCATTCATTGGTTGTTTTTCATGTGTGCCTTAAGCGGGGATTGAACCTGCAACCTTGTTGTTTGGGGTCAATGATCTTCACTGACTGAGTTAACTGGCTAGGGCCAGTTCTTTTAACTTCTAAAATGATTTTGCAACATAGGTAGACAGGGTTCCTAGTTATAGTTAAGTAATGACCCCAACTGACTTTTATTGATCTTTGGTGTTTGGAGTTACATAACAATGTCCTTATTCAATCTTTACCTAAAAAGGCATCATTGTGTATGGAAGAAGAGTCTGGACATTGAATTAGAGAATTCACATTTCTTCTACATTCTTCTATGTATAAACAGGGTTATATTTGGCAAGTCATCCATCTCTCTGAGCTCTTGATTTTTATATAAAATGCGTAAATATAATGCACTGTATTCCTTATAGATTTGATGAAAATAACATGATGACATGTTAAGTGAACACATTTTACAAAGTGATATACAAATATGCATTTCTTTATATGGCCCTTAGCACATTAGCATCCCATAGATGCAATTAAAAGTCATGTGCCAATGCAATGCAAACAGATGCTCTTCCAAAAGATTGAAGAAGATACCACATTTGATCAGGTTAGAAAAATGTGTGTGCCCTTTATGTAATTTACACATAATTCATTTTTATAACACAGGTGATGTTTTCCTTCTATCTCCTAAACTTTGGTTCTTCCACTTAAACCTCTGCTTACATTCTACAATAAGTAGAAACAAAAGAAAATGTCTTTGTTGTGGCTTAAAACAGATAATTATTCTAAATATGTTTTCTCTGCAATTTGAACACTCATGATCAACAAGACTACCAGAATCCAGCTAAGCATTATGGTAGCTTTTTAGAAATAATATTACTAGGCAATATTACAGTGAATCTTAGTTCTGCTTGGAATACTACATTTACATGGGGTTTTTCTATTGAAGTGGAATGTGTGCACATTACAATTTTTTCCACATTAAAGAACAAAACATTTTGCCTCATTTTCATCTGCTTCACATTCTATCTATACACAGAAATCATACTGACTTAAAAAATAATAACCCATAGGGTGCTCAATTATAGGAACTTTACCAAGATAGAATTAAACTGTTAAGATACTATTCAATTATTTTTTTGCTACTGTGTTTTATAATGTTTATTAATAAAGGGTTTTAGCATAACTTATGAAAACTTCAAATTATTTCTAAAAAGAGTTATCTTCCATATCACATCTGTAAACTGATTGGTTTAATCAACTTCACAGTGTTACAAAATTATTGGAAAGAATCAGTCTATTCTGACCTTATTTCAATAGTATAGTTATACATACAAAAGGCTCATTTTGCTTGCATTCAAAATGTCAATATCACCACTGTTGAAGCTGTGGTGCATAGCAAAAAGACCTACAGTCATTACTTTCTATATAGGTTCTTTGTATTGACTTCATAGCTCTTCTCATCAAAAGGTAGAATCTATTTCCCTTCCTCTTTTAAATCCAAACTAGCCTTGTGACTTGAAGCAGAAGTAATGTGTCATTTCCAAAACTGGCCCCCTAAACCCTGAACATTTTTGCTCTCTATCTTGGAATACTACTCAACCAACATGTAAATATGCCATTCTGACAATATGTTCTCCCATTGTGTGGGTTGTCTTTTTATTTTGTTAATGGTGTCTTTTACTGTGCAAAAGCTTTTTAGTTTGATATAGTCCCAGTTGTTTATTTGTCTTTTATTTCACTTGCCCATGGAGATTTGTTGGCAAAAATACTGCTACAAGAGATATTGAAGAGTTTACTGCCTGTTTTCTTCCAAGATTTTTATGATTTTGTGACTTACATTTAAGTCTTTTGCCCATTAGAGTTTGTTTTTGTGAATAGTGTAAGTTGGTAGTCTAGTTTCATTTTTTCATGTACCTGTCCAATTTTCCCAACATCATTTATTAAAGAGACATGCTATTTAGCTTTGAAGTATTTGAAAGTTTTTCAATTTTTCTATTGTAGTTGATTTCTTGTTTCATGTCATTATGATCAGAGAAGATTTTTAATTTGATTTTAATCTTCTTAAATTTATTGAGACTTGTTTTGTGTCTTAACATGTGGTCTATCCTAAAGAATGTACCATAAGTACTTGAAAATCATGTATATTCTGCTACTTTGGTATAAAATGTTGTGAAGATATCATTTAAATCCAGTTGATCAAGTGTGTCATTTAAGGCTGCTGGTTTTTTTGTTAATTTTCTGTCTGGAGGATCTATCCATTGATGTTAGTGGGGTATTAAAATCCCCTACTACTATAGTAGTGCTGTCGATCTTGCCCTTTATGTCCATCAAAACCTGCTTTATATATTTAGGTGCTCCTATACTAGGCACATAATTATTTATAATGGTTATATCATCCTGTTGGATTGCTCCGTTTATCCTTATGTAGTGACCTTCTTTATCCCTTACCAAAGCCTTTGTTTTAAAGACTTTTGTCAAATATAAGTATTGCTACCCCAGCTTTTTTTCATTTGCATTTGCATGAAATATTATTTTCTATCCCTTTACTTTTAGTCTATATGCATCTTTGTTTTGATGTGGGTCTTTTGTAGACAATAGATGTACAGGTTCTGTTTTCTTATTCTTGCTGCTACCCCTATGTCTTTTGATTGGAGTATTTAACTCATTTACATTTAAAGTTATTATTGACATGCACTTATTTATTGCCATTTTATTTTTTCTATCTCCAATCCTCCTTTTTTCTATTTATTTTTTTTTTCCTTTGCTCTTTTTACAGCAGGACCCTTAACATTTCTTGTAGTACTGGTTTGGTTGTAATGAATTCCTTGAGTCTTTTCTTGTCTGGGAAGATTTTTATTTCTCCTTCAATTTTGCACTATAGCCTTGCTGGATAAAGTAGTCTTGGTTGTAGGTTCTTGTTTTGCATCATTTTGAATATTTCTTGCCAATCCCTTCTGGCCTTAAGTGTTTCTGTTGAGAAATCAAATGTTGTCCTTATGGGGGCTCCTCTGTAGGTAATTAACTGCTTTTTTCTTTCAGCTTTTAGTATTTTTTCTTTACCTCTTAACTTTGGCATTTTAATTATGATAGGTCTAGGTGTAGGCCTCCTTGGGTTCTTCTTTAATGGGACTCTCTGTGTTTCTTGAACTTATGTGACTTTTTCTTTCATCAATTTAGAAAAATTTTCAGCCATGATTTCTTTAAATAGATTCTCTATCCCTTATTTGTTCTCTTCTCCTTCAGGAACCCCTATGATGCAGATATTGTTTCTTTTCATGTTGTCACAGAGGTCTCTTAAAATTTCCTCAGTCCTTTTGAGCCTTTTTTTGTTTTGCTGTTCTACTTCTGTGTTTATATTTATTTTATTTTCTAAATCGCTGATTCGATCCTCTGCTTCATCCAGCGGGCTGTTGATTTCTTATAGTGCAATCTTCATATCTGATATTGTATTTGTCATTCCTGACTGTTTTTTTATGATTTTTAACTATTTTTTGGATGCTCGATATTTCTTTATTTAGGTGCTTATTATGTCCATCTATTGTTGCTGTAAGATCCTTGAGCATCCTAAAAATTATTATTTTAAACTCTTCACCTGGTAGTTTGGTTACTCCCATGTCAATTAGTTCTTTTCTGGAGATTTCTCCTGTTGATTAATTTGGATCACATTTCTTTGTTTGCTCATTTTGTTTGTGTATTAGTTAGCATTGTCAGACTTTAAAATTTTGTGGGTCTTTATGAGGAAGATGGGCTCAGTGGTACTGACCTCCAGGCCTCCTGTTTTCCTTGTTCTAGGAATGCTTCTTGAGGGTACTATTTTCCCTCCTGTTGTATGTGAGTATTGAATGTGGTTGGCCCTTTTGTGGCTATGATTATTCTTTCAGGCTGGTTGGCTGTAAGGGTGAACCTTGATCATGTGTATTACACACTGTGCAGTGTCTGTCTTGTTGGGCATATTTACACTCCACAGTGTCTAGTGCCTGCTAGACTCCTCCTTTGGATGTGCTGCTTGTGTAGCTAGCTGAGTCTAGGATGTTGTTGTCTGTCACCCACTACCAATTGTGTTTGTTCTAGATCTTCTCGAGTTTGTGTCAGCTATTGTTTGTAACCTGCTGTGGGTGATGTGTTTGCAGCTACAGCTCTTTTCACTATCTGTGCCTGTGTTTTCTGTGCCTGAATAGTGTGGGAGGGGCTAATCTTTGTATAAGGATCAGCTTTCTCCTGCTTAGAGATGATAGCAGCTCTGTAAAAGCCCCAAGCTCTGTAATATTTGCTTCCAGTTTCAGCTGCTCTTCCTCCGCTTGCAGCTGCCTGGTCTTCCCACAGAGTCTTCTGTAGAAAGACTGTAGTGTGGGCTCAGAATGGCCTTCCCCAACCAATCCCTCTACAGGTTGCAAGCTTGTTGGGTTAGGGAAGCTGAGGTTGGGAATACAGTATTAGTGGAACTCCCAACTGTAGGAGTCTTTTGGTCAGGAGCTTAGTATGGGGAATGTGACCCCTACTCCAGAGCCTAATCCCTCAGACACTGATAAGTACTCAAATTTTATTTCTCCCCAACAAAGTGAGCAGCAATTTCAGCCTAAATATGGCTGACAGTCCCCTTTGCAGAAGTTCTTACAGCTGGTGAGAACTTGGTCTCAGGGAAAAAGACTAAGAGTTCTTTCCTGGGCCTGACTATGCCTCCCAAAAAGTGGCTAAGCCCCTCAACCAAATTCAACAAAGGACTCACACTTTAAATACCCATGTTTCAAGCCTCTTTCCCTTTCCCCTGTGAAATCTAGTCTAGCAGGACAGGATATCCAACACCCAGGCCAGCTGACTGTGAAGCTCCCCCTATTCAATGCACATAAGTTTCTGTGCTGGTGCTGATCACAGAGAATGGAATGTGCCTCAGCTGGGCCAGGTGTGAGGATCCAGTCCTTAGGATACCACTCTAGGAAGGGTTGTTATATCTTGAACTGATGCTCTCCATAGCTGACCACTGGATGTGCCATCCCTGGGTCTCCCTGGCAGAAACCCAGCACAGACCAGTGGGAGACACTGCCCATGACTGGCCCTCAGCAACCTTCTTGGAGCTACAAGCAATCCAGAGTTTGTGACTGCCTCTGCTGGGCCCAGGTGCTCATGGAAATACCAAGCTGCACTCCTAGGCTGGCTTTTACCCACACAGGACTCTTAAGAAAGGTCTGCTTAAAAGGCCAAGTTTCCTTGAGTTTCACCCCCTGCAACCTCTATTTGCTGGCTGCTCATTGAGCTCAGCCACTGAAAAACCTCTGGTAGAGTCTAGAGTCTGTGGCAATTCAGGGATTAGGAAAGGTGGTGTGTATGACTCTGCTCTGTGGCCCCAGATGTTTGTCCTAACTTTTTTCACAGACCTCGAGTAGGGTGTGGCCCCAGGAGTCCAGTGGATATGGTTTCTGAGACCCAGAGGTGTAATCTTCATGCATTCCAGACAGCTTCTACTGAGTTTCCTGTGAGGCAGAATCATCAGTCTTAGACTCAGGAGCGTGTGGTGGAGAGCTCTGGCCTCAACACCAGAAAACTGAGTCACTGATATATCTCCTGATTTCTGGCTTCCCAGAATGATCATGTCTCCATGACTGGGGCAAGAGAGACTTCCAAGGATGAAACAGTTTCTTTTCCCCAGGCTGATGCTGCTCAGAGAGGACTCTTCCACCCAGGAAAGACGGCGACTTTGGTATTGGTACAGGGGTTCTGGTGGCTGTCCCCCACAGTGCTCTTTCTAGGCCTCCAACTTTACACTCTCCTCATGCAACTCTAATCCTCTTAACTTTCCCTCCACCAGAGCCCCAGGTAAATGGCTGTGAATAAGATTTTTTGTGCAGGCTCTTTGAGACAGAGCCTGGGTCTTTGAGTGCAAGAACTCTGAGCACAAGAGGAGAAATTTAAGTAATAAAGCTCGTAAGATAAGGCCACATTATATAAGATCTGGCAATTAGCACTTTTTTTTGGTAACAGCTATAGCTGTATGTGTATGTGCATGAGACTTGGTTATGTGGATACTGATTAAGTTGAGTAAAAAATAGTGATATAATATCAAAGGGAAATCTGACATAACAGCATTAGAGGGATGAGTTGATGACATTCAGTATTGATGTTTAGTATCAGAAGAGTATGTTCAAATCACTGCAGAATAATGTGTGAAGCCATGGAATACTTCTCCTCCCCTCCCTTTCTCTTCTCATGAATTTTGAATTCAATAAAATACCAGTTTTTTTTTTCAGTTTGGTTTAGAAAAATAGCTTATATTGTGTACCTGTTTCATAAAGGAATATGCAGATTTCATTCCTGATTGACCTAGTTGGCTGACTTGGCAACAAATAATCATATGAACCAACAAACTAGCATACAACTGAATTCAGTTAACGGCCTAGTGAACAGTTTTTACATCTGTTTTGGTTAGGGGTAAAAGCTCAACAAATATATTGAGTTTATTTTAGGTTTTAATTTTCTTTTTGGTTGAATCATTGAATACAAATGCCAACTGGGACATCCAGAATGAATTTGGAAGTGTTCAAGTACAGATTGCTAAACTCCCAAATTTCAGGACTGGTTAACTTGTGGGAGCTTATCTAGTGGCTTTAGCACAGTGGAAATACTAGTGGTATCTATGATTCAATATGTGTATGTCCATGAGGAATTATTCTCAGTAGAATTTGCCTAAGCTGTGTAGATTGATGAATGAAGGGAATCAGAGGAGTTAACATTGTCTAACAATAATCCACACACCCATCTAGTACTGTTCATTCACAACATTAATAAAGCATCTTTTTTAAGTATCAATTTGATGATTCTTTTAAAACTTCATCAGTGGGAAAAATAGACTGTAGAAATCACCTTAGTAAGGCTGTTTGCTATTTTATAAGAAGAAACTCCTTTACTTAGTCTCTAGACTATAAACATCCTAAATTTATGATGTTGTCTGAAAAGATTTTTGAATACTACCTACAACCTGCATGATACGGTGCTCACAAAATAACCATTTAAAAATGTTTGTGAAATTGCATGAAAACAACTTATCAATCATATCTATGTTTCTGGAAATTAAAACCCTAGTGACTTTTCTTGTCACTCTCTAGGTTCTTAGAAGGTCAATGTGTGGGGATAAAAACACAGGCTTTAGAGATTGACTTTGTCCAAACCTCAGCTTTTTATTCACTATGTGTATTGTTGGGAAAATTACTTAAATACTCTGTACCTGATTTCTTCATCTGAAAATGGAAATAATGAAATTTTGTAGGAAATTAGTGTGAGAATTGGAGATAAGTAACATAAGTAGCATAGTTCTTGATGCATAGAAGCAATTCAAAATGTTGTATCTTATTAAGATATAATCTTAACACCTTTAGTTTTCAACATGACCAAGTCCCCATTTAAAAAAAAAATTTCAACTTCTTCTCCCACCTCCTGCCATTTATTCAAAATAGACATTAGAGTTAAGTTGAGGTGGGAAAGTAGAAAGCTATAATGAGAAAAAGAGAAATAAATTTTGAATTAGGAAGTGTTGCAAGCTCTCAGGATGCTTGTCAGTTGGAAAAACACAACTAGAAGCAGTAAATATACTACTTAACGTGTACCTCCAAGGTCAGCATAATGATTTTTGAATGTTTCTGCTTACTATTGTGAAACTTATATGGGGAAAAATAAAGAGAATGACTCAGAGTCTTATAAAGGTTCTTAAATTACCATCCTTCTACATACCCTTCTAAATTCTGAAAAGATAAAACAAAATCACTCAATTAAATGTTTGATGGCTATTCTAGCTAAACTAATAGTTCAAATTCTGATACAATAGTTATATGTTATATTTTTGTAAGTTTTTTCCCCACAGAAGCTATATGCATATTTCATTGATATTTATTTTTATATAATCTATAACTCATTTTCATTATTTTTATAATTATAAACTTGTGTGGAATTTTATGTCTGTTTTTTTGACATATGTTAGTTCAGGCTAAGATTCATTTATGGCTGAATTCTTAGTAAAGAATACAATACTCAATTATAATAGTTTTATGATCAGAGTCTAGGACCACATTGTGTCAAGAAGCATTAAATGAGTTTTTCTAAAACAAAAAAGCATACAAACAAACAAAGCATAACCAAGATAAAAAGGTCTATAAGGAACAAATAGTATCTGACTTTTATTCAGAGACAACTTCATAGGTAATTACTAGGTAAATTATACAACAAAATCATTAAGAAATAAATGGGTGAATTTGGGCTATTTTCTGATGCTTTATCTGCATGTACATTTATAATTTTATTATTTATGGTGTCATTTATTAGCTCTGTTATTAATACTAAATACTGATTCCTCTATGCAATCAAACTCTAAATTCTCAATATTAACATGATAGAGGTGGAAGTACTTTGTTTTATTTTTATTTTTTTATTTTTTTAAAGGACTTTATTAATTTTTCAGAGAGGAGAGAGAGAGAGAGGGAAAGAGGAATTGAGAGCGAGAGAGAGAAGGGGGAGAAGCAGGAAGCATCAACTCCCATATGTGCCTTGAACAGGCAAGCCCAGGGTTTTGAACCGGCGACCTCAGTGTTCCAGGTCGACGCTTTATCCACTGCACCACCACAGGTCAGGCGGAAGTACTTTGTTTTAAATTTATGATTATTTTTTCTGATATATGTTAGAAAAAAATCAATATATCAAAATTCTTAAAATGATAATTATTGAAATCTGAACATTTAAAAAATAAAACAAAACAATAAATATTTTTCATTTATTTTTTGCTTAAGAGCAAATTAAAGATTAAATAAAATCAGGATATCCAGAAATCAATTGCGTTTTCATATACCAATAATAAACTATCAGAAAAAGAAACTAAGAAAAAAATCTCACTTATAATTGCATTAAAAAGATACCTAGAAATTAATTTAATCAAGAATGTAAAAGACCTGGACTTAAAAAATTATAAGACACTAAAGAAAGAAATTGAAAAATTGAAGGCAATAAAAATAAATGGAAGCATATGCTGTATTAATGGATAGGAAGAATTAACATCATTAAAATATTCAAACCACCCAAAGCAATCTATAGATTCAATATAATTTCAATTAAGATATCAATGACATATTTCACAGAGCTACAATTTCAAAAAATTTATATAAAACCACAAAAGACCCCATATAGCCACATCAATATTGAGAAAGAAGATCAAAGCAGGAGAAACCACACCACTATTTATTAAACTATACTAAAAGGCCATAGTAATCCAAACAACATGGTCCTGGCATAAAAACAGACATATAGATCAATGGAATAGAATAGAGATCCCAGAAATAAATTTATGCCTTTATGGTCGGTTAATATTTGACAAAAAAGACAAGAACAAATAATGGGGTAAAGATAATCTATTCAATAAATGTTAGAAAATTAAATAATACGTTCGACAAAATGTAACTATATCACGTTCTTACATCATACACAAGAATAAACTTAAACAGATTAAAGACTTAATTGTAAGACTCAAAACTATAAAAGTCCTAGAACAAAACATAAGTAATAAAATTTCAAACATTTCTCTCAGCAATATTTGTTGTAATATATTTTTGCATGCAAGGGAAACAAAAGAAATAATAAACAAATGGGGCCAAAGAAATTAAAAAGGTTTTGCACAGAAAAAGAAACCATCAACGAAATGAAAAGACAACTTTCTGAATGAGAAAATGTATTTGTCAATACATCTGATAAGGGATTAAAACTCTTATTGATCAAAGTGATGCCATTAAATTTAAGTTTTAAATAAAACAAAAGCTACAATACTCACAAAAATAATTAAATATTGGCCTGACCAGGTGGTGACACAGGGGATAGAGCATCGGACTGGGATGCGGAGGACCCAGGTTCGAGACCCCGAGGCAGCCAGCTTGAGTGTGGGCTCATCTTGTTTGAGCAAAGCTCACCAGCTTGGACCCAAGGTCGCTGGCTTGAGCAAGGGGTTACTCAGTCTGGTGAAGGCACATATGAGAAAGCAATCAATGAACAACTAAGGTATCGAAAAACTAATGTTTGATGCTTCTCATCTCTCTCCATTCCTGTCTGTCTGTCCCTATCTATCCCTCTCTCTGACTCTCTCTGTTTCTGTAAAAAAATAAAATAAAATAAAAAATTGGGAAAAGGACCTGAATAGACAGTTTTATGAAGAGGACATACATCCTGACCTGGTGGTGGCGCAATGGATACAGCATCGAACTGGGACATGGAGAACCCAGTTTCTAAACCCCGAGGTCACCATCTTGAGCACAGGATCATTGTCTTGAATGTGGGATCATAAAATATGACCCCATGGTTGCTGGCTTGAGCCCAAAGGTCACTAGCTTGAAGCCCAAGGTCACTGGCTTGAGTAAGGGGTCACTCAGTCTGCTGCAGCCCCCCAGTCAAGGTACATATGAAGAAGCAATCAATGAACAACTAGGGAGCTGCAACAAAGAATGATGCTCCCCATCTCTCACCCTTCCTGTCTGTCACTATCTGTCCCTCTCTGTGTCTCTATCTCTGTCACAAAAAAAAGAGAAGAGGGCATACAAATGGCCAATACATGTAGGAAAAGATGAACACCATTACTAATCATGAGAAAAAGGAAAATTAAAAAACACAATAAGGTGTCACCTTACAATTGTCAGAAGGGCTATCAATAAATCAACAAACAAGTACTGGTGAGGATGTAGGGAAAAGGGAACCCTCGTGCACTGTTGGTGGGAATAAAGATTGGTACAGCCATTGTAGAAAGCAGTATGTAGTTACCTCAAAAAATTAAAAATGAAACTTCCTTATGACCAGTGATTCCACTTCTGGGAATTTATCCAAAGCAGTCTGAAACACTAATTTAAAAGATTATATGAACACCTATGTTCACTGCAGTGTTGTTAACAATTGCCATGATCTGGAAGCAGTCCAAGTACCCATGAGAAAATAAGTGAATAAAAAAAGATATGGTATATTTACATGATGGAATACTCATCCGCCATAGAAAAGAAGGAAAATTTACCTTTTGTAACAGCATGGCTACACAAGAAGACTATTATGCTAAATGAAATAAGCTAGTCAGAAGAAGACACATACCATTTGTTTGTATTTATGTGTGCAATTTAATGAACAAATTAAATTCACAAAATACAAACAGACTTATAAATAGAGAACAACAGAGTGGCAGCTGTCATAGGAGAGGGAGCTTGGGGGACTCCATGAATAGCATGAAGGGATCATACCAAAGAAGTCATATACAGTATGGTGATTACCAGAGAGGGAAAAGAAGGTGAGTAATATTAGAAGAGGGTAAAAGAGGATAAATGGTCAATAGAAGGAGACTTGGCTTGGGATAGGGAACATATAATACAATATATAGGTGATGTATTACAGAATTGTACACCTAAAACCTGTATAATGTTATTAACCAATGTCAATCAGTTAACTCAATAAAAAACAAAATATATATTACTTTACTTGAGAACAGTTAAATTGAAGAAATGACTGATTACAAGTTGAAATGATTAACAATAACTTGAAAAAATATTTCAGACATTTGAAACCCTAAAAGAAGTAGTCATATATTTTAGGATTACAAAAATTTTACAAGTTCTAAATCATGAATTTATAAATTCTTTGAATATTAGAATGCACAGGAATTTATATGTCATCTATTGAAACTCTGAATAATATATTTTTATATTAATTGCAGAGAAAAATAATCAATCATCCCTTTTGTGAATAGTTTCAGAGAATGTGGATTCCTTACTTCCATTTTTGGAAAGCTCTGTTCAAATGTTCTTCTTCATATTGATTAGGCATTAAATTCTGTATTGCTTAGAATTGTTTCCTTCATAGAAAACAGAAT
Organism: Saccopteryx leptura; assembly: GCF_036850995.1. NCBI lineage: Eukaryota > Metazoa > Chordata > Mammalia > Chiroptera > Emballonuridae > Saccopteryx > Saccopteryx leptura. Next base: position 155,891,926 of record NC_089504.1, read on the forward strand.
ATCATGGTCATTGCATATGTAAACTTTAAGCACTTTTTATCTATGAAAAAAAGCATTTTTACTTTGATTTTCAAGTTTTATACAATAAATCTAATTTGTGTTTTATATGACAGGGCTTCACTGGCTCTATTATGTCCACAAAGTCTTTTGTCCAGGATAAACATACCTGGAAAGCTAAGGTATGAATAGTTTGATAAATAAATAAGGAGATTTATATTTTTGGCAGTATATTTGAATACACAAAATAAATAACCCTCTCTGAAAAAAGCTGAAAGATACTGTTGAAAATATCACTGTGCTGAGAAGAAAGTAACTACAGAGCTCTAAAAACACTGTGAAAATGGGGATCTTGAAAGATATATAAATATCAAAGATCTCTTTTGATTGCAAGTTTTCTGGCAAACCCTATTGTCATAAGCTTCAATTTTGAAACTGTGGAGGCTGTAGAATTATGATGGAATAGGATGGAGATAAAATCTAAGAGAGCCTCTCAGGAAGAGAAGACCCCAAAGGGTAATTCTAACTGTGTATGGTAAATAAAACCCATCTTCCCTCTTCATATGACAACATGGATGAACCTGGAGGGCATTATGCTAAGTGAAATAAGTCATGAGAAAGATAAACACTGTATGTTATCACTTCTATGTGATAGCTAAAGAAAAACAGTTAAAGTCATAGAAACAGAGTAAAAACATGGTTTCCAGGGATTGGTGGTGGGAAAAACAGAGATGGTTGGTAAACTCTCAGTTCTGAGATATTTATCTGAGGCCCCAGTGTATAATATGATAACTGTAGTTGATAACACTGCATTGTATAATTAAAATTCTCTGAGACATAAACTTAAACCTTCTTATTTTTTTAAAAAACAATAAATACATATGTTGATGAATGTGTTAATTAACTCTATTTGGTTAATACTTTCAAAATATCTATGTATACCATATCATCACGTGATATACTTTAAAGATATAGTTTTACTTATCAATTCTACTTCAATAAAACTAAAATAAATAAAAATAAGCTTACAACTAATTTCAGACTAATGCTTTATTTCATGAATAGAATTGTTACAACTTTATAAATGAAAATTACCATTTTGACTCTTTCTGTACAAGAATATCAGCAGTATAAGGGTTTTTCGCTCTAATGAAAGATGATGGATTTCTGATCATTAATTTATTCCTGTTAGCTAGAAATATGTAACAACAAATTATTTTATAGTATATCACAGTGCTTCATGGTAAAACAAAACTGATTTCAGTAATATCAAATCTTGGTCTTTGCCCTTATTCATGAACATTTGGATTTTCAAATACAATAAATGAAGAATGTGTATTAATCTCTCAAAAGCCATAAACCCATTCTAATTTTCTTTTTCTCTTTCTTTCTTTCTTTCTTTCTTTCTTTCTTTCTTTCTTTCTTTCTTTCTTTCTTTCTTTCTTCCTTCCTTCCTTCCTTCCTTCCTTCCTTTCTTTCTTTCTTTCTTTCTTTCTTTCTTTCTTTCTTTCTTTCTTTCTTTCTTTCTTTCTTTCTTTCTTTCTTTCTTTCTTTCTTCTGAAAAGTAGAGGCTGGAAATACAGCATTTCTTATTCTCAGATTCTGTGGCTAGAGTTCCAGATGTGATTTAGTTTTGGCAAATCAGACACACTCACACAATATTTTGCTTTGAATGTGACTCAGGCGGAAAAAAAGGTTTGCTGAGAACATCCAGTCTGTTGGCACAGATCATGACAGTGAACCTAGTTCAAAAAGTATTTCTTCAACCCTGCCAGCAATGCTATGAGTTGTGCCTATATCCATTAATATGCTTTTGCACTTTTCGAAGAATGAATTCTCTTGTTCATAACTTCTTATATCCAGGGATATATCAAGAGAGTATCTCTAGATACTTAGAGAATCTATAGGTTAAAAAGCCTCACCAGGCAGTGGTGTAGTGGATAGAGTGTCAGAATGGAATGCAGAGGACCCAGGTTCGAAACTCTGAGGTTGTCAGCTTAAGTGTGGGCTCATCTGGTTTGAGCAAGGCTCACCAGCTTGAGCCCAAGGTCTCTGGTTTGAGCAAGGGCTCACTCGTTCTGCTATAGCCCACTAGTCAAGGAACATATGAGAAAGCAATCAACGAACAACTAAGGTATTGCAATGAAGAATTGATGCTTCTTATCTCATTCTCTTCCTGTCTGTCTGTTCCTATCTGTCCCTCTCTCTGTCTATCTCTCTGTCTGTCACAAAAAAACAAAACTAAACTAAAGTAAATGCTGTAACACTTTATTCAAGGAAAAATAATTTGGTTTACTAATGCCCTAGACATTTATATTTAATTGCATAGACTAATTAATACTTCATTTTATCAAATAAAGTAACTTGTTTTAATAAAAGCAATATATATTAAAATATATTAGAGGAATGCTTTTCATACTTAACTTACTTGAAAAAAGGAAGTGAAGGTTAGTTTTATTAATTTTGGTAATAATTATAACAAATAAAAACATTTTTAATGCATTATTAGGACTTGGACACTTCTTGATGTGGAATGATTATTATTTTCCTTATATATGTGCATGGTGAATAAAATATGCTGCCTATTGTAACAATACTTTTCTAAAACTTGAGAAAGTTCAATTTTTAGTTAGTGGCCTCCTTTCTTTGTGTCTGCAAGTTTTGATGATTCATCTTGTTATCTGAGGTACAATAATATTGTCATGAAGAAAAGAACAAACTAATGCTAATAGATATTCATGACTTTTTTATTTTAGGTGAGAGGAGAGGAGATAGTGAGGCAGACTCCCACATGCTCCCTCACTGGGAGCCACCCAGCAACCTCCGTCTGGAGCTGATGCTGAGTATCAAGTTATTTTTAGTGCCAGAAGCTGATGCTCTCAGACCAACTGAGCTGTCCTCAGCACCTGTGTCATGCTAGAACTAATCAAGCTGGTTGTGTAAGAGAAAAAGGGAGAAAAAAAGGGAAAAGGAGGGAGAGAGAAGCAGATGGTCACTTCTCATGCATGCCTGGACCAGGATTTGAGCCCAGATGTCCATGTACTGGGCCGAAGCTCTATCCACTGAGACACCGGCCAGGGCCAATTCATACTTATATCACACCTGAGATAAATATGATCACCCTGATAATTACAGCAAGTTTTCTTCCTTGATTTTGTAAGAGTTGCCTATATGTACGTTTCTCTTCTTCTAATCCATCCCAATGTCAATTACCTGCTGTCACTTTTATACAGGAAAGTGTATGTTCACAGCAGAAGTATTATCACAGATGGAATAAGAAAATTATTGTTAGCGACACAAAGAAATAAAACAGATGGTAAATTTAATTCAACAGAACAATGACGTTTTTCCCATGTCAGCATGTTCTTTTTTCTCATTGCAATGTACAAACAAGCATGTAATGTCCAGAAATCTTTACCAATACCTGAGGAAATGTGCAGCCCAGTATTTCAAGTGCTGTATTTGATTACCATCCTAAAACTTAGTTTATCTGATTGGTGTTTGTGTATTGTATATAGTAGAACAATTAGAATATTAATTTATATAAACCTAGGATAAAAAAAAAAAAAGATCTATTTTGTAAGTAAAAAGAGTGATGAAATTTATAACTGTTTTCTGTTTTTCCAAAAATACCCTCACATACCTAAGTGGGTGTTTAGATGTGGGTCCATTCAGGCAAAAGAGAAAAAAAGAAAAAAAAATCACAGCCTTTTTTAGAAATAACAAAAGCTTAGGGTATGAATGTATCTCTAAAAGGGGGCCAGGACCAGCAAGAGTTCTTATTTAATCTAAAACAGGTTCCTTAAAACCTGAGTATTTCAGATGTGTGAGAGATTTTACTCCTTTCAAAGTTTCTTCTTATTTAATCAATGTCTAAAAACCAAGGCATACTAGAGGAGAGCTCTATAAAGTGTGTATTTGTTAAATTTAATTAAATTTTTGCTCTATGCTTAGGGTTTGAATATGTCTCTAAAAGTGAGCCAGGATCAGCAAAGGTTCTTATTTTATCTAAAATAAGGTATAAATGTGAACAGATTTGTGGAAAGGACAGACTGGAAGATAAGAAAATTTTAATATTTGGGAATACTAATAATGACTGACTTTGGGCCACTTAGATTCTCCATACCTAATACATTTCTAAGAATCAGTTCTGCCAAGTTATCACTATTTTTGAGCCTCTTATCGTCAGGTAGAAAAATGCTAAACAAAGAAAAAGAATAAAGGATAGCACTCTTGACTTCTAGAAGGTTACATTTTAGCTAAAATTGCCATTCTACCTTCTAACAAAGAGTAAGTTTTTTATACAATATCTATTCAAAACATCACAAATTTGATTAGGTTGCAGAATTCATTTGGAAGTTTTTTCCAGTATGTAACTAACATTTCTGTGGATTACAGCTGTTTATACCTAAGCATAGCACTACCTGAACAAAATGACGTCTTCTCCATTGAAAATATCTGATCATTTTATATCAGGCCAAAATTAGAAACAAAATGGCAAAAATGACAGTAATTTCTCCATATTTTGATGCCTGGTTAATTCTCATTCCCTCACTGAATTTAAAAAAGTAAGTTTTGAGCATTTTAAGAGGGAAAGAAAGATACTGGCTTTCTAACATAAGTGTTATGAAGGAATGAGTGGTGAATTATAAAGCATTTAGAATGGAAATATTAGGACTTCCTCAGAAGTGTCTACATTGTATACATGTCTTATATTCACACAATATCAGTTTAGATTTCCATAGTGTGGGAATAATCTGTTGTTACTTATTGGCTTGCTATAGATTATTTGTGTAAAGGGAGCCTAAATGTGACAGCTATGAGACACCCCAGTTGTTATCAGCACATTTGGGCAGTCTCTTTGGAAATGTTGGTTCCCGTTCCAGCTCTTATTATATATTAAAGAACAATAGGATATAGGATGATTTCTCTTATCACAAACAACTGAAGGACACAAAGAGTCGAACTGCATACACAATGACATATTGTACTAGAGATGTGTCATATAGCTGATTTAATTCAGCTGATTTAATTCAGTAAACTGGGTCATATTTCTTCCCAATTTTCTGTCTTCCTTCTTTTTATCAAAATGATAATCTCTTGGTATTTTTTAAAATTCAACTCTATTTATTTTTTATTTTATAATCCTCCCAGCCTCTGAAAATAATAGCATACTCCTGAACTTTTATCTACTCTAGATAGTTTTGTTTCTTGGAAATCTCTATGGTATATTTATTCTGAATCTATATTATTTTTAGAGATTTATAATTTTGCCAATTTTTTTGAATTAAGGCCTTTCTATGTTTCTATGAATTATTCTTCCATGTCAGAGAAGATTAATTAAAAAGAATATATGCACCCCTATGCTCATTGCAGTGTTATTTACAATAGTCAAGATCTAGAAGCAGCCCAAGTGCCCAACAGTATATGAGTGGATAAAAAGCTGTGGTACATTCATACAACAATATACTACATTGCCATAAAAAAAGAAGGAACTCTTACCTTTTGAAACAGCATGGATTGACCTGGAAATCATTATACTAAATAAAATAAGCCAGACAGAGAAAGATAAGTACCATATTATTTAACCCATACGTGGAATCTAGTGAAAAAAATGAACTAATAAGCAAAATAAAGACAGCCATACAGAAAGCAGGGTGACAGCCATTGGGCAGGAGGTTTGGGTAAGGGATTGAAGGGATAGAGCAAAAAAGGATACACACAAAAAATAAGTTCATGGAAATGTACAACAGTGTGGAGGTTGTGGGAGCAGGGGGAGGTGGAGGAAGATATAGGGGTGATAAATGATGATTGACAATGACTTGACTTGGGGAGGTTAAGCACAATATGGTGTAAAAGATGTGTTGTAGAATTTGGCAATTGGATACCTAATAACTGTATAATTGGGTTCATAAGTGTTACCTTAATAAAATTCAATTTAAAAAGGAAAGAAACAAAAAGGTGCTGATAATACCCAGGTGAGGTAGTTCACCTAAGAGAGGACTACATGCAATGCAGATATGCAGTGGTTTTTGAACAAGGATCTGTATCAGTCACCTGTGTACCTTTTTAATTCTATGTGTAAATAAACATAAGATATCCCTATTTTCTAAAGAAAGAAAGAAGACCTCCATACCCACTCATTTTATATGAGCAACTATAACAGTTTAACCTTGAAATTCAATTACTTTCATGATTTTCATATATTCCATCTAGAAACCTACAAACATTTTTTCAGAGGACTAGCCAAGAGGCGGGCAATAATTTTTTCCTCAGTCATGAAAATGAATCCAAAGACTAATTTATATCAACCCAAACTCTATGATTTCTCTCACTTAGCATTCTCTAGAAAACTTTCACAGCTCCTAGGGGAGGAATTTTTTTTTTACCACAAAATGTCTGTTAGATATCATTTTGTTGGCAGAGCTGTACCACAAGATTAGTTTTACTGTCTCTGTTTTCCATCAGAGTGAATAGTTGCATGAGGCATACAATCCCTAGTATGATCTTTATGTCCAGGTCGTTTACTCACAGTGATGGGCTTGTTCCCAGCCGTATTTTGTGTGTTATAATCCCTTATTCCCAATCTGGTGTGTGTATTCCCCATGCCTTTCATGAACATCTCTCCAAATTCCCAGGAGCTACCCAGAGAAATTTCCTAATTTTGTGAGAGGATATTACTGTTTTGTAATATACTATCTTCAGATCAGAGGGGTTACTATTGTTAGGTATAGCTTAATCATCTTAGCATTAACTCATACATGGAGAATTTGTATCTATGCCTGATATAACATTTCATCTTATTTCAAGCTTGAATTGAGTTTAAAAAGAATATTCTTTAAAATTGAGAGAAAAAATAAAATAAAATAGTATTTATTGAATAGCAATTTTGTTTCATATATTTTTATGATAAAATTTCATTTAATTTCCAAAACAACATTGTGAAATAAGAATTACTATTTTTGGCTTTACACATAAGACATCCAATATTGAGAAGTAAGTGACAGTATCATACTTAAAAGTCTTTGTCTCTATGACTACAAAGCTCATAATATTTTCATTAAACCTTGCTTTGTCTCTGTTGCCAAAGAAGTAGGACATTCCTATGCCCTAAGTCTGAGAAGAGAACTGAGCAGCTCTTCTTTTGTCAGGAAATAATTCCCGTCTCGTCTCATCACGTGGCAGATTGCCCTGGTTATTAAGGCCATTCATCCTAAAACTATCTTCACATGTATCTTGGGAAGGCATTATCTCCTCTTTTTACCCCAGTCTTCTCCAAAAACTTTATGTTCCTAAGAAATGAGTTTTTTTATAAAAATGCTTGTTCTAAACAAGTATTAGGAAATTTTATCCCAGTGAATTGGTTTTGTATAATTTTATGTCAATTAATTCACAGTGGGGAATCCATTTCATGTTAAAATCACAACAAATAATATTTCTGGAGTACACGGAAACAATATTATTTAAAAATTAGTCATAATTTTTATGCTACCTATGGAAATGTAATTCCTACATACTTTGAATACATATATGCTTATAGGATCAGCTCAAAATAATCACAACTATGAATACATATCCTTCTGATTTGAAAAGGATTCAGATATCTTAGAATTTTTTCCCAGAGCGATTATCTTCAGTATTAAAAACTACTGCTTCTTAATAGGTGTCTGTGTTCATGCAAACACTTTCCTAAACAATAAGCACTTTATATCTAATCCTCATAAAACCCTGCAAGGCAGATGTAAATAGCCTCATTTTCTCAATGTGGAAATTCGGACTTTGTTTAAAGAACTTGCATGAGGTCACAAAACTAGCAAATTACATAATTAAAAATCAAACATAGTATTGGTTATGAAATTCCATGCAGTAAGCCATCCAAGCAGGGCTTTTAAATTGGCTCCATCTTTAATCAGTGCTTCCCTGGGACTCAAGGACATTGGAGTTCTGAGCCTCAGAGTCAGGGGTGGAAATATAAGGCTCTGCTTAATTGTGTGAGCCAGTTTTATCTATAATGAAGTACATGATACTTTTTGATATTTATTTGGTCCCCAGTGTTTATCTTTAATATGGTTGTTGGTGGTAAGCAACTACAGACTGCAAAGTTCCATAAACCAAAAAGCATGCTTTAGTCTTTTCCATTACACTGTGCTATCTCTGAAATTTAATGTTTTATTGTTTGTTTCAGTTGACATTTCTTATCAGGACATAATTCAATAATATGAAATGTATAGAATCATATAACAAACACTTAAGTCCCCACCACTAAGCTTATAAAATTGTAATTTTTTTTTCTATTTTTCCGAAGCTGGAAACGGGGAGAGACAGGCAGACAGACTCCCGCATGCGCCCGACCGGGATCCACCCGGCACGCCCACCAGGGGGCGACGCTCTGCCCACCAGGGGGCAATGATCTGCCCCTCCGGGCCATCACTCTGTTGCGACCAGAGCCACTCCAGCGCCTGGGGCAGAGGCCAAGGAGCCATCCCCAGCGCCCGAGCCATCTTTGCTCCAATGGAGCCTCGCTGCGGGAGGGGAAGAGAGAGACAGAGAGGAAGGAGACGGGGAGGGGTGGAGAAGCAGATGGGCGCGTCTCCTGTGTGCCCTGGCCGGGAATCTAACCCGGGACCCCTTGAACGCCAGGCTGACGCTCTACCACTGAGCCAACCAGCCAGGGCTAAAATTGTAATTTTTTATAAGTCACGTATTTTCTTTAAAATACCTTAAACCCCCCCTGTGAACTCCGAAACCCCTTCCTCTTCCTTTGTCTCAGCAAGTCCCCACTATTCTGAACTTCCAATTGACCATTTTTTTCCATATTGACCAGTTATTATATGTATGAATCAATAAAACAATTTTTAGTATTGTTTTGGATCTTTCTGAAAAGCATAGGCACATTTTAGCTGTTCCATTACTTATGTCTATATAATAAATTACCTTTAAAATTGTGTGATGTAAAGCATGAAACAGCATTTATTTTGCATTTGAATTTATACTTTGAGCAGATCTAGGCAGAAGCTCATCTCTGTTCCCCTTAGCATCAGCTGGTACAGCTCAAAGTCTGGAATCATGTAAGGTTTTACTCCCCACCGAAGATGTAACTGTGGCTTGGACTTCACTGGGCCTGTCAGAACATGGTCAAATAGCCCCTCCACACGTCCTGGGTTTCTTCATAATTTGATGACTTGGTTTCAAAAGTGAGCATTCTCAGAGAGAAAGAATATCACCTAAAAACTCCAATGCCTTTTCTAACTCAGAAGTCCCAGAGTGTCATTTTGACTACATTCTAGTATTCTATTCAGTAGAAGCAGTCTTCTAAATTCAACTCATTTTCAAGCAGAGGGGAATGAGACTCCTTTTAAAGGGATGAGTATATATGTATATGTATGTATATGTACACACATGTATTCACACACATATATTCTACTGTGCCATTGTTTTTATTCAGCATTATGTAATGACACTTCGGTATCAATGAGCATAACAAGTGCCCAGATATTGATGTCTCAATAACATTCTCTAGTACAAGGAGAGAGTTCCTTTGAAGAAATGTCTAATTTTAGGGTTAGGGCAGGGAAAAGTTAAGCTAAACTTGGGGCATCTCCTATTCCAGAAGGTAAGAAAGTATCAAAGCAAAAGGCTAGGTCATGTCTGAGAGACAGGAAGCAATCTGAAATAGCTCCAAATGGCCAAAGCAGGAACAATTTGAGCAAGAATACAAATAGCATTGTATTGGATTATAAATTAAAGTAAAAATAACTATAAATAATATTCATGACTGAACAAGTAGATAAATGAAGAAAAAGGGTCAAATCTTCCTTTTAGAAAAATTCTAAATAGCATATATAAATGCAGCCTCCTACACAAGGTGAAGCTTAACCATCACGCCCTCACCTCGAAGGTAGGCTGGACTAAATGATTCGCTTATAAAGAACAGAGTTTGAGAAGGTAAAGCAAACCTGGAAGATTATACCTTAGCTAAAGGATAAAGATTAATATTAACAGAGATGTCACGATGTCACATTGATATCATATAAATCTTGTATAATGTAATGAGAAGTGCACTTAACTGCCATAATATTCTTTTACAAAATCCATGATCTTGGTCTCTTCATAAAAAAAACCCAAACTGAGGATAATTCTATAGAAAACATACTCAGAGTTCTTCCATACAGTTAGGGTCATGAAAGACAAAACAAAACAAACACAAAACAAAACAAAAATAAAAAAAAAAACCCACAAAAACAGAAACACTAAGAAACTGTCCCAAATCAGAAGAGACAATAGAGACATAATGAGTAGATGCTATGCTGTATTCTGGATTGAATCCTGTAACCACAACAAAAAAGGTAGTGGTAGAAAGACTAGAAAAATCCAAATAAAGTCTTTAGTTTCCACTTGCACCAATATTAATTTCAACCATGGTTATGTAAGATCTTATCACTGTGGTACTCCTGCTGAAGGGCATGAAGGAACTCTCTTTCTCACACACCTTTGCAACTTCTCTGTAAACCTAAAATTATTTCAAAATAAATTTAAAAACTGAAAGAAAAAGAAATATCCCACAAGTTGTTTTGCTTACTTATATTTTGGTTTGCCTCTACAATAGTAATTAAAAAATCAAACCTAGACTCAGCATCCCTTGCAGCTAAGGGTCATCAATTGTGGAAACCAAATGTAAAGAGAACTTTTAATACTGCCGCTTCTCCCCTTTCCTGTTTTATTTGTTTAGAAATCAGTCAATGTCTCAAGGCAGCACTGTTTGTGAGGAAGAAAATGATGTGCTAACAAAAATGGAGAAGGAATGCCAAATATATTGTTGAATTTCACCACTCCCTGAACTATCCTGCCTGGTATTCTTGTTGCATGAGATAACTGATGAGTTCATATTGATGAGCTGTATGATTATATAATAAGTTATTTTAATATTATAGCATTCTTTACTTTTTTATCCTTTTATAAGTCTGTGTAGATGCATGAGTACAACTGATGTGTTATAGGATCTGAGTACTCTCATCTTTACTAAATAATGACAAACTACTCTACATGAGCATATAATAGTTCACATCATTGGAAAATTTGTCAATGTTTTTTTTTTTTTATAAATTTTGTTTTTACTGTTTAAGATGACCTCCCCTAATCTAAATGAATAAATACTATCTAGATTCTGTATTTTCTTTTAATACAAACATAGTTTATTCAATGTTTAAATCTCAGATTTTGGTTACTTATTTTAGAATGTGTGTTATAACTCCAAATTATAAACTTACCTGTATCATTGTTTTTCTCATTTTCAAACATGAAGAAATTTATGTTATCTGGAATTCATTATTGTGAAGAGCTGAACATGTGGTTTCAGTTAAATTTTTTTTCTTTTTTATTTTTTTCATTTTTCTGAAGCTGGAAATGGGGATGCAGTCAGACAGACTCCTGCATGCACCCAACAGGGATCCACCCGGCATGCCCACCAGGGGACGATGCTCTGCCCCTCTGGGGTGTCACTCTGTTGCATCCAGAGCGATCCTAGCACCTGAGGCAGAGGCCACGGAGCCATCCTCAGCGCCCGGGCCATATTTGCTCCAATGGAGCCTCGGCCACAGGAGGGGAAGAGAGAGACAGAGAGGAAGGAGAGGGGGAGGGGTGCAGAAGCAGATGGGCACTTCTCCTGTGTGCCCTGGCCAGGAATTGAACCCAGGACTCCTGCACGCCAGGCCAATGCTCTACCACTGAGCCAACTGGCAGGGCCTAAAATTTTTTTCTTAACTGACATCCTGTAGCAGAGGCAGATTAAGGTTGGTTGAGGCCCTGGGGCGCAGAAGAAAATATTGGGTTTCTTAAAAAAAAAGAGAGAGACAGAGAAAATAAAAATACTTGTTAACCATATTTCAAAATAAATAAAAAATATTAAGTATTATTAATGCTTAAATTGCACATATGAAACCAAACTTGGTGTCAGTGTAAAACTTGGGGTTATGTGGGGCCTTTCAGAAGTCAGGGCACAAGGCATATGTCCAGTGCGCACACTGTTAAATCTGTCTCTGGCCAGTAGAATGTCATTTATGGAATAATCTACATTTTCTACTCATTTTAAATGGCCTGCACGCCAGGACAACGCTCTACCACTGAGCCAACTGGCGAGGGCACATCTTTTTTATTTTTTAAAAACTTTATTTAGAAGAATTAAATTTAACAGGGTAACATTGATTAATACAAGTATATAGGTAAACATTTCCATAGAATTTGAACTATTGGTTATGTTATATACCCATCACCCAAAGTCAAATCATTTTCTGTCATCTTGAATTTATACCTCTTCACATCCTGACCCCCACTCCTTCTCCCATATCCCCACATACCCCAACCTCTGGTAACCACTTCACTTTTATCTATGCCCATGAGTCTCAGTTTTATATTCCACCTATGTGTGAATATTATACTGAGTCATAATGGCACTGTGTCATCATTTCTTATGGCTGAGTAGTATTCCATTGCATATATGTACCACACCATTTTTATCCAATTCTTTATCAAGGGCTGCTTTGGCTGTTTCCATGTTTTGTCCACAGTGACTAATTCTAGTGCATATGTCTTTATGTGCCAGTGTTTTTGAGTTTTGGGGGTAGATACCCAGCAGAAGGATTGCTGAGTCATATGGTAGTTCTATTCTTAGTTTCTTGAGTAACCACCATATTTTTTCCCATACCAGTTGTACTAATTTGCATTCCCACCAGCAGTGAGTGAGGGTTCCTTTTTCTCCACAGCCTCTCCAACACTTGTTATTACCTATCTTGTTGATAATAGCCAATCTAACAGGTGTGAGGTGCTATCTCATTATAGTTTTGATTGGCATTTCTTGAATAGCTAGTGAAGATGAGCATCTTTGCTTCTCAAGTAAAGGCAAAAGTGAATGAATGAGATACTTTTCTAAATTATTTGCATGCAGTATCTCAGTTTATTATTGTAACAAGATTACAAGGTTGGAATTATTAGTGTCTACATTTCATAGATGATTAAATGTAATTATAAAAGTATTGAGAAAAACTACCAACTTCATGTATCTGGGAGATAATTTTTTATTTTTTGTGTTTTTATCATTTCTATTTAAAATAAAATATATATTCATTTTTTAGCACCAATTATTAAATAAACTGTCATTACCCTGTTGTATATTTTTGTCTTTTTTGTCAAATATTAATTGACTAAAAAGGCATGAATTTATTTCTGGGTTCTCTATTCTGTCCCATTGATCTATGTGTCTACATTTATGCTAGTACTATGCTCTTTTGATTACTATGGCTTATTGTATAGTTTGATATTAGGTAGTATGATTCATCCAAATTTATTCTTCTCTCTCAAGATTGTTGTTGTTATACAGGGTCTTTTGGAATATTTGTTCTAATTCTGTAAAATATACCATTGTTATCTTGTTAACAATTATGTTGAATCTATACATTGCTTTGGGTAATATGGATATTTTAATAATGTTAATTTTTCCTGTCCATGAGCACGGAATGTACTAACACTTATTTGTATCTTCTTCAGTTTCTTTCTTTAGTGTCTTATAATTTTCTGAGTATAGGTCTTTGATATCCTTGGGTAATTTTATTTCCAGATATTTTATTGTTTTGAAGCAATTTTTATGGTATTATTTTCTTAGTTTTCCTTTCTGATAATTCATTATTTGTGTATAGACATGCCATTGAATTCTGGATATTTGCTTTGTATCCTAAACTAAACTAAATTAACTTACCAATTTTAGTAGCTTTGTCTTTTTTATGGAATCTTTAGGGTTCCCTATATACAATATTATGTTATCTGAAAATAATGACAGACAAGAAGAAGAAAGAAAACACATTCAAATTAAAAAAGAAAGAAACAAATCTTTTTTCTTAGAATTTTAAAAGTATTACAAACCAAAAATTATGGCTACGTAACATGCTGAAATGATCTTGATAGTGGAGTTCCTGAAACTCTTAAAAATGACTGTTGATTAGTTTTTGGCACAATTTACTATTACCAGATTTCAAAATACATTGCAAAGCCACTTTACTGAAGACATTGTATATCTGTTATGAGGACACAAAAATATACAAAGAAAGCAGAAAAAATAAAAAGATCTACATATATATAATAATTTGATTTTTAATAAGGGTGCCACTGCAGCAGCAGTTTTGTTTGTTTGTTTCTTTTTTTCACACATGGTGTTGGTTTTATTAAGTATCTCTATGGTAAAAAACAATTTTTGGCTTTTGCTACTCATCTTAATAAAAAAAAATTGAGATGCCTCATAAGCCTAAATAAGAGACAAAATAATAGAGCTTTTAGAAGAAAGCAGAGAAGAATATCTTTATTATTGTAGAGTAGACAATTATTTTTTTCAAATGAAAGAACAGTGATTAAATATGTTTACTAATCAGTAAATTAGATTTTACTGACATAAAAGCATCTACTTGTTAATAACACTATTAAGAGAACAACAAAGGCAAACTTTAGACTGGGAAAGCATATTCAAAAATATATATTCAATGAAAAATACTTACTGGAAATGTAAATATTTCTTTTAAATCAATCAAAGAAATACAAAAATCACAATTAAAAGAAAGCAGACACAGATTCAAGTCTTGTCAGAAGAAGGCATTTTTAAGGGTTTGGTATTGTATGTCAAGGAAATACAAATTAAAATCACAATGAGATCCTAATTATGGTTTATTGAACTTAGCAGGAAAACCCAAAGAAATGTTAGGTTAAAATTTTGGTGAGGATATGGACCAGATCAACTGGAAGAGCAAATCATAAATACTGTGGTAGGAGTACAGTGTGAAAAACCACTTTGTAAACTTGTTCAGCAGTACCAACAAAGTTAAACATATCTTTATACCATGACCTACCAATTTTATTGCTAGGTATATAACAAATACTGAACATAAGTGTGCATATTATATTTAACAATATATGTAAGAATATGTATCACAGGCTTATTTATAATATAAAAAAAGGAAAGAAATCAAATGGCCATCCAAAAAAGATCACATATATAAACTGTGTTATTGGGTTAGCAATGAAATATAATTCAGCCATTAAGGTAAATATACCACTGGTATACTCAACAAAAATAAATTTCAAAGATATTATATTAAGAAAAAAAGGTCAGAGATACTTTTGTTTCTTTAGGACTTACTATATGATCCTGCTTATATGAAATTCAAGGACAGGTGAAAGAATTTTTACCAGTTATATACGATTCAATCAGAGAAGAACAATCTATCTCTGTAAAACTGGCTTTTGCAAGTGTAGGGGTTAGCTCTACAAACTCAAAGTCTATAGGCCATGTAGTCATGGGAGAGATCATGAGCAAGCCAGATCATGGGAGAGATCATGGGCAGGATCTGAAGTTTATTTATTGCCTACAGCAGCAATTTTCAACTGGTGTGCTACAAGAATTTTTAAAACATGCAATACCTGACTATTTAGTCAGGGTTACTGACCTCTTTCCCCATAGATTGTCAAATAAAAAAAAAATTACAACAACCAACACTAAGATAGCTGTCTGGTATAAATTAATCAAAATTATTCCTATTTTTTTTATCAGATCAGTTAAAAATATTTTTTTTCTAGAAGAGAGTGGACCCCAATATTTAAAGTCCTGAAAGAGAGGAACTTTCAGCCATGAATACTATACCCATCAAAGCTATCCTTCAAATATGAAAGAGAAATAAAAACATTCACAGATACAGAAAAGATGAGGGAATTTATCATCAGAAAACCCCCACTCCAGGAATTACTAAAAGGGGTTCTCCAATCAGATACAAAGAAGAAAAAAAAACAAAGCCACAAGTAAAGCTCCAAGAAGAACACAATAAAACCAAATTTAAACTGTGACAACAACAAAAAGAAAGGGGGGAAAGAGGATGGAGATTAACAGTAGCAAAGGACGATGGAGTGCAAAAGTACTCACAAAATAGTGCACTACAATGAACAGGGTAGGAACCCTTTTCATTACTTAAAGGTAACCACAATTGAAAACACCACCACAGAAGAACATGATTTAAAAAAGATATCAACAGAGGAAAGATGTATGGAATACAACCAAATAAAAAGAAAAGATAGAAAAAAGAAAGAGAAGGATCAAACAAGACACAAAACTAAACAGAAAGCAATCTAAAAAATGGCAATAGGGAACTCACAAGTGTCAATAATTACACTAAATGTAAACAGATTAAACTCACTAATAAAAAGGCACAGAGTAGCAGAATGGATTAAAAAAGAAAATCCAACTGTATGCTGCCTACAGGAAACTCATTTAAGTAACAAGGATAAAAACAAATTCAAAGTGAAAGGCTGGAAAACAATACTCCAAGCAAATAACATCCCAAAAAAAGCAGGCGTAGCAATACTCATATCTGATAATGCTGACTACAAGACAGCAAAAGTACTCAGAGACAAAAATGGCCATTTCATAATGGCTAAGGGGACACTGAATCAAGAACACATAACAATTCTTAATATATATGCACCAAACCAAGGAGCACCAAAATATATAAGACAGCTACTTATTGACCTTAAAACAAAAACTGACAAAAATATTGTACAATCATACTTGGAGACCTCAATACACTGCTGATGGCTCTAGATCGGTCATCCAAAAGAGAATCAACAAAGATATAGTGGCCTTAAACAAAACACTAGAGCACCTGGATATGATAGACATCTACAGGACATTTCATCCCAAAGTGACTGAGTATACATTTTTCTCCAGTGTACATGGATCATTCTCAAGAACTGACCATATGTTGGGCCACAAAATCAACATCAGCAAATTCAGAAAAATCGAAGTTGTACCAAGCATATTTTCTGATCATAAAGCCTTGAAACTAGAATTCAACTGCAAAAAAGAGGAAAAAAATCCCACAAAAATGTGGAAACTAAACAACATACTTTTAAAAATGAATGGGTCAAAGAAGAAATAAGTGCAGAGATCAAAAGATATATACAGACTAATGAAAATGACAATACGACATATCAGAATCTATGGGATGCAGCAAAAGCAGTGATAAGAGGGAAGTTCATATCACTTCAGGCATATACGAACAAACAAGAGAGAGCTCAAGTGAACCACTTAACTTCACACCTTAAGGAACTAGAAAAAGAAGAACAAAGACAGCCCAAAACCAGCCAAAGAAAGGAGATAATAAAAATCAGAGCAGAAATAAATGAAATAGAGAACAGAAAAACTATAGAAAAAATTAATACAACAAGGAGCTGGTTCTTTGAAAAGATCAACAAAATTGACAAACCCTTGGCAAGACTTACCAAGGAAAAAAGAGAAAGAACTCATATAAACAAAATCCAAAATGAAAGAGGAGAAATCACCACGGACACCATAGATATACAAAGAATTATTGTAGAATACTATGAAAAACTTTATGCCAGTAAATTCAACAACCTAGAAGAAATGGATAAATTCCTAGAAAAATACAACCTTCCTAGACTGAGTCAAGAAGAAGCAGAAAGCTGAAACAGATCCATTAGTAGAGAAGAAATAGAAAAAACCATTAAAAACCTCCCCAAAAATAAAAGTCCAGGCCCTGACAGATATACCAGCGAATTTTATCAAACTTTCAAAGAAGACTTGGTTCCTATTCTACTGAAAGTCCTCCAAAAAATTGAAGAAGAAGCAATACTTCCAAACACATTTTATGAGGCCAACATAACCTTCATACCAAAACCAGGCAAGGATGGCACAAAAAAAGAAAACTACAGACCAATATCTCTAATGAATACAGATGCTAAAATACTAAATAAAATACTAGCAAATCAAATACAATAACATAATAAAAAAATAATACATCATGATCAAGTGGGATTCATCCCAGAATCTCAAGGATGGTTCAACATACGTAAAACGGTTAATGTAAGACACCATATCAACAAAACAAAGAACAGAAACCACATGATCTTATCAATAGACGCAGAAAAGGCTTTCGATAAAATACAACACAATTTTATGTTTAAGACTCTCAACAAAATGGGTATAGAAGGAAAATATCTCAACATGATAAAGGCCATATATGATAAACCATCAGCTAACATCATATTAAATGGAACAAAACTGAAGGCTTTCCCCCTTAAATCAGGAACAAGACAGGGTTGTCCACTCTCTCCACTCTTATTTAATGTGGTACTAGAGGTTCTAGCCAGAGTAATCAGACAAGACAAAGAAATAAAAGGCATCCATATTGGAAAAGAAGAAGTAAAGGTATCACTTTTTGCAGATAATATGATCCTATACAATGAAAACCCCAAAGAATCCACAAAAAGACTACTAGAAACAATAAGCCAATACAGTAAGGTCACAGGATACAAAATTAACATACAGAAGTCAATAGCCTTTCTATATGCCAACAATGAAACATTTGAGAATGAACTCAAAAGAATAATCCCCTTCACGATTGCAAAAAAGAAAAAATAAATAAAATACCTAGGAATAAACATAACAAAGAATGTAAAGGACTTATATAATGAAAACTATAAACCATTGTTAAGGGAAATCAAAAAAGATCTAATGAGATGGAAGAATATTCCTTGTTCTTGGTTAGGAAGAATAAATATAATCAAGATGGCCATATTACCCAAAGCAATATACAAATTTAATGCAATTCTCATCCAAGTTCCAATGACATTTTTTAAAGAAATGGAGTAAAAAGTCATCAGATTTATATGGAACTATAAAAAAACTCAAATAGCCAAAGCAATCCTAAAGAAAAAGAATGAAGCTGCGGGCATTACAATACCTAACTTCAAACTATATTATAGGGCCACTACAATCAAAACAGCTTGGTATTGGCAGAAAAATAGACACTCAGACCAATGGAACAGAATAGAAAACCAGAAATAAAACCACATATATATAGTCAAATAATTTTTGATAAAGGTGCCAACAACGCACAATGGAGAAAAGAAAGCCTCTTCAATAAATGGTGCTGGGAAAACTGGAAAGCCACATGCAAAAGAATGAAACTGGACTACAGTTTGTCCTCCTGTACTAAAATTAACTCAAAGTGGATCAAAGATCTAAACATAAGACCTGAAACAACTAAGTACATAGAAGAAGACATAGGTACTTAACTCATGGACCTGGGTTTTAAAGAGCATTTTATGAATTTGACTCCAATGGCAAGAGAAATGAAGGCAAAAATTAATGAATGGGACTACATAAGACTAAAAAGGTTTTGCTCAGCAGGAGAAACTGATAACAAAATAAACAGACAGCCAACTAAATGGGAAATGATATTTTCAAACAACAGCCCAGATAAGGGCCTAATATCCAAAATATACAAAGAACTCATAAAACTCAACAACAAACAAACAAACAATCCAATAAAAAAATGGGAAGAGGACATGAACAGACACTTCTCCCAGGAAGAAATACAAATGGCCAACAGATATATGAAAAGATGCTCATCTTCTTTAGTTGTTAGAGAAATGCAAATCAAAACTGCAATGAGATACCACCTCACACCTGTTAGATTAGCTATTATTAACAAGACAGGTAATAGCAAATGTTGGAGAGGCTGTGGAGAAAAAGAAACCCTCATACACTGTTGGTGGGAATGTAAAGTAGTACAACTATTATGGAAGAAAGTATGGTGGTTCCTCAAAAAACTGAAAATAGAACTACCTTATGACCCAACAATCCCTGTACTGGGTATATACCCCCCAAACTCAGAAACATTGATACGTAAAGACACATGCAGCCCCATGTTCATTGCAGCATTTTTCACAGTGGCCAGGACATGGAAACAACCAAAAAGCCCATCAATAGATGACTGGATAAAGAAGATGTGGCACATATACACTATGGAATAATACTCAGCCATAAGAAATGATGACATCACATCATTTACAGCAAAATGGTGGGATCTTGATAACATTATACGAAGTGAAATAAGTAAATCAGGAAAAAACAGGAACTGCATTATTCCATACGTAGGTGGGACATAAAAGTGAGACTAAGAGACATTGATAAGAGTGTGGTGGTTCCGGGGGGAGGGGGAGAGGGAGAGGGAAAGGGGGAGGGGCACAAAGAAAACTAGATAGAAGGTGACAGAGGACAATCTGACTTTGGGTGATGGGTATGCAACATAATTGAATGACAAGATAACCTGGACATGTTATCTTTGAATATATGTATCCTGATTTATTGATGTCGCCCTATAAAAAAATAAAAAATAAATAAACATAAAAATATATATATTTTTTGTCTGCTGCAGAATTGTAGTAGTTAGTTTATATGTGCCATGAGATGAAGAAAGTTGAAAACCACAGGTCTACAAGTGTGACCTTCAAGGCAGTCTTAAACTCTCTTTTAAAGGTCCTCTCTTGGCCCTGGCCAGCTGGCTCATTGGATAGAGCATTGGCCCAGCAGATGGATGTCCCAGGTTCGATTCCTGGTCAGGGTAAAAAGTAGAAGCAACCATCTGCTTCTCCCCACCTCCCCCTTCTTTTCCTCTTGCCCTTCGCAGCCAATGGCTTGATAAGTTCAAGTGTCACCTCAGGCACTAAAAATAGCTCAGTTGATTTGAGCATTGCACCCCAGACTGAGGTTGCCAGATAGATCCTGGTAGGGGATCATATAGGATTCTATTTTCCCTCTCCTCACTTAAAATATATATATATATGAAACATACTAAAATCTGAATTTTGGAGAATGCAATTTAGTTTAGCCAAGTGATATCCCACAAAACTGTCACATTCTTTGATGGTAATAGAAGTCATAAAATTATTTCCTTGTAAGTAAAGGAATAACTGTTGGCCAGAACAGAGCAGGACGTGATCCGGCTGGTGTTTATACAGATGTGTGTGTGTGTGTGTGTGTGTGTGTGTGTGTGTGTGTGTGTGTGTTAAAAATTAACAAGGTGTACACTTAAGACTAGTAAACTTGACATACTTTGTTGTACACTTGTTATAACTCAGATTAGGAAAAAAAACCATAGGCATAACTAGAGAAAAGATTTGTGAATGTCCGATGAATTAGGAAAATATATCTCATTCTGTTAACCTCTTATAAAATGGTATGGAAATAAGCGTGGTTTCTTATATTAAAGGCTTCAGTAAAATAAGCACAGATTTGGAAGCAAGTAATGGCAGGACACATAGTGGGATATGGTTCTAAGATATAGGAGAAGAGAATAGAATTTGAAAAGGCCTTGTAATCTATGTTAAAGAATTAGGACTTTCCTCTAAATATAGAAGGATATTTTAACTAAGGTAATCACATAATCTGATAGATTTTTTATAAACTCACTTCAGGCTACTGTGTGAAGAACTGATTGGAAGGGGACAAGAATGGAGAGAGGGACTTACCAGTCTTCACAAATTTATAGCACAATGACATTCAGGATGTCACTTAACCTGTTAGTGTCTCCATTTTCTCATCTCTAGAAATACATGTTATTAAGTCTGTTTGCATACTTCATAGGATTGGTTCCAAGGGCTGGTGAGTATGATTGTCTACAAAAATCTATTTTATGAGTATTCATAAATGAGAGAAGGAATGAGTGAATAAACTTTCCCAAGAGAGGCCTAAATTGCTAGTGAAGTTGTAATGCAACACGAGCTGCATCATTCTGTGTCAGAAACTTTCTATTTTCCTCAATATTTTTTTTCTTTTCTTCAAAATGGTAATGTATTTAATCAGGGATATGTATGCCTAGAAAAAGATCATACCACCAAGCATGTTAAAGGCAGGTAATTTTCATTTGACTAATTTCTGTCCAAATGGGATGCATACATACGTATTCTGTAACAGTTGACAGAAACTTCCTTTAGAGATATCTTGAGTAAACCATTCATATTCTCTTTATCTCTTCATCAATCTTGTTTCCTGGAATGACAGGCTGCCTTTGATAATGAGGACAAAGCCACATATTAGGATGACAGAAAAGTGATCTGGAAATTTCTGGAGTCCCTAAGCCACTTTTCCACTGCTACACTATAAAGTTTTTATAAAAGGTGAGAAATAAATTTCTTTCTTGTTTAAGCTTTTTAAAAAATTCTGTATTATAATGTTACTAGTTAGTAAAAATAATGTTAACAAATAAAAATTTTGGTATAGTCATAAAATGCTTAGATTTGTGAAATCTAAACATTTTTCACTGGTTTAATGAAATTTTTCATGTGGCAACAACTCATATTGCAGGCTAATAAAACAACCTTATTCTTTTCTTTTTTCAGTATATTTTGTGATACTATCACCTGAATTTTCTTAGCAGCTGTGGGTTGATAAATACATAGTGTTGTAATATTACAACATTATAGAAATATTATATATTTTGTTGTGTTTTTGCTACTTTTGTTAACTTTGCCAAAACTCTGAAAAAGTAAGAAACATCTTTACGCAAGTCAAAATCAAAAGAAACAAAATTCCACTGAACATAGATAGCATGCTCTGCCTATGTTCTACCTCCAGGTTGGTAAAACTTTCAGTAATTTGGAGACTTTCCAATTTCAAAATACTTCCAAATGAAAGGTTTAGAAAGATAAAAGTCAAATGTCTTGCTACATGAAGGTCAATAGCCAACTGATTGAAATGAGATCAAAGGTTTCACTTTCACGCTGAAGACCATTGCTGTAGATGGCTTAGAGTAGCCATCATTAAGGTAAAATGGTTGGAGGAGCAAAACACAGATGATAATAAAAAGAACCAAAGTCTTTAAACATTAAGGCTATGTCTATGTTAGATTTGTGGCTGTGGTTACTTACACATGAAATTAAGCAGAAACTTACTAAAATACTGAGAGAACCATATCTCCTAAGAAATCAGTGGAGTCTGTGATTATTCAACTAAGCCAGTGGTTCCCAACCCCCGGGCCGCGGGCCGGTACCAGTCCATGGGCCATTTGGTACCGGTCCGCAAAGAAAGAATAAATAACTTACATTATTTCCATTTTATTTATATTTAAGTCTGAACAATGTTTTATTTTTTAAAAGTGACCAGATTCCCTCTGTTACATCCGTCTAAGACTCACTCTTGACTCTTGTCTCAGTCACGTGATACATTTATCCGTCCCACCCTAAAGGCCAGTCCGTGAAAATATTTTCTAACATTAAACCAGTCTATGGCCCAAAAAAGGTTGGGGACCATTGAACTAAGCAACTCATAGGTTCTGAAGACTGCACCAAGGGAGGTATACTATGAAAACTGAACTCCCAGCAAATAGTACTAACCAATCATCAGTTTGGTCAAGAAGGAAAACAAATGGATAAGATAGTTCTTCCTAGAGATCAGAATTAGGTACTTACCAGATTGGAAAATTCAAAGAGTTACTACTCAACTATCAGAGAATAAAGTCTTTGTAATTCCTACCCAGGGAGATTTAATAAATGCAATGAACTGCTGATTGCTGTTTTCCTTTATTTTCTTTCTTAAATGTATTTACTGATGTTATCTTACTCCCACTCTGCCATTCTATCCTAGGCAACTTGTCTTTTAATTTATAAGTTAATGTTCCATAAGTAGCTACAACACCCTGACATGGTAGAGAGAACAATATATCACCTAGAGTTCTAAAACTGTGAACTATATGCAGTGAATGAATGAGACATAGGGAATAATTTCTTTGAAAAGAGAATGAGTGCTGTGTATGTGGAAAGAAAATTTATTTAGGTGTCTAAAATGTTGCCTTGGTACAGAATTTTCTGATTATAAGAATATAAAACACATATGTACTATTACAACTTCTAGAAATTTTTCTTAGACAATAAACACAACTAATTTGTCTTTCTTACTGTTCCTTTTATTCATTTTGCTACCTGGATGTAAACAGGAATGTTGCTGGACTATGATGGAAATAGTACCACCTAGAAATAGGGCCATGGTAATCTGGAAGAAATTTGGATATTGAAGGTTTTTTAGGACAGATCTGGACTGCAAATTTCCATTCTTTTATATAAGAGAGAAATTAAATACTTTTTAAAATGTTAGCCAGTTATTATTTTTCCCTATTAGGATCTAAACTTAATGAAAAAGACAGTCTCTAAGTTTCCCTTAGCATGACAAAATGTTACTTTTTCTTTCTTTAGCAAGCGAGAGAGAGACAGACAGACTGGAAGGGAGAGAGCTGAGAACAATAAACTCATAGTTGTGGTGCCTTTGTTGATCACTGATTGCTCTCTCATATGTGCCTTGACCAGGGGAGCTCCAGCTGGCCAGTGACCTCTTGCTCAAGCCAGAGATCATGGGATCAAGCCAGCAACTTTGGGCTTCAAGCCAACGACCATGGGGTCATGTCCATGATCCCACACTCTAGCTGGCAACCATGCACTCAAACTGGGTGAGCCCACATAAAGTTGGTGATCTTGGAGTTTTGAACCTGGGTATTCAGCATTCCAGGCCGACACTCTATCTACTATGCCATGGCCTGATCAGGCAAACTTGACAAAACTTTAGACAGGTTTTCTCCTGGTCTCTCTCTTCTTAGGTCATTCCCATTCTAAAATGTACATCTGCTCCCAGCCCTTTCAGTAAAAGTACAACCAAGGGATATCTTTCTTAAGGATGTGGAAACCATCCTTTGAAATGTAATAAAGAAAGAGCATACAGTTTATTTCAGAGGGTAAGAGCCTAACCTTTAAAAAAATTAACTAGCATACATAGATGACAATCACATTGACCAACCTCATGCTAAAGTCCCTCAGTACTTTTCTACTAGCTCATGTCAATGCTTAAACATTCTTCTACTTTTTATTTCTATTACTTCTCCTTATTGCAATTGTCTTAAATAAAGTCATCCTTGCCTATTTAACCTTGTCCAGTAAAATTTTTCTTTATCACTCATCCTAATTAATTAATTTATCCTCTTGTAGGGAAAGACTTTTTCCTAAAATGTCTGGTCATCTATTCATTATGCCCATGTAAGCATATCTAATGAGAGATTATATCATTCTGGAGGGAGAAAAACCAGAGTAAAATATCAGAATAGAGGAACATTGGAAGAGATAGGAAGGTGAAAAGATAAGTGGCAAAATAGATGCAGAAACAATAATAGAAGAACTGGGAGAAGTAAAAGAAAGAAAAAATAGTAATACAATGGTATAGTAACAAATAAAAAGTTGATTATTTAATTTCTTCAACCAAACTTGGTTTTTAGGGGTTGGCCACTTTGTTTCTAGGGGTTGAGATAATCAGAGTACAGTATATTATTCTCAAAAATTAAAAAAGTAAGAAACCTCTTCTGTTTTGCATTGAAGTTAAACACAAATTTTACAGGTGATTAGTGGCATGAATACACTTTTAGTAAAGTGTGACAAATAAATATTAGCTATGCTATTTATGGTGGATGTTTTTGTAACCATTACCATAGTGCTACTTAATAGTAATTATTATTATGTAAGTTTAATATAAATTGCAATGATTATTATGGAAATTGAAGGTAAATCTTATTTTTATTCTATTAGTAATGCTTTGGATGAAGATATAGGTAAATCATGAGTGTTACTTGAGGGGAGACCTGAAAATGGCAGTGGAGTAGGCAGATGTGCAGACTCCCAGCTCACACCACCAAACCAGATTAAAATTAATTTAGGAATAATAGTGTGAAAAACCAACTCTGGGCTACAAGAACAGCTCTCATAAACCAAGGAGTAAAAAAGAAGCCACACTGAGCCTGGTAGGGAGTGCTGAGAAGTGGTGGGTTTCCCCTGCTTATAGGAACAAAGGGGGATGAGGTTGAGAGCCCAGAAGGGTTCTCATTCCAAGAAAAAGAGCAGAAAATATCACTCACAGCCACTTGCTGGGGACCTGGGAGTGAGGTTTGTTGAAAGGGCTGGCTTGTCTTCCAAAAGGAAAGGGGAGAGGGTGAGAGACAGATGGTCATGGGCAGAGGAATGCATGGGATGACCTGAGAAACTGACTCATACAGTGCTGGAGGCAGCCATAGCTGGGAAAGGGGTTGATCCTTCCACATAACATAAGACTAAAGTGCTTCCAATCATACATCTACAGACATCTCTCTAGCTCTAATCAGTGCAACAAGACACAGCTGAAAACAAGAAGTGGGGAGGAGAAGCAGTAACTCAGGTCTCCATAGAGATCTGAAATACATCTTCCCCTACTGAAGCAGAAAAAGCCCCCAGCCCCCAGAGAGAGTAACTGGCAGATCAGGCCATCAGAGTCTCAGGTTACACCCACCACATTCCTAGATAAAGTTTCAAATAAGCCCCCTGTGGAGACCAATAAACAAGACTACCACCATGTTAAGAAAACTGAGAAGAAAACAAACAAATCAAGACTTCAAAGTGACTCTACTAGAAAAGAAAAATCTGACAGTAGATTACAAATAATAGCTGATGCCAACCCAAGAAGACCTAGAAATAACACAACTTAAAATTGGAAGCAGACAACACCAAGCCTAAAATCAACCAGCTCTACAAACAACACACCCAAACACAGACAAAATAAGAAGACAGAGAAGTGCAATCCAAATAAAACCACAAGAGAAACCTCCAGGAAATGAACTAAGTGATATGGAAATAACCAAACGTCTGGATGCAGAGTTTAAAATCATGATTGTTAGGATGCTTAGGGATCGTAGAACAACAATGGATAGTCATTACAAACACCTAAATATAGAGATAGCAAGTATAAAAAAGGACATTGAAATATTAAAAAAATAATCAGTCGAAGATACAATATCAGAAATGAAGACCACAATGAAAGGAATTAAAAGCAGGATGAATGAAGCTGAGGATTGAATCAGTGAGTTAGAGGACAAGTTGAACAAAGGCATGGAAGCAGAGCAGAAAAAAGAGACTCAAAAAATCTGAGGAAACTCTAAGAGAGCTCTGTGACAACATGAAGAAAAATTACATCCGCATCATAGGGATTCCTGAAGAAGAGAAAGAACAAGGGATAGAAACTTTATTCAAAAAAATCATAGCTGAAAACTTCCCTAAATTGATGCAGGAAAGGGTCTCAAAAGTTCAAAAAGCACAGAGAACTGGGAGAAACCCAAAGAAACCTACACCAAGACACATCATAATTAAAATACCAAAGCTAAATAATAAAGAGAAAATATAAAAAGCTGCTAGAGAAAAAAAGGCTATCACCTACAAAGCAGCCCCCATTTGGATGACATCCGACTTTTCAACAGAAACACTTGAGGCCAGAAGGGAATGGCAAGAAATATTCAAAGGAATGCAGAACAAGAGCCTACAACCAAGATTACTTTATCCTGCAAATCTATCATTTAAAATTGAAGGAGAAATAAAAAGCTTCCCAGACATAAAAATACTTCAAGGAATTCATTGCAACCAAACCAGTGCTGCAGGAAATATTAAGAGTCCTGTTGTAAACAGATCAAAGTGGGAAAAGAATATAGCAAAAGAGAAATACAGTTTAAAAAATAAAATGGAAATAAACAACTACATATCAATAATAACCTTAAATGTAAATGGATTAAATGATCCAATCAAAAGACATAGGGTCGTTGCATGGATAAAAAAAAACAAACAAGACCCATACATATGCTGTCTACAAAAGACACACCTTTAAACAAAAGATGAACATAGACTGAAGGTAAAAAGATAGAAAAAAATATTTCATGCAATGGAAATGAAAAAATGGCTGGGGTAAAAATACTTATATCAGACAAAATGGACTTTAAAACAAAGGCTATAGTAAGAGATAAAGAAGGTCACTAAATAATGATAAAGGGAGTAATCCAACAGGAAGATATAACTATTATAAATATCTACGCACCTAATATAGGAGCACCTAAATATATAAAGCAGACTTTGATGGATATAAAGAATGAGATCAACAGCAATACTATAATAGTAGGGGATTTCAATACCCTACTAACATCACTAGATAGATCCTCAAGAAAGAAAATTAACAAAGAAACAGCAGACCTAAAGGACACAGTAGATCAACTGGATTTAATAGATATCTTAAGAATTTTTCACCTTAAAGCAGCAGAATATACATTCTTTCCAAGTGCTCATGGTACATTCTCTAGGATAGACCACATGTTAGGGCACAAAAGCGGTCTCAACAAATTTAAGAAGATTGAAATCATATCAAAGATTTTCTTTGATCACAATGGCATGAAACTAGAAATCAACCACAACAGAAAACCTAAAAAGTACTCAAACACTTGGAAACTAAATAGCATGTTATTAAATAATGAATGAGTTAAAAATGAGATCAAAGAAGAAATAAAAGAATTCCAAAAAATAAATAATAATGATCATACAACAATTCAAAATTTATGGGACACAGCAAAAGCAGTCCTGAGAGGGAAGTTCATAGCACTATAGGCATACTGTAAGAAGCTAGAAATAGCTCAAATAAACAACTTAACCTTGCATCTAAAAGAACTAGAAAAAGAACAGTAAGTAAAGCCTAGAGGTAGTAGAAGGAAGACAATGATAAAGATCAGAGTGTAAATAAACAACATAGAGGCTAAGGAAACAATACAAAGGATCAATGAAACCAAGGGCTGGTTCTTTGAAAAAGTAAACAACATTGATCAACCCTTAACCAGACTCACTAAGAAAAAAAGAAAGAGGACTCAAATAAATAAAATTAGAAATGAGGTGGTGAAATAACTGACACAACAGAAATACAAAATATTGTAAGAAAATATTATGAAAAACTGTATGCCAAAAAATTAGACAATCTCAGTGAAATGGACAAATTTCTTGAAACATGTAATCTTTCAAAAATCAATCTGGAACAATCAGAAAACCTAAACAGACCAATTACAACAAATGAGATCAAAACAGTTATAAAAAAACTCACAAAAAACAAAAGCCCTGGGCCGGAATGGCTTCACAGGGGAATTCTACCAAATATTCAAAGAAGAACTAAATCTTTCTTTTCTCAAGCTATTTCAAAAAATTCAAGAGGAAGGAAGACTTCCAGGCTACTTTTATGAGGCAAGCATAATTCTGATTCCAAAACCAGGCAAAGACAACACAAAGAAAGAAAATTATAGGCCAATATCCCTGATGAACTTAGATGCTAAAATCCTCAACAAAACATTAGCCAACAGTATCCAGCAATACATGAAAAAAACCATACATTATGATCAAGTGGGATTTATTCTTGGAGGCAAGGATGGTACAATATTTGTAAATCAATCAATGTGATTCATCACATAAACAAAAGGAAAGATGAAAACCACATGATAATTTCAATCAATAGATGCAGAAAAAGCAGTTGATAAAATCCAGCACCCATTCATGATCAAAACTCTCAGCAATTGGGAATACAGGGAACATACCTCAACATGATAAAGGCTAACTATGACAAACCCACTGCCAACATCTTAATCAATGGGCAAAAATTAAAAGCAATCCCCCTAAGATCAGGAACAAGGCAAGAGTGCCCTCTTTCACAACTCTTATTCAACATAGTACTGGAAGTCCTAGCCACAGCAATCAGACAAGAAAAAGAAATAAAAGGCATCCAAATTGGAAAAGAAGAAGTAAAAGTATCATTATTTGAAGAGGATATGATATTATATATAGAAAACCCTAAAATCTCAGTAAAAAAAAAACTACTCGACATGATAAATGAATTCAGCAAAGTGGTAGGGTATAAAATTAATACACAGAAATCAGAGGCATTTTTATACACCAACAATGAACTGTCAGAAGGAGAAATTAAGGAAACAATCCCCTTCACTATTGCAAAAAAAATATTAAAATACCTAGGACTAAACTTAACTAAGGTGGTTAAATACTTTACTTGGAAAATTATAAAACATTAATAAAAGAAATAAAAAATCATACAAACAAGTGGAAGCATATACTATGTTCATGGTTAGGAAGAATAAACATCATTAAAATGTCTATATTACCCAAAGCAATCTATAAATTCAATGCAATGCCAATTAAAATACCAATGACATACTTCAAAGATATAGAACACATATTCCAAAAATTTATATGGAACCAAAAAAGAACACAAATAGCATCAGCAATCTTGAAAAGGAAGAGTAAAGTGGGAGGTACCACATTTCCAGATATTAAGTTATACTACAAGGCCATTGTACTCAAAACAGCTTGGTACTAGCATAAGAACAGGCATATAGATCAATGGAACAAAACAGAGAATCTAGAAATAAAACCACACCTTTATGGACAATTGATATTTGACAAAGGAGGTAAGAGCATACAATGGAGTAAAGACAGTCTCTTTAACAAACGGTGTTGGGAAAATTGGATGGCTACCTGCAAAAAAATGAAATTAGACAACCAACTTACACCATTCACAAAAATAAACTCAAAATGGATAAAAGACTTAAATTTAAGTCGTGAAACCATAAGCATCATAGAAAAAAACATAGGCAGTAAGCTCGCCGACATCTTTCACAGCAATATATTTAATGATTTATCTCCACGGGCAAGTGAAATAAAAGACAAGATAATCAAATGGGAGTATATCAAACTAAGAAGCTTTTGTACAGCTAAAGACAATAAGAACAGAATAAAAAGACAAACCACACAATGGGAGAACATATTTGACAATATGTCTGATAAGGGGTTAATAATCAAAATTTATAAAGAACTTGTAAAACTCAACACCAGAAAGACAAACAATCCAATCAAAAAATGGGCAAAAGAAATAAGTAGACACTCTCCAAAGAGGACATAAAGATGGCCAATAAACAGATGAAAAAATGCTCAACATCACTAATCATTAGAGAAACACAAATTAAAACCACAATGAGATATCATCTCACACCAGTCTGAATGATGCTCATTAACAAAACAACACACGATAGGTGCTGGCCAGGATGTGGAGACAGGGGAACCCTCCTGCACTGCTGGTAGGAATGCAGACTGGTGTAGCCACTGTGGAGAACAGTATTGAGATTCCTCAAAAAATTAAAAATGGATCTGCCTTTTGACCCAGCCATCCCACTTTTAGTAATATATCCCAAGAACACCATATCACTGACTGAAAAAAAAATGCACCCCCATGTTTATGTCAGCATTGTTCACAATAGTAAAGATCTGGAAACAACCCAAGTGTCCATCAGTGGACGAGTGGATTAAAAAGCAGTGGTACATATATACAAGGGAATACTATGGGGTCATGAAAAAGAAGGAAATATTACATTTTATGACAACATGAATGGACCTGGAAACTATTATGTTGAGTGAAATAAGCCAGACAGAGGAAGAAAAATGGCATATGACTTCATTCATTTGAGAGGAACAGTGAGAACTGAAGAATGGAACTGAGACAGAGGAGGGATCAAAGGTACCAGAGAAAAAGAGGACAGAGGAAAAGGGGATGATAGGATGGGATAAACCTGAAGGGAAGGGGGGAGGGCATTGCGGGGATGGGGGGAAGGGAGATGTTGAGGGGAATATGAGGGAGGGACAGATGCATTCATGGTGACCCTAGAATCTATGTAAACACAATTAAATAAATAAATAAATAAATAAATAAATAAATAAATAAATAAATAAATAAAACAGGAAGCAACAGTAAAAAAAATGAGTGTTACTTGAAATTAACTTTAAAGAATGAAAAAGAAGAGTTTCTTTTGACATACGTCAAAGCACATATAGAAAAAACAGTAAATGCATAATTTCATCTTTTCTTTGAACTAATGGATTGATCAATATAGATCAATGTATGAGGTTATATCTTTTTAATATGCCACTAATTTTAATTTTGATTCTTAAAATACTAAAACATAAATAGATTCTTAATAGACAATCACTTATTTAACAAAACATATCATTTTATACTTCCTTTAACAAGATTCTACCATTTAAAATTTTGCAGAGTAAAATTTTATTTGCATAATCAAAGCTATAACATCATATGGTAGACAGATGGCTAGTAATGATAATTTATTTGTATATACCATAACAATTTATAAAACACTTTCATTTATATTATTTCATTTACATTACGTTCAACGAGATGATTAATAGTGATTTTTATTTTTGGTAGTCTCTTCAGTATTAAAGCAAGAAAGGGAACAGATTCAATGATCACTCTGATTTTTTTCTTTTATTTTTAAGATTTTATTTTTATTCATTTATAGAGAGGGGAGAGAGAGAAAGAGAGAGAGAGCGTGAGAGAGAGAGAGAGAGAAGGAGGAAGAACAGGAAGGATCAATTCCCATATATGCCTTGACCAGGCAAGCCCAGGGTTTGAACCGGTGAC
Organism: Saccopteryx leptura; assembly: GCF_036850995.1. Classification (NCBI taxonomy): domain Eukaryota; kingdom Metazoa; phylum Chordata; class Mammalia; order Chiroptera; family Emballonuridae; genus Saccopteryx; species Saccopteryx leptura. The sequence continues at coordinate 155,924,114 of NC_089504.1, forward strand.
CTCAGCATTTCTGATTGATGCTTTATCCACTGAGCCACCACAGGTCAGGCCATCAGTATTTTTGAGAATATTTTTTTTTATTTTTGTAAATGTGAGCTTTAATAATTTTATTTTAACATTAAACTTAAAAAGATCTTGACTTTGAGCCTGAAGCCTACTTTATAGAATTAATAAATTAATTATTCTCAGAGATAATTAGAAAATTTAAGATTTAAAAGATAATTTTTACAAATCTAAAAATTTTAGTTATATCAAATAAGTGAGCTCGATTCTGGGTCAGTATAAAGAAATAGTGATGGAAAGCTACAAACATTTAAATTCAATCAAACAATTGATTTGGTTGAAAGGAGGAAGCAAAAGAAAGCATCATATTAGAAATATAGAGTGACCTATGGTCATTTAAATTTTTTACAATTTACACATTTCATCGGTGATTGGCATCTGATAAAATGGAAAATTTGTCACTATATTCCTGGTTTTTAGATTATCAAAATAATCTAGTCTACATTCCAGAAACTATAAAGAGAAGCAATCTTGTCCATTCTGAAGCTTGGCTCCTACAAAATTGTCCTGCTCAGGGCCTAGGAGTCTACTGAGAACTGAGGAAACAGAGAGGTGCCCTGGCAAAAAGAAACCATTGCTAGAACTAAAACTGACCTACAAGAGTGATCTCCTTGCTTTCCTTCTAAAATTATTTTTTTCTTATATGTTTCCCTATAAAAACTTTAAGAATGTCTTTTTATTTCTATTTCTTTTCTTTTCTAGTTCTATTACTACTAATAGTAATAATATCTACCTTTTTCTAAACACTTACTATATGCTGAGAATGGCTTTCTGCTCTTTGTGATTCTACCTGCACTGGCAGAGGCGGATTTAACAGCGGGTGCACCAGGCATGTGCACCGGATGCATGCCCTGGGCCCTGACTTCTGAATGGCCCTGCAAAACCACAACTTTACAGTTTTTTTCTATTGTAAGGGGCCCAATATTTTCTTCTGCGCCTGGGGCCTCAACCAACCTTAATCCACTAACTTTTACTTGACCTTCCATAATGTATTTTTTAATTCTGGTTTATATTAAGAATTCTTCTTTAAACTTCTCTTGAAAATAGGTGAATATAAATTAAGAGTAGGTAATTTAAAAATTTCTCTATAATACATTATTTTCTTTTAAAGTTGGGTTTTACAAATGGGAATTCAAGATCTAATAGATACATTCCTACAAGTCAAATTTACTCATAAATCTAAATTTATATATATTTAAGAATTAGAGGTATTTTTCTAGCACAGTTTATTTTTATTCTATTTTTTGCTTATCAGAATGTCTCTTAAGACATATATCACCATACCTTTAGTGGAAAGATAAGAATAATTTATTTAGTTAGAGTATAGGAGACTTCACAACCCATGTCATCCAGTTTTTTAGTTTTTAATGGCAGCTCCTGGACTGTGGGGATAGTCTTATTTTACCATCTCACAGACTTGAAGTATTATTGAGTTTGTTTCACAAAACTTATCAAAGAGGAGAGAAAACTCAATTTTCTTTATGCCAGAAAAAAATCATATTGTCATATTTTTCACGAGTGCTGAAGATAAAAAAAAAAAGTCCTCATAGATCTTCTATTTCTAAGGAAAAAACAACAACCCACCATTAGTGACAGGCTTGAAATAAAAGAAAGCAACATATTTTAGTCTCTTTGTTTTGCAATTACAATTTACAAACCATCAGTGAGTTCTAAATAGAGTACATCTTGGGGTTTCCCAGGAAGCCTGCTAGGGTCTAATTCAGAAGAACAGGGGTTTAAAGGATGTGCTGATAACTTCTAGTTAAAGAACTAATAAATTCTATTTAATTCTTGCTCTGAGTAACTCATAACCTAGAAGGATATTGGAGTCTTATTGGGCAAAGAAAACCTGTTACACATGAGCAGTGGAAAGTATAAGAGTAAGACAATTATAGAGTAACATTATTTTATTATACATTAGACAATTTTATAATTGAGGATAAAACTGATGACTATTATAAACTAAGTAGAATATTTTAAAAACATTTTACAATAAGAAATAGTTTTCAAAAAATATATATATTTTCATGTGTCTGATTATAAGCAAATGAATTGTTAGAGGAGTTTGTTTATTTTTTAATATCTTAATAGCAGTTTAAAAATCATCCCATAATTATTTTCTACTACTCCTGGTTTTTTTTATTTTAATTTTTTTTGGAAGGTCTCAAATATACACAAAAATAAAGGGAAGAAATTATAAACTTTCGTGTACCCATCACCCAGTTTTGATAATAATTAGCACGATCAATCTTGTTTGTTTATAGTTTAATGCACTTCTCCACCTACCATTTATCCCTACCTATTATCAGCCCATCTCCAACCAATATCATCTTATGTCTCAAGATTATTTTAAAGCAAATAATAATGTTATTAGTCAGGGGACATGAACCTTCGTGTCTCCATAGGGCCTGACGGTAATGTGTGTGCTTCTTGACTTTGTACTGGAAAAAACTTCACAATATGAATCCAGATGATTTTGAGAGTGATTTTATTAAAGCTGGAGATAGTGAAACAAGGAAGGGCTTAAAATAAAAGAAGAAACCAGAGAGCCTCACAGGCTGGTTTGGTTCACTGGGAAGTCAGAGAAAAGGGGGTCTAAGATGATAGGTTCAGGGGGTTGGCCTGTGATGAGCAACCACTGCCCATTGTTCCCCTTGTTGGAAGTCTGAGGGCAGTGGAATATTTTTAAGTGCTTCTAACCTCTATTATTATTATTACTATTATTATTATTATTATTATTCTGTTTTCTTGTAAGCTATTTGTTGATGAAACCGTTGTTTGCTCTGCAGAGTTTCATACCATGTAGACATAGTATCATATAAAATGTTATCGTCTTTCTCATATTACCTCTATATTGGATATGATGAAGAGGCTTAATCATATTTTAGATCACTGTTTAAGATTTTTTTAGAGGCTTTTAAGAGTGTTTGTATGCTTTTGTCATGAAGGATCCATTTGTCTCTCTTCTTGTCAGCTGACATTAATTCTCATTAATGCTTAGATGTGTTAATTCAGTAAAGGTTACAGATAATGATGCTCTAGTAAATATCTTCATTTATTCTCTGCAAATATTCCCTCATATACTACTTAGTTACAGAAAGGTACAGTTTGAGAAAAAAGGCAAATTAAATCCTAGATTATTTTTATTTACTATTTCTGAAAAGAGTGAATTAGTTCTCTGCCATCCCTTATAAGATGACCAGTTCAGTTTTTTTTTGTTTTTTTTCCTTTTGAGTATCATTATGAATCAGTCGAGATTTGATATGTTTGAATCCATTGCAGTTATTATCCTTAATGCCATTCAAATCTTCCCAATTTTCATCAGTAAAACCTATTCAGTTGAATCCTGAATATTTTGATAGTCTTTGAAAGGTTTCTTGTTGGTGTGAACAGGCTCATTTTGTACATTGCTTGCTCTGGATCTTAAATCAGCTACCTCTTCAAGGGACCCTGTTTTGCTTTGAGATAAAATAATAGTTGTAGAAATGAGGAACTCGCTCATTGTTCATAGAACTTTTCAGTAGACAAAAAAGCTTTTTTTAAAAAAATAAAATTGTTTCTGGGTTCATAAGGACACTTAATACTATAGAGTTTTTTCTTAACCTCATCAATCTTATATCTTTCCATCCTATCTCTCATGTAGATATCTTGGTTCTCAAAAACAATGACACTGTTACTCTCTTCCTGTTTAATGCATAAAAATAGTCACTAAATCATGATTACAAAAATAGTATAAGAATATTTGCAGTCTGCTAGTCCTTTGAGTATAGCCCATTAAAGAAATAGAGTATTTTAAGTCACTTGGAATTATTCCTGTTTTAGTTTTTTTATTGCTATTATAACAAATTACAAACTTAGAAGCTCCAAGCAAGACATAGTTATTATCTCACAGTTTTGGAGGTCAGAAGTTCAATACTGAGTGAAAATCAAGGTGTTGGCAGGGCTGATTTCTCTTCTGGAGGCTTTAGAGGAGAACCCATCTCACTGCCTGTTTTAGAAGCTGTCCACTTAGCTGGGTTCAGGGCACCTTTCTTTCATCTTCAAAGACCATTTTTGTTGCCATTTTATGGACCCACCCTGATAATCGAGGATAGCTTTTCCTTCCCAAGATTTGCAACCTAGGGCCACATCTGCAAAGTCCTTTTATAAGGGAATATATTCAAATATTCTGAGGACTAGGGTCTGGACATCTGTTGGGGAGGGCCGTTATTCTGCCTATCACAGTTCCTCATTCTGAGACTATGCCACCACCTACACATACACTTTAATTTGTTTCATTTTCAGGAATTGTTTATCCAGATAAATCATATTTTTGTAAAGTATTTAAAAGATTTCAAAATCAAATCTACAAAACAGATATATTCAAATATAAGTCTACCTTATGTCTAGAAAAATTGTTTTGTTATCCTTATGATACATCCTTCCAAAGGTTTATTATTAATATAATATACTGTATATATTAATGTATATTTTATATTCCTGTCATACTTTTCAGATAAAGAGTACTCAATACACACTTTACTCAACATATTTTTTACTCAACATAATATCTTGGTATCATTCCGTAATATACAAATTTAGTTCTCATTCTTTAATATTGGTGCACAGTATGCCAATATGTAAATGCTATGGTTTATCCAACCAGTACCCTCTTAAGGTAAATTTGATTGTTTCTTTCCTTGGCTAATCCAAATTGTGCTGCAGTGAATAGCACAGACTTTTAGAATATCTCTAGATTAGAATCTGATTTAACAGATTACTAAATAAAAAAGAACATACATGTATAATTTGGCAATTTTATTAAGTTATGTTAACTTGGCCTCAGAGTTGTAAGATTTTAAACTCCCCATGTCAATCTGGTGTCATCTATAAGGCATGGATCTCTGATTTGTGTTTGTGACCAATAGCTCTAAAACTCAGGTCAGTAATCCTCTTCTGTAAAGAGACAGATAGTAAATATTTGGGGCTTCCTCACTTTTGAAAGACAATTTTCCAGAAATGGAATTCTTACTTGACACTATTTTTCTTTAAGTACTTTAAGTAAATCATCATACTGCTTTCTCACTGACAAAGTTTTTTTAATCTTATTTTTATTAATTCTAATGCAGTGACATTGATAAATCAGGGTACATATGTTCCGAGAAAACATCTCCAGATTATTTTGACCTTTGATTATGCTGCATACAAAGTAAAATCGTCCTCCATCACCTTCTATCTGGTTTTCTTTGGGCCCCTACACTCCCCCCACTCCCTCTCTCTCCTTCCTCACCCCTTCCACACCCTTCCACCCCACTCCCTGTTACCATCACATTCTTGTCCATGTCTCTGAGTCTCATTTTTATGTCCCCTCTATGCATTGGTTCATATAGTTCTTAGTTTTTTTCTGATTTACTTATTTCACTCCGTATAATGTTATCAAGGTCTATCCATGTTATTGTAAATGATCCGATGTCATCATTTCTTATGGCTGAGTAGTATCCCATAGTATATATGTACCAAAACTTTTTAATGCACTCGTCCTCTGACGAACACTTGGGCTGTTTCCAGATCTTCACTATTGTGAACAATGCTGCTATAAACATGGGGGTGCATTTCTCCTTCTGGAACCGTTCTATGGTGTCCTTGGGGTATATTCCTAAAAGTGGGATGGCTGGGTCAAAAGGCAGTTCGATTTTCAATTTTTTGAGGAATCTCCATACTGTTTTCCACAGAGGCTACACCAGTCTGCAATCTCACCAGCAATGCAAGAGGGTTCCCTTTTCTCCACATCCTCACCAGCACTTATTCTGTGATGTTTTGTTGATGAGCACCATTCTAACTGGTGTGAGGTGATATCTCATTGTGGTTTTAATTTGTATTTCTCTAATGATTAATGATGTTGAGCATTTTTTCATCAGTTTATTGGCCATCTGTATGTCCTCTTTGGAGAAGTGTCTATTCATTTCTTTTGCTCATTTTTTGATTGGATTGTTTGTCTTTCTGGTGTTGAGCTTTACAAGTTCTTTATAAATTTTGGTTATTAACCCTTTATCAGACATACTGTCAAATATGTTCTCCAATTGTGTAGTTTATCTTTTTATTCCGTTTTTATTGTCTTTGGTCGTGGAAAAGGTTTTTAGTTTGATATAGTCCCATTTGTTTATCCTGTCTTTTATTTCCCTTGCCCATGGAGATAAATCAGCAAATATATCACTGCAAGAGATGTCGGAGAGCCTACTGCCTATGTTTTCTTCTAAGATGCTTATGGTTTTACGCCTTATATTTAAGTCTTTTATCCATTTTGAGTTTATTTTTGTGAATGGTGTAAGTTAGTGGACTAGTTTCACTTTTTTGCAGGTTGCTGTCCAATTTTCCCAACACCATTTGTTGAAGAGGCTGTCTTTACTCCATTGTATTTCCTTACCACCTTTGTCAAATATCAGTTGTCCATAGAGCTGTGGGTTTATTTCTGGGTTCTCTGTTCTATTCCATTGATCTATGTGCCTGTTCTTATGCCAGTACCATGCTGTTTTGAGTACAATGGCCTTGTAGTATAGCTTGATATCAGAAAGTGTGATACCTCCCCCTTTATTCTTCTTTTTTAAGATTGCTAAGGCTATTTGTGTTCTCTTTTGGTTCCATATAAATTTTTGGAATATGTGATCTATATCTTTAAAGTATGTCACTGGTATTTCAATTGGTATTGCATTGAATTTATAAATTACTTTGGGTAATATAGACATTTTAATTGTGTTTATTCTTCCTAACCATGAGCATGGTATAAGCTTCCACTTGTTTGTATCTTCCTTGATTTCTTTTATCAATGTTTTATAATTTTCTGAGTACAAGTCTTTAGTCTCCTTGGTTAAATGTACTCCTAGGTACTTTATTTTTTTTGTTGTAATAGTGAAGGGGATTGTTTCCTTAATGTCTCTTTCTGATTGTTCATTGTTGGTTTATAAAAATGGCTCTGATTTCTGAGTATTAATTTTATATCCTGCCACCTTGCTGAATTCATTTATCAGGTCCAGTAGTTTTGATTTTTTTTATAAATAAATTTTTATTATAATGGGGTGACATCAATAAATCAGGGTACATATATTCAAAGAAAACATTTCTAGGTTATCTTGTCATTTAGTTCTGTTGCATACCCATCACCCAAAGAGAGATCGTTCTCCGTCACCCTCTATCCAGTTTTCTTTGTACCCCTCCCCCACCCCCCTCCCCCTCTCCCCACCCCTGTAACCACCACACTCCTGTCCATGTCTCTTAGTCTCGCTTTTATGTCCCACCAATATATGGAATCGTGCAGTTCGTGTTTCTTTCTGATTCACTTATTTCACTTTGCATAATGTTATCAAGATTCCACCATTCTGCTGTAAGTGATCTGATGTCATCATTTCTTCTAGCTAAATAGTATACCATGGTGTATATGTGTCCCATCTTCTTTATCCAGTCTTCTATTTTTTACAGTGCTTAAAAGCCTTTAAGCAAACTCTTGGCCAATACAGCAAGAATCCATAAAAGAGTAGTGTCCTTAACATGTTCACCAAGTCCAAGTTGGCCCCATCACCATGCCAAATCCCTGAAAAATGCAACCCAACCACAGTTCAGTCTGTTAGGAGCTGTCACAGGGAGCAAGAGTCCAGGAAAAGTTTACATCCAGGAAAAGTCCGCATGGCACTGGAATTGTTGTCACCATTCTATACTTTGCAGCTCATGGCCAAGTCCCAATGACCGCTGCTTCTAGCTGGTAATGGTTCAGGTAGACTGGAAAAGCCATTTGCAGCATGCATGGATATGGAGCTTCTGTTCTTCTCTGCCTGGAGAGATGAGACCAGGTTGCTTTTCCCTGGAGCTCTGCGACTGCGGCATGGTAAAGAGAACCTTGGGATACACTGAGCTAGGTGGCAAAGGTAGATTCATAATAGAAGTTGGCAAAAGGGGGAAAGAGAGCTCTAAATTAGGAGTAGGTCCCAGCCTGAAATATGAGTGGGGCATTGAGGTAGGAGGGATAAAGGAAACACTATATATTAAGCAAAGCAGCAGAAAATAGGACTATCAACACCCACAACAGAGATCTTTGAGGGAAGAATAAAAAATCTGACTATTCAGGCAAAACATAGGTAAGTGGCCCTTGTGCAAATGAGATCAGTTTACCTGCTTCTTGGAAGAAATACCCTAGGCTCATCCACAGTGTCGTAGATGGGGCCGACGGCCCTGGGCACCTTCAGCCTTCAGTGGCAAACCCCAGCTTTCTGGGCAAGGTTTGGTCATAGGTGGCTGGAGCAGGGCTAGAAGAGACTGAACCCTCCCTTAGAGGAGTGAGGGGGAAGCCTACCTTCTAGTGTCCCTGTTTCCTCACAGCAGAGGCATGTAAGCCTGGCAGGCTTTAGCTCAATGACCTTCCTTTCCACTATTGAAGCAGGACCCATATGGCATCCTATGAGACCCCTTTGGGGCATTGGAGCCTTTAAGGGTATATCCTAAAAGCTGGTAGTTCCCCTAATCTCTATTGGGCTTTTTCTGCCTTTAGGTATCTTAAAAGCCATGCTCAGAAGATCTCGCTGAGGGGTTTGAGGATCCCCATCCACCTATATAAATCTTTTCCATATATCTGGAGCTATTTGGAAAAAGACAAAACAGTGTTATTAGCTGGATCTAATAAAGAAGGTAGTAGTTTGCAGGCGAAAAAGATTTGGTGTCTCCTGTTCATCAGCATTCAAAAGAAATGTAAATTTTTTTTAAGTAAAAAACATGATATGGTAGACCCGTAGGAGTTCCAGGATATGACTACCCCCTCTTAAATTTTTTTAATTGACCTTAAAATGTTTGCTGAGTACACTTTAATAATACCTTAACTTTAAAGATTGTAAGCATGACAAAATACAGTAAATGCTTTTGCTCCATATGCAGGAGCATTAGAACAACGCATACAGACAATGAGCTATAACATGCTTAGCAGCCTCTCCTGTTCTGACAGAGGTTACTATAGATCCGGAATATGTATCTACTGTAATGTGGACATACGACTGTTTGCCAAATGAAGGTATATGAGTAACATCCATCTGCCAAAGTTGTCCTGGTAGGGGTCCTTGAGGGTTAACTCCAAATGAAGGGGCAGTATAGGACCCCTTGGACAGGATTTATCAATCTGCCATGCTGCTTCCCGGGAAAGTTGAAACTGTTTACACTGGGCTGCAGCATTCTGGTGATGAATAGTATGAGAATGACTTGCTCGGTCTGTCATGGTTGCTCCATATAATTTTCTTTTGGGTAGCTTGATCAACAAACGCATTCCTAGGCCCTGGGCGGTTGGCTCAGTGGTAGAGCATTGGCCTGGTGTGCAGGATTCCTGGGTTTGATTCCCAGTCAGAGCACACAGAAGAATTGCCCACCTACTTCTCCACCCCTCCCCTTCTCCATCCTCTCTGTCTCTCTCTTCCTCTCCCGCAGCCAAGGCTCCACCGGAGCAAAGCCACCCTGGGCACTAAGGATGGCCCCATGGCCTCTGCCTCTGGTGCTAGAATGGCTCTGATTGCAACAAAGCAACACCCCAGATGGGCAGAGCATTCCCCCCTGGTAGGCATGCCAGGTGGATCCTGGTCAGGCACATGCGGGAGTCTGTCTGACTGCCTCCCCATTTCCATCTTCAGAAAAATACAAAAAATAAGTAAATAAAAGAAAAAATACAATAAAAAAAAAAAAACAAAAGAAAAGAGAAAAAAAAAAGAAAAGAAAGAAAAGAAGGGCATTCCCTTGTGCTAAAGCTCCAGGGAGAATGGAGTGAGCTTGAGTATGACCTATGAAACATGGAGCTCTATGTTGAAATATAAGTCTTTGAAGAAGGAGGAACTGCTGAAATAGTTCATCAGCATTTGTCCCTAAGACAGCAGTCTTTATAGTGGAAACACCATAAGTAAATATTTGCTGTCTGTCTGTCTATAGATTAAAGGGGGAATATGGCAAATGCTGAAAAACCATGATTTTTGTGCCCCTCCCCTAACCCAACCCCCTCCCTCTCCTCCCCCCCCAACCCCAACACTGTTGTCCATGTCTCTGAGTCTCATTTTTATGTCCCCTCTATGCATTGGTTCATATAGTTCTTAGTTATTTTCTGAATTACTTCTTTCACTCAGTATAATGTTATCAAGGCCCATCCATGTTGTAAAAGATCCTATGTCATCATTTCTTATGGCTGACTAGTATTCCATAGTATATATATACCAAAGCTTTTTAATCCACTTGTCCTCTGATGGACACTTGGGCTGTTTCCAGATCTTTGCTATTGTGAACAATGCTGCCATAAACATGGGGATGCATTTCTTCTTTTCAAACAGTGCTATGGTGTCCTTGGGGTATATTCCTAACAGTGGTATAGCTGGGTCAAAAGGCAGTTCGATTTTTAATTTCTTGAGGAATCTCCATACTGTTTTCCACAGTGGCTGCACCAGTCTGCATTACCACCAGCCGTGCAGGAGGGTTCCCTTTTCTATACACCCTCGCCAGCACTAATCTGTGTTGTTTTATTGATGAGCGCCATTCTGACTGGTGTGAGGTGATATCTCATTGTGGTTTTAATTTGCATTTCTCTAATCATTAATGATGTTGAACAGTTTTTCATATGCCTATTGGCCATATGTGTGTCCTCTTTGGAGAAGTGTCTATTCATTTCTTTTGCTCATTTTTGGATTGGATTGTTTGTCTTCCTGGTATTAAGCTTTACAAGTTCTTTATAAATTTTGGTTATTAACCCCTTATCAGACACACTGTCAAATATATTCTCCCATTGTGTAGTTTGTCTTTTTATTCTGTTCTTATTGTCTTTAGCTGTGCAGAAGCTTTTTAGTTTGATAAAGTTCCATTTGTTTATCCTGTCTTTTATTTCACTTCCCCGTGGAGATAAATCAGCAAATATATTGCTGCGAGAGATGTCAGAGAGCTTACTGCCTATGTTTTTTTCTAAGATGCTTATGGTTTCACACCTTACATTTAAGTCTTTTATCCATTTTGAGTTTATTTTTGTGTGTGGTGTAAGTTGGTGGGCTAGTTTCATTATTTTGCAGGTAGCTGTCCAATTTTCCCAACACCATTTGTTGAAGAGGCTGTCTTTACTCCATTGTTTTTCCTTACCTCCTTTGTCAAATATCAGTTGTCCATAGAGTTGTAGGTTTATTTCTGGGTTCTCTGTTCTGTTCCATTGATCTATGTGCCTGTTCTTATGCCAGTGCCATGCTGTTTTGAGTACAATGGCCTTATAATATAACTTGATATTGGAAGTGTGATACCTCCCGTTTTAGTCTTCCATTTCAAGATTGCTGAGGCTATTTGTGTTCTCTTTGGCTTCCATGTAAATTTTTGGAATATGTGTTCTATATCTTTGAAGTAAGTCATTGGTATTTTAATCAGTATTGCATTGAATTTATAAATTTCTTTGGATAATATAGATATTTTAATGATGTTTATTCTTCCTAACCATGAGCACGGTATATGCCTCCACTTGTTCGTATCTTCCCTGATTTCTTTTATCAATGTGTTATACTTTTCCGAGTACAAGTCTTTAGTCCCTTGGTTAGATTTATTCCTAGGTACTTTATTTTTTTGGTTGCAATGGTAAAGGGGATTGATTCCTTGATTTCTCTTTCTGACAGTTCATTATTAGTGTATAAAAATGCCTCTGATTTCTAAGTATTGATTTTATATCCTGCCACCTTGCCGAATTCATTTATCAGGTCTAGTAGTTTCTTGACTGAGACTTTAGGGTTTTCTATATACAATATCATATCAGCTGCAAATGATAGCTTTACTTCTTCTTTTCCAACTTGAATGCCTTGTATTTCTTCTTCTTGTCTGATTGCTTTGGCTAGGACATCCAGAACTATGTTGAATAAGAGTGGTGAAAGGGGACACCCCTGCCTTGTTCCTGATCTTAAGGGGATTGCTTTTAATTTTTTCCCATTGAGTATGATGTTGGCTGTGGGTTTGCCATAGATGGCTTTTATCATGTTGAGGTATGTTCCCTGTACTCCCACATTGCTGAGAGTTTTGATCATAAATGGGTGCTGGATTTTATCAAATGCTTTTTCTGCATCTATTGAAATTATCATGTGGTTTTTCTCTTTCCTTTCATTTATGTGATGAATAACATGATAGATTTGTGAATATTGTACCAGCCTTGCCTCCCCAGAATAAATCCCACTTGATCATGGTGTATGATTTTTTCCATATATTGTTGCATCCGGTTTGCTAATATTTTGGTGAGGATTTTAGCATCTATATTCATCAGGGATATTGGTCTATAATTTTCTTTCAATGTGTTGTCTTTGCCTGGTTTTGGAATCAGAACTATGCTCGCCTCATAAAAGGAGCTTGGAAGTCTTCCTTCCTCTTGAATTTTTTGAAATAGCTTGAGAAGGATAGGAGTGAGTTCTTCTTTAAATAGTTGATAGAATGTACTTGTGAAGCCATCTGGCCCAGGACTTTTCTTTGTTGGGAGTTTTTTGATAACTGTTTTGATCTCATTTGGTGTAATCGGTCTGTTAAGGTTTTCAGATTCTTCCAGACTGATTTTTGGCAGATTGTATGTTTCAAGGAATTTGTCCATTTCATCTAGGTTGTCCAGTTTTTTGGCATACAGTTCTTCATAGTATTTTTTTTACAATCCTTTGTATTTCTGTTGTGTCAGGTGTTATTTCTCCCCTCTCATTTCTAATTTTATTTATTTGAGTCCTCTCTCTCTTTTTTTTTGGTGAGTCTAATTAAAGGTTCATCAATCTTGTTTACCTTTTCAAAAATCAGCTCCTAGTTTCATTGATCCTCTGTATTGTTTCTTCAGTCTCGATGTCATTTATTTCTGCTCTGATCTTTATTATTTCCTTCCTTCTATTACATTTAGGCTTTACTTGCTGTTCTTTTTCTAGTTCTTTTAGATGTAGGGTTAAGTTGTTTGTTTGAGCTTTTTCTAGCTTCTTAAAGTGTGCCTGTAGTGCTATGAACTTCCCTGTCAGTACTGCTTTTGCTGTGTCCCATAAATTTTGAGTTATTTTGTGCTCGTTATCATTTGGTTCTAGGAATTTTTTAATTTCTTCCTTGATCTCATTTTTAATCCATTCATTATTTAACAACCTGCTATTTAGTTTCTATGTGTTTGAGAATTTTTGAGCTTTTCTGTTGTGGTTGATTTCTAGTTTCATGCCATTGTGTTCAGAGAAAGGGTTTGATATGATTTCAATCTTCTTAAATTTGTTGAGACCACTTTTGTGCCCTAACATGTGGTCTATCCTAGAGAATGTACCATAAGCACTTGAAAAGAATGTATATTCTGCTGCTTTAGGGTGAAAGATTCTGTAGATATCTATTAAATTGAGTTGATCTAGTGTGTCCTTTAAGTCTGCTGTTTCTTTGTTAATTTTCTTTCTTGAGGATCTATCTAGTGATGTTAGTGGAGTATTAATATCCCCTACTATTATAGTGTTGCTGTTGATCTCGCTCTTTATATCCATCAAAGTCTGCTTTATATATTTAGGTGCTCCTATATTAGGTGCGTAGATATTTATAATAGTTATATCTTCCTGTTGGATTGCTCCCTTTATCATTATGTAGTGGCCTTCTTTATCTCTTACTATATTCTTTGTTTTAAAGTCCATTTTGTCTGATATAAGTATTGCTACCCCAGCTTTTATTTCATTTCCATTTGCATGAAATGTTTTTTTCCTCCATCCTTTTACCTTCAACCTATGTGTATCTTTTGTTTTAAGGTGTGTCTTTTGTAGACAGCATATGTATGGGTCCTGTTTTCTTATCCATGCAGCTACCCTATGACTTTTGATTGGATCATTTAATCCATTTACATTTAGGGTTATTATTTTCATGTTGTTGTTTATTGTCATTTTATTCTTTAAAGCTGTATTCCTCTTTTGCTATATTCTTTTCCCACTTTGATCTGTTTACACCAGGCCCCTTAATATTTCCTGCAGCATTGGTTTGCTTGTAATGAATTCCTTGAGGTTTTTTTTTTTTTTTTTTAATCTGGGAAACTTTTTATTTCTCCTTCAATTTTAAATGATAGCCTTGCTGGATAAAGTAGTCTTGGTTGTAGGTTCTTGTTCTGCATTACTTTGAATATTTGTTGCCATTCTCTTCTGCCCTCCAGTGTTTCTGTTGAGAAGTCTGATGTCATCCTTATGGGGGCTCCTTTGTAGGTGATAGACTTTTTTTCTCTCACAGCTTTTAATCACTTAGTTTTGCTCTTTATCACTTAGCTTTGGTATTTTAATTATGATGTGTCTTGGTGTAGGTTTCTTTGGGTTTATTATTAGTGGAGTTCTCTGTGCTTCTTGAATTTGTGAGAGTTTCTCCTGCATTAATTTAGGGAAGTTTTCAGCCATGATATGATTGAACAAAGCCTTTATCCCTTGTTCTTTCTCTTCTTCTTCAGGAACCCCTATCATGCGGATATAATTTCCCTTTATGTTGTCACAGAGCTCTCTAAGAATTTCCTCAAACTTTTTGAGTCTTTTTTCTTTTTTCTTCTCTGCTTTCATGCCTTCATTCTAGTTGTCCTCCAACTCACTGATTCGATCCTCAGCTGTATCCATCCTGTTTTTAATTCCTTCCATTGTGGTCTTCATTTCTTATTTTGTATTTGTCATCTCTGACTGATTCTTTTTTAATATTTCAATATCCTTTTTTATATTTGCTATATCTTTATTTAGGTGTTTGTGATGACCATCCATTGTTGTTCTAAGATCCCTAACCATCCTTACAATCATTATTTTAAACTCCGCATCTGGAAGTTTGATTATTTCCATATCACACAGTTCATCTCCTGAAGGTCTCTCTTGTGGTTTTATTTGGATTGCACTTCTTTGTCTTCTCATTGTACCTACCCAGGGTGCTTTCTTTGTAGAGCTGGTTGAGTCTAGGCTTGGTGTTGTCTGCCTCTAGTTTTTACTTGTGTTGTTTCTAAGTCTTCTTTGGTTGGCAGCAGCTATCATTTGGAATCCACTTTAGGATTTGGGCCACTTTGAAGTCTTGATTTGTTTGTTTTCTTAACAGGTGATTGTCTTGTTTGCTGATCTCAGCAGGGGGCTTATTTGAAACTGTATCCAGGAATGCGGTGGGTGTGACCTGAGGCTCTGACGTCCTCTTCTGCCAGTTAATCTCTCTGGGGGCGGGTTGCTTTCTCAGCTTCAGTAGGGGGAGGTGTATCTCAGATCTCCATGGAGACCTGAGTTTCTGCCCCTCCTCCCCACTTCTTGTTTTCAGCTGTGTCTTGTTGCGCTAATTGAAGCTGGAGAGATGTCTGTATCTCTGTGACCTGGAAGTACTTTTGTATTTTGCTTTGTGGAAGGATCAGCCCCTCCCCCAGTTATGGCCACCTCCAGCACTGAATGAGTCAGCTTTTTATGTCATCACTTATATTCCTCTCCCCCTCACCATCCGTCTCTCTCTTTCTCCTTTTTTTGGAAGACAAGTGGGCCCTTTCAACACACCTCGTTCCCTGGTCACCAGGTAAGTGGCTGTGGGCAGTATTTACTGCTCTTATCCTTGGAATTGAGAGCCCAGCCTCACCCCCCCCCATTCCTGTAAGCAGGGGAGATTCAGGCGCTCTCTACCAGATTTGTTGCGGCTTCTTCTGTGCTCCTTGATTTTTGAAAGCTGTTCTTGTAGTCCAGATTTGGTTTTTCATGCTGATTGTTCATAAATTAGTTTATAATCCAGTTCGGTGGTGTGAGCTGAGAGTCTGTGCACCTGCCTACTTTGATGCCATCTTCAGGTCTCTCACTGACAAAGTTTTTGATGAGAAACTTGCTAATATCTTATTGAGGACCACTTGTATGTGGTGAGTCACTTCTCTCTTTGCTTTCAAGATTCTTTGTTTTTTTTTTAACAATTTAAATATAATGACTTCTACATATACTTGGTTGTACAATAGCACTTTTTATGATACATGTGTACGTGCACATACACACACACACACACACACACACATACACACACACACACACATGGCTATCTCAAAAGCATTAGAGGAATTATGTGACTTATCCAAATTAAAGTATCCAGAGAGCAATTTGAATCCAAAATTCTTAACTTAACTCTTCCATGCTAGAACTGGAAAATCTTGATATCCCATGATCATATTATGCTCCTCTTTCATTTTTCATGACTTTGTTCATGCAACATATCAGCAAACTGATACTTATTGTTCAAGACCAATTGCCATCTTGCCCTCTACTATAAGTCTTTCATGGTAGTTTTTGCACACATGTCTGTTAACATTTACTGTGTTACAGTGAATTCATATGTATCTCTTACTCCTCACATTGTTTAAAAAAAAAACCCAGCAAGTATTTTTACTTATTGAGTTGCTGGTACTCAGCACAATCCCTAAAACAGGACAATTTCTCAATAAAAGGTGAGAAGAAAAGGGTGTGAGTAAGAGCTGGGATGAGAAACATTTGCTTGGTAGTGAAATGTTCCAAAGCTTGAAATTATAAATATGAGTACAGTGTTTAAGGACAGTTATGCCAATCTGGCAGAAATAAACTATTTAGGAAAATAACATATGGTTACATGTAATATTTAATTCAACTAACAGAGTTGAGAATAGAGAAAGCTCTATCAGAAAAATTGTAATTTATGATTTTAATCAAATCAAATCACTATATTTAAAGCACTGCCAAAAAGAACAGTATGGATTGTGTGAAACCCAGGCATTAGTCTCTATATGGGTAAAATCATGCATGAATTGATTTCAGGAACATTACATTCTAACATTTATCACAAAATAGACTACTATGATATTTAGCCCCTTGCTTATCTTTGAATGTATTTTTAAAAAGTCTAGACAACTTCTATTTTAAAACTAGAGAATGGCCCAGATAAACTTAATCATTAATAGCTCATCAAGAATTTCTACTTTCTCTAGAACAAAATACCTATCAATTAGGATGCCAGGATTCCAGGCCACAGGATTGCTGATTTTTTAGTCATTTTTATATGTTGTAAGGACAACAGATAGTGGATACTTTTCAGTTGTGATTTGAGGTATTTTCATAAACATGTCTGAAATAGTTAATAAAAAAAGCTGCCATTACAGAGAAAGTAAGACAACTTGGGTTCTAGAGGCATCAAGTGTCTCACTTTCCTAAGAGTCTATGAAATGCATTTAAGTTCTGTTCTTTACTGAATGGAAATAAAGTCATTTACTAAAATTCTTGTGGCATGGTTTTATTTTTATTTTTCTTAATTTATTTATTTTTAGAGAGAGAGAAGGGGGAGGAGCAGGAAGCATCAACTCCCATATGTGCCTCAACCAGGCAAGTCCAGGGTTTCAAACAGGCGACCTCAGGGTTTCAGGTCAACACATTATCCACTGTGTTACCACAGGCCAGGCCTGGTTTTATTTTTCAACAAAATTCTACTTTGTAGGAGAGGAATATTTCTGAATATTTCACTTTGAAATCTATTAAAATATGTATTTTAGAGAAGAGGTCAACTAACTATAGTCAATGCACTAAATCTAAGTACCTCATGTTTTTATAAGTAAAATTTTATTGAAGCATAATTACATTCATTGATTCACAAGGTATCCTTGGCTAGTTTTGCACTTCAATAGCAAAGTTAATTAAAAATTTTACTGTAAAAAATCAACTAAAGAAGAAACACTTGTAGGAAATGAGGGACAAATAGTAGAAAGCATGTAGAAAACAAATAGCAAAATTACTGATGTGAATCTCTCTTTATCAGTAGTGCAAATGTATTAAACTCTCTAATAAAAAAAGAGAGTGGCAGAATGGCCTTAAAAAATGATACAACCAATGTTGTTTAGAAAACACTCCCCATAGTTTCAGTGATATAAATGGGCTAAAAGTAAAAGGATAAAAAAAGATAGTCCATGCAAATCATAACCAGAAGAGAGCTGAAGTGGTTATAGTAATATTAAACAGAATAGACTTTAAATTAAAAAAGTTTATAAGTGACAAAAAATGGCATAATAAATTAATAAAAATTTAATACAGCAAAAGTATATAACAATTGTAAGCATTAATATGCCTAATAACTATCAAAATTTATAAAGCAAACCAGAAAAATAGACATTAATAAAAAAAATAGTTGAAAACTTCAAAATCTTACTCTCAATAATAAATAGGCTGACCAGAAAGAAGATTAGTATGGAAGTCAAGTACTGAACAACACAATATATCAACTAATACAAATAGACATATATTGAATAACCTACTCAATAACAATAGAATATACATTCTTCTCAAATGTACTTGGGATATATTGTAGAACAGACCATATGTTAGATCACAAATTAAATCTTAATAGATTTAAAAAGATAAATATCATATAAAGCATCTTTTCTGATCACAATAAAATGAAGTTAGAAATCATTAACAGAAAGAAAACTAAAAATTTCACAAATTTGTGAAAATTAAACTCATAAAAAAACCAGTGGATCAATTAAATTTTGAAATTAGAAAATACTTAGAGACAAATGAAAATGAAAATACAAGATTCAAAATTTATGGAATACAGAGAAAGTAATGATGAGATAGACTTATAGCTATAAATACACACACAAAAAACTATCAAGTTAACAACCTATCTTTACAACTTATATAAACCTATCTTAACAACCTAGAGAACTAGAAAAAGAGCAAACTAAATCTGAAGCTAGCAGAAGAGAGAAAATAATGACTAGAGAAGGAGTGAATATAATAGTTAATTTTAAAAAATAGAGAAAATCAATAAAATCAAAATGCAGTTCTTTAAATAGTTTTAGAAAACTGAAAAAATTTAGCTAGATTGACTATGAAAATAGAGAGGTGTTAAATTACTAAAATCAGAAATGAAAGTGGATATTAGAATTAATTCTACATAAATAAAAAGAATTACAAGAAACAATAGTACGACTATACACCAGCAAAATTGAATAACCTAAGTAAATGGTCACATTTCTAGAAACAGTAAACTTATCAAAATTAATTCACAAAGAAATTAAAAATTAGAATAAGTATATCTAGTAAAGAGACTCAATTGTTAATTAAATTCTCCCAACAAAGTGAAGCCCCAAGAATGATGGTTTTACCAGTGAATTCTAAAAAACATTTAAAGAACTAGCACCACTCTTTCACAAATATTACCCTAAAATACTAAGTAAATACTTTCTAACTCATTCTGTAAGACCAACATTACCCAAATATCAAAGCTAGATAAAGACATTACAAGAGAAAAAGAAAGAAAAGAAAATGGAAACTCCAGACCAACATTTCTTACAAATACTGATGCGGAAATCCCCAACAAAATACTACCAGAGTTCAGCATATTAAAATAATTATAATTATTAAATTAATAATTATAATTATTAAAATAATTATAATTATTAAATAAATAATTATAATTATTAAATAATTATAATTATTAAATTAATAATTATAATTATTTAATAATTATACACCATGATCAAATATGAGTTCTTCTTGAAATAAAAATATATAAAATCAACATATAAAATCAATCAGTGTATTATAGTACATTTACAAAATGGAGGAAAAAGCACATAATCATCTCCACAGATACAGAGAAACAATTTTATAAAGTTTAATACACTTTTATGACAAAAACAAACAAACAAAAACACTCAACAAACTGGGACTAGAAGAAAGCTATTTCAATATATTAAAGCTATATATATATAAAAATTCAAAGCTGATATTATACTCAATAGTGAAAGACAGTTTTTCTTCTAATATCAGGAACAAGGCAAGGATGCCCTCTTTCACTATTCAACATAGTACTGAAAGTTCTAGCCACAGAAATTAGGCAAGAAAAAGAAATAAGGCCTGACCTGTGGTGGCGCAGTGAATAAAGCGTCGACCTGGAAATGCTGAGGTCGCCGGTTCGAAACCCTGGGCTTGCCTGGTCAAGGCACATATGGGAGTTGATGCTTCCAGCTCCTCCCCCCTTCTCTTTCTCTGTCTCTCTCTCCTCTGTCTCTCTCCTCTCTAAAAATGAATAAATAAAATTTAAAAAAAAAAAAAAAAAAAAAAAGAAAAAGAAATAAAAGCCATAAAAATTGGAAATAAAGTCATAGAATTACCTTTGTTTGCAGATGATTTATATTATCTTAATGTAAAAAAAAACTTAAAGATTTTACAAACTATGAAAACTAATTTAAAAATATAGCCAAATAGCAGGACATAAAGTCAAGAAGCAAAAATCTGTTGTATTTCTATACACTAACAAAACAATTTTTTAAATTAAAAAATTCCATTTGTAGCTGTACCAAATAGGATAAAATAATTAGTAATTAACCAAAACAAAGAGGAGAAATACTTGTACAATGAAAATTATAAAATATTACTGGTATTTAAAGAATTAAAGATATAAATTAATGCAAAGGTATCTGATATTCATGGCTAAGATTTATTATTAAGAAGCCAAAACTATTTTTTTAAAAAAACACTTGCCTGACCTGTGGTGGTGTAGTGGATAAAGCATCAGTCAACCTGTAATGCTGAGGTCACCAGTTTGAAACCCTGGGCTTGCCTGGTCAAGGCACATACAGGAAGCAATTAGTATGAGTTGATGCTTTCTGCCTCTCTCTCTCTCTCTCTCTCTCAAAAATCAATTAAAAAACACTATAATCCTTATTACTATACCAATGACATTTTTTGTAGAAATAGAAAAATTTATTAAAAAATTTTGTTAAATCTTATTTTTATTAATTTTAATGCAGTGACATTGATAAATCAGGGTACATATGTTCCGAGAAAACATCTCCAGATTATTTTGACCTTTGATTATGCTGCATACCCCTCACTCAAAGTCAAATCATCCTCCATCACCTTCTATCTGGTTTTCTTTGTGCCCCTACCCTCCCCCGACTCCCTCCCTCTCCTTCCTCGCCCTTTCCCCAACCCTCCACCCCACTCCCTGTTACCATCACATTCTTGTCCATGTCTCTGAGTCTCATTTTTATGTCCCCTCTATGCATTGGTTCATATAGTTCTTAGTTTTTTTCTGACTTACTTATTTCACTCCGTATAATGTTATCAAGGTCCATCCATGTTATTGTAAATGATCCGATGTCATCATTTCTTATGGCTGAGTAGTATCCCATAGTATATATGTACCAAAGCTTTTTAATGCACTCGTCCTCTGACGGACACTTGGGCTGTTTCCAGATCTTCACTATTGTGAACAATGCTGCTATAAACATGGGGGTGCATTCCTCCTTCTGGAACCGTTCTATGGTGTATATTCCTAAAAGTGGGATGGCTGGGTCAAAAGGCAGTTCAATTTTCAATTTTTTGAGAAATCTCCATACTGTTTTCCACAGAGGCTGCACCAGTCTGCATTTCCACCAGCAATGCAAGAGGGTTCCCTTTTCTCCACATCTTCACCAGCACTTATTCTGTGTTGTTTTGTTGATGAGTGCCATTTTAACCTGTGTGAGGTGATATTTCATTGTGTTTTAATTTGTATTTCTCTAATGATTAATGATGTTGAGCATTTTTTCATATGCCTATTGGCCATCTGTATATCCTCTTTGGAGAAGTGTCTATTCATTTCTTTTGCTCATTTTTTGATTGGACTGTTTGTTTTTCTGGTGTTGAGCTTTACAAGTTCTTTATAAATTCTGGTTATTAACCCCTTATCAGACATACTGTCAAATATCTTCTCCCATTGTGTAGTTTGTCTTTTTATTCTGTTCTTATTGTCTTTGGCCGTGCAAAAGCTTTTTAATTTGATATAGTCCCATTTGTTTATCCTGTCTTTTATTTCCCTTGCCCATGGAGATAAATCAGCAAATATATCACTGCGAGAGATGTCAGAGAGCTTACTGCCTATGTTTTCTTCTAAGATGCTTATGGTTTCACACCTTACATTTAAGTCTTTTATCCATTTTGAGTTTATTTTTGTGAATGGTATAAGTTGGTGGTCTAGTTTCATTTTTTTGTAGGTTGTTGTCCAATTTTTCCAACACCATTTGTTGAAGAGGCTGTCTTTACTCCATTGTATTTCCTTACCTCCTTTGTCAAAATCAGTTGTCCATAGAGCTGTGGGTTTATTTCTGGGTTCTCTGTTCTGTTCCATTGATCTATGTGCCTGTTCTTATGCCAGTACCATGCTGTTTTGAGTACAATGGCCTTATAATATAACTTGATATCCAGAAGTGTGATACCTCCTGCTTTATTCTTCCTTTTCAAGATTGCTGAGGCTATTTGTGTTCTCTTTTGGATCCATATAAATTTTTGGAATATGTGTTCTATATCTTTGAAGTAAATCATTGGTATTTTAATCAGTATTGCATTGAATTTATAAATTGCTTTGGGTAATATAGACATTTTAATGATGTTTATTCTTCCAAACCATGAGCATAGTATATGCTTCCACTTGTGTGTATCTTCCTTGATTTCTTTTATCAATGTTTTATAATTTTCTGAGTACAAGTCTTTAGTCTCCTTGGTTAAATGTACTCCTAGGTACTTTATTTGTGCCCTAACATGTGGTCTATCCTAGAGAATGTACCATAAGCACTTGAAAAGAATGTATATTCGGCTGCTTTAGGGTGAAAGGTTCTGTAGATATCTATTAAATTGAGTTGATCTAGTGTGTCCTTTAAGTCCGTTGTTTCTTTGTTAATTTTCTTTTTTGAGGATCTATCTAGTGATGTTAGTGGGGTATTAAAATCTCCTACTACTATAGTGTTGCTGTCGATCTTGTTCTTTATATCCATCAAAGTCTGCTTTATATATTTAGGTGCTCCTATATTAGGTGCGTAGATATTTATAATAGTTATATCTTCCTGTTGAATTGCTCTTTT
Source organism: Saccopteryx leptura (assembly GCF_036850995.1). NCBI lineage: Eukaryota > Metazoa > Chordata > Mammalia > Chiroptera > Emballonuridae > Saccopteryx > Saccopteryx leptura. The sequence goes on from NC_089504.1 coordinate 155,946,999, forward strand.
TATCATTATGTAGTGGCCTTCTTTATCTCTTACTATGTTCTTTGTTTCAAAGTCCATTTTGTCTGATATAAGTATTGCTACCCCAGCTTTTATTTCATTTCCATTTGCATGAAATGTTTTTTTCCATCCTTTTACCTTCAACCTATGTGCATCTTTTGTTTTAAGGTGTGTCTCTTGTAGACAGCATATGTATGGGTCCTGTTTTCTTATCCATGCAGCTACCCTATGGCTTTTGATTGAATCATTTAATCCATTTACATTTAGGGTTATTATTGACACGTAATTTTTTATTGCCATTTTATTCTTTAAAGCTGTATTTCTCTTTTGCTATATTCTTTTCCCACTTTGGTCTGTTTACACCATGCCCTTTAACATTTCCTACAGCACTGGTTTGGTTGTAATGAATTCCTTGAGTTTTTTTTTGTCTGGGAAACTTTTTATTTCTCCTTCAATTTTAAATGATAGCCTTGCTGGATAAAGTAGTCTTGGTTGTAGGTTCTTGTTCTGCATTACTTTGAATATTTCTTGCCATTCCCTTCTGGCCTCAAGTATTTCTGTTTAGAAGTCAGATGTCATCCTTATGGGGGCTCCTTTGTAGGTGATAACTGTTTTTTCTCTTGCAGCTTTTAATGTTTTCTCTTTATCGCTTAGCTTTGGTATTTTAATTATGATGTGTCTTGGTGTAGGTTTTTCTTTGGGTTTCTCTTTAATGAAGTCCTCTATGCTTCTTGGACTTGTGAAAGTTTCTCTTGCATTAATTTAGGGAAGTTTTCAGCTATGATATGATTGAATAAAGTCTCTATCCTTTGTTCTATTTCTCAGGTCTCCTATATTAAAATTTATATGAAATTTAACAGACCCCAATAGCTATAACAATCTTGGAGAAAGAATAATAAAGTTGAACAACTCACATTTCCTGATTTTAAAACTTATTACAAAGCTACAGAAATCAAAATTGTATGATAATGGAATACAAATAGACATGTAGATTAATGAAATAGAATAGAGAACCCAGAATGAAATTCGAGTATATGTGGTCAAATGATTCTTGACAAGGATTTCAATATGGAAAGGGCTATTTTTTCAATAAATGGTGCTTGGAAATCTGGATTCTCACATGTAAAGGAATGAAGTTAGATTCTTCCTAATAACACATTAAAATTAATTCAGAATGGACCAAAGACATAAATGTAAGAGATAAAATACTCTTAGAGTAAAACAAATGGGAAAGCTTTAAAAATTGGATCTAGCAATGACTTCTGGGATATAACACCAAAACCACAAGCAACAAAACCAAAATTAGACAAATTGGATTTAATAAAAGATATAAACTTTTGTACATCAAAGAACTGAGTGAAAAGGGAAACTACAGAATGGAAGAAATTATTTGAAATGTATATATTTGAAAAGAGACTAATATCTAGAATATATAGTTAAGGTAACCAATCGTCCTCCTTTAGGGAGGACAGTCCTTCTTTTGTATGTTCCATCCTCCCTTGAAAAATGTCCTCCTACATGTCTTTCTTTTAGCTATTGGAAGACTAATCTGTAAATGTCCATATTCGATCGATGCAGAGTCGATCTATTGTGTGTGATGTGATGTATTTGTATTTGACTTGATGATTCATCAAGGATCAGTATCTAAATGAGTACTTCTTTCTTACAATTATTATTAAAAGTTAATAGGCATGTAAGCATAATTACAATATAAAATATTACAAATGTTTTTATTATGAATTTATCATATTATAGTGTATTATCATTGCAATGAATAAAATATTTTCTTTATTTACAATATTGTTTCCTTCAATTTATTTTTATCCTCCTTTTCATTGTAAAAATGTTGGTCACCTTAATATAGCAAACTCAAAAACTCAGCAATAAAAAAAATCAAACAACCGTATGTTAAAAATTGAGGGAAAAAGGTTTCCAGTCTAGATTGTGCAGTAGGTCAATATGGTACTCACATTCTCCCACAACCACGTCAAAATTACAAATACAATGCAGAACAATCATCATTCAGAAATGCCTGAAATATGGCTGAAGAGAAGTCATATAATTAAGGACATAAAGAAGACACATTGAGACTAGTAGTAGGAGAGGAGACATGGAATAAGCTGGTTCCACACCCACACATGGTGGTTAAAAACTAGGAGGAATATCTCTGGTGCTTGGATATTTTGGTGCTTGAAGAATTGATACTTCTCATCTCTCTCCTTTTTTTTTTTTTTACAGAGACAGAGAGAGAGTCAGAGAGAGGGATAGACAGGGACAGATAGACAGGAACGGAGAGATGAGAAGCATCAATCATTAGTTTTTCATTGCGTGTTGCGACACCTTAGTTGTTCATTGATTGCTTTCTCATATGTGCCTTGACCGCGGGCCTTCAGCAGACTGAGTAACCCCTTGCTGGAGCCAGCGACCTTGGGTTCAAGCTGGTGAGCCTCGCTCAAACCAGATGAGCCTGTGCTCAAACTGGCAACCTCAGGGTCTTGAACCTGGGTCCTTGACATCCCAGTCCGACGCTCTATCCACTGCGCCACCGCCTGGTCAGGCTCATCTCTCTCCTTTCCTGTCTGTCTGTCCCTATGTGTCCCTCTCTCTGTCTCTCTCTGTCTCTGTCACACACACACACACACACACACACACACACACACACAATATCCAAGGTCAGCCACTATCTATGTTATTCCCAGGGCAAGCGAGCATAAGCTACAAACAAAAAAGTAGCAAATGACTGCTTCTACTGTGCTTACAGGTGCACCAGTGAGCACCAGTGAGGGGTCCAAGCCCCACACCAGGCACCTCCACCCTGTGTTCCAGTGCCAGGAAGAGAAGTCCCAATAAATGTTGGCTGTGAAAGCAGTGGGAATTGTGGCTGAGTGAGACAGGGCTGCTGGATTCCCAGGCATTCCTCTTAAAGGGCCAAAACAGATTTACTTGAACTCACTTGTTCTGAGCTTCAGCACTGGCGTAGCAGCTTGAAAAGTGCCAGGAACATATAGGAAGGAACTTAATTGTCTGGCTGCAGAACAGGGGTTGGAGGAGCAGCTATCACTCAGACAGAAGTGCTGAAAGAGGTCATTGTTCCTTTGCTGAATGCTTCCCTGACAGAGACAGCAGAACATCACTATATCTGAGTCTCCATCAACATGGCTGAAAGTGCCCTTTGCCCCACCCCCAACCTCGGTGATTCCCTGAGACCTTGCTGCATCCAACATTCGAGCCCACACAAGCCATTTTCAGTGGGTCTTCCATACAAATGGCCTGTCTTGGCTCATTCTTCAGACTTTCCTAAATCTATCAAAGGTTCAAAAACTTAAAACATGCAGCATCCGGCCTCACTGTGCTGTAAACTTCTTCCTAAGTGCTCCAGGTCCAGTGCTTGTGGCAGTCAGCTTCCATTTGTAGCTTGGTCTTACCTGACACCTGTAAGCACAATAGAAGTCACAGCCATTTGCTACTTTTTTGTTTGTAGCTTATGCTGGGTTGCCCTGGGAATAACATAGATGTTGGCAGACCTTGGATATTTGTGTGTGTGTGTGTGTGTGTGTGTGTGTGTGTGACAGGGACAGAGAGAGACAGAGAGAGGAACACATAGGGACAGACAGACAGGAAAGGAGAGAGATGAAAAGCATCAATTCTTCATTGCAGCACCTTAGTGGTTCATAGATTGCTGTCTTATATGTGCCTTTTCTGGGGGCCTACAGCAGACCGAGTTACCCCTTGCTCAAGTCAGAGACCTGGGCTCAAGCTGGTGAGCCTTGCTCAAACCAGATGAGCCTGCACTCAAGCTGGCGACCTCGGGATTTTGAACCTGGGTCCTCCACATCTCAGTCCAATGCTCTGTCCACTGTGCCACCACCTGGTCAGGCTGACCTTGGCCTTTATGTCCTGGGAATACCCAGGGGCAGTGAACCCAGTGGACAGCTTCAGACCATTTCAAAGCACCACCCAACCACCTCCACAAACAGCATACCTAGTGGGTGAATTCAGTGAGCACCAGAATCCCACTGAAGTAAGTCCTGCCCCATGGGGTGGTCCTCTGCAAAGATAATACTTCATGGTGGTAGAAGGTTGATGGTCACAGCCATCCTTGCAATTGATCAGCTTAGAAAAGCCCTTCCATTGATGTACCAACAGCAATAAGGCTCAACTACTACAGGAGCTCACGTCGTAAGGGGCACAGCTACAGTGCACACAGCTTGGGTGAATGCGGAGGCTATGCCATTGGAGCCTACAGAATACCTGCTACATTAGGCCATTCGACCAACCCTGGGAGACATAGCAGCATTACCTAACACATAGAAACAAACACAGGGAGGCTGTGAAAATGAGAAGACAAAGAAACATGTCCCAAATGAAAGAACAGAACAAAACTCAAGAAAAAAAATAACTAAACAAAACAGAGACAAGCAATATACTAGATGCAGAGTTCAAAATATGGTTTATGGTTGTTTCCATGTCCTGGCCACTGTGAACAATGCTGCAATGAACATGGGGCTGCATGTGTCTTTATGTATCAATGTTTCTGAGTTTGGGGGGTATAAACCCAGTAGAGGGATTGCTGGGTCATACGGTAGTTCTATTTTCAGTTTTTTGAGGAACCACCATACTTTCTTCCATAATGATTGTACTACTTTACATTCCCACCAACAGTGTATGAGGGTTTCTTTTTCTCCACAGCCTCTCCAACATTTGCTATTACCTGTCTTGTTAATAATAGCTAATCTAACAGGTGTGAGGTGGTATCTCATTGCAGTTTTGATTTGCATTTCTCTAACAACTAAAGAAGATGAGCATCTTTTCATATATCTGTTGGCCATTTGTATTTCTTCCTGGGAGAAGTGTCTGTTCATGTCCTCTTCCCATTTTTTTATTGGATTGTTTGTTTGTTTGTTGTTGAGTTTTATGAGTTCTTTGTATATTTTGGATATTAGGCCCTTATCTGAGCAGGATACATAGATGGGACATAAAAGTGAGACAAAGAGACATTGATAAGAGTGTGGTGGTTATGGGGGGAGGGGGGAGAGGGAGAGGGAAGGGAGGAGGGGGAGGGGCACAAAGAGAACTAGATAGAAGGTGACAGAGGACAATCTGACTTTGGGTGATGGGTATGCAACATAATTGAACGACAAGATAAACTGGACATGTTATCTTTGAATATATGTATCCTGATTTACTGATGTCACCCCATTAAAAAATAATAATAAATTAAAAAAAAAGGTTTATAAGGATGTTCAATGAACTTTCGTGAAGAGTAAATTAAGTTAGAAGTTCAGTAGCACAAAAAAGGACATGAAAACTATAAAAATAAACCCAGTCAGAAATAAAGGATACACTAACTGAAATGAAGCATAACCTACAGGGAATCAATAGTAGAATATATGTTGCCAAAGGTCAAATCAATGATTTGAAATAAAAGGAAGTAATAATCACCTAATCAGAACAGCAAAAAGAGAAAGAATTAAAATAATTAAGATAGAGTAAGGAGCCTCTGGGACAACTTCAATCATACTAACATATGTGTGATGAGGCTGCTGGAGGAAGAGAGAGAGAAAAAACTTGAAACCTTATTTGAAAAAAATTATAGAAAACTTCCCTAAATTGGTAAAGAGAATAGACATACAAGTCCAGGAAGTGAAGAGAGACCCAAACAGTTTCTTCAAAGAAGATATATAAATATTCAATATACATATAAAAAGATGCTCAGCATCACTAATTATTAGGAAAATGCAAATCAAAACTACAGTGAGATTTTACCTCACACTCATTAGGATGACTATTATCAAAATAAAAAAGTTGGTCCTGTTTGGATGGCTTAGTGATAGAGTCAGCCCGGCATGTGAATGTCCTGGGTTAAATTGCCAGTTAGGGCACACAGGAGAAGCGACCATCTGCTTCTTCACCCCTCCTCTCTCTCTCTCTCTCTCTCTCTCTCTCTCTCTCTCTCTCTCTCTCTCTCTCCCTCTTTCACTCCTCTTACAGCCATGGCTCAATTGACTCAAAAGAGTTGGACCCTGGCACTGAGGATGGCTGCAGGGGGTAGCCTCCACCTCAGGCACTAAAAGTAGCTCAGTTGCCAAGGAATAGAGCAACACCACAGATGGGCAGAACATTGCCCCATATGGGGCTTGCTAGATGGATCCCCATAGGGGTGCATGCAGGAGCCTGTCTCTCTGCCTCCCCTACTCTCAATTAAAAAAAAATTAATATCAACATGTGTTGGTCAGGACATGGAAAAGTTGGAACCCTTTTACACTGTTGGTGGGAATGTAAAATGCTACAGCTGCTGTGGAAAATAGATATAGATGGCAATTCACCAAAAAACTAAAAGTAAATTTATCATATGATTCAGCAATTCCGCTTCTGTGTATAGACCCAAAAGAATTAAGAATTAAAAGTAGCCCTGGCCAGTTGGCTCAGCGGTAGACCGTCAGCTCTGCATGTAGAAGTCTGGGGTTTGATTCCCAGTCAGGGCACACAGGAGAAGCACCCATCTGCTTCTCCACCCCTCCCCCTCTCCTTCCTCTCTGTCTCTCTCTTCTCCTCGCACAGCCAAGGTTCCGTTGGAGCAAAGTTAGCTCAGGCGCTGAGGATGGCTCCATGGCTTCTGCCTCAGGTGCTAGAATGACTCCAGCCTCAGGGGAGTGATGCCCCAGATAGGCAGAGCATCGCCCCCTGGTGGGCATGCCAGGTGGATCCCGGTCAGGCACATGTGGGAGTCTGTCTGAATTAAAAGTAGGGTTTCAAAGAGTATATCCACGTTTATAGGACCATTATTTTCAGTATGTATGATGATTTTCAGTATGTATGATGTATACATACAATGGAATATTATTTAGTTTTTAAAAGGAAAAATATTATGACACTGTACAAAATTTGAGAACATTATGGTAAGTGAAATAAGCCAGTTACAAAAAAAAGTAATGCTTAATTCCACTTATTTGATATATCTAGAATAGGCAGATAGAGAAGGGAAATGGAGAGTTTATTTAATGGGTATAGAGTTTTAGTCTGGAGATAGATGGTGGTGATGGGTGCAGTGATATGCCCTACTGATTACCACTGAATTATAAATTTAAAAATAGTTATAATGCTAAATTTAATGTTACATATATTTTACCACAAGTAAAACATATTGAAAGAAAAAAAATTAGTATTTCTTTTTAAAAGAATATAGCATTCAAGTGATAAAACACAAAGCATATCAAAATAATTTTAATTATACTATGTTAATTTTGTCATTATTTTAAGAAAAATTTCTTGCTAAATGTTATTGAGAACACTACAATTTATAAATGTAAGGATACTACATATTTTGTCAAAGCATAGTACTTGGAATATAGTCAGTTCTCAAGAAATATGTATTAAATTAATTGATTAGCATTATGAATAGTTAATATTATAATTTATACATTAATTAATTCATTTGGAATTTTAAAATCTATAAATAAATACTGAGTGTTTATGTCCATGTTTACAAGTATGTTAATATTTTGTTTCTTCTTTACTGAACTGATTGTGGTGAAATTGTTAATGAAACGATAGATTTTAGCTGTACAATTCTAGAATACATCATCTGCATTGTGTGTTCACTACCCCTAGTCAAGTCTCCTTGCATCACCATTTATCCCGCCTTACTCTCTTCTACCTTCCCCCACCCCCCTTCCCTCTGGCAATCACTGTACCATTGTCTATGTCTATGAGGGTTTTTGTTGTTGTTGTTTTTGTTTATTTGCTTATTCCCTTCAGCTTTCACCCAGCCCTGCAATCCCACTTTCCTCTGACAGAAATATTTTGCAATATATGATTATTAATATTTAGTAAGTTTATGCACTACTTTTTCACATGTACCCTACCACCAAATTATTATTTTCCCAAGTCCTTGAAAGGCAAATGATGTAATTACTTGCTTTGTTTTCACTTGTGTGTGTTACGTACCACGGAGTCACCTCTGACCCATCTTTACCTTTCACGGTATTCCTCCAACTCCTGTTTTCACTTGTACTATCCATTTAATAGTTTTGAATTTAAAATTAATCTCTTGGAAATACCTATTACAGAGTCATATCTTGGGAGTCATGATCTATGTCACATTTTCTGATATTGCCTCCATGGATGAGAAATGCTGAGTCTTTTATTTGTTTTTAATTTAAAAATGCCTTTTTCATAACAATGGTGAGTTTAGTTATATTTATCATAGAGAAAACATAATTTAACAAATGAAATTTACAGTATGTAAGTGCTGAGGGTTAGGCTTGAGGGTACCTGGTAAAATCCCTAAACAATTTAAGAGCTGGAAACTTCCCAGTGAGCAGAACAGAACAGAGGTCTCCAGGGAAGCCTGAGTTCTATGTCACACTTTTTATCATTTAGTTAGTCCTTTTCTGTGTCAGGGTAAGCAAAGAGAAGTACATTTATGGTAATGCACCTCGGTATCTGGATTACAATTTGAACAAATTTAATTGCTGCATTAGTCAAAATAGAATTTATACTTCAAATTTCAAAATGAAGAAAAATAATTGACTGACTTACTCATGTGTTTAGTCACATTTTTACCTGTGACATTACACGCTGAAGATACAGTTGAATTATTATTAAAACTGAGTTTAACAAAGATGTGCTAATGATGAGTTCACCAAAGCTGCATCAGAGCAAAAATAAGCAATCTGTATCTAACCCTATGCTGATGATACAGTGGGAAATATGTTTGTTTAAAAGACCATCTGTAAAAAAAAAGACCATCTGTTATATTTAGGCATTTATATGGAATTCTATGGTAGATAGTAAAACTATCGTGACTGTCATATAAAAAAAGGCATATGCTATTAATAAAAGTAAAGCCCCATCTGTCCCTAGATATTTGTTAAAAAGATGACTTTTGTAAACTATTCATTTGAAATGGTATTGGTTGTGTTAAGTAGCTTATTCATTAGTATATGCATCATTAACATATTAGGTTTTTATCAAGGTCATTATTTTAAAGCAAAATTGAAAGTATAACAGGAAAATGAAACTTTAGCTTATTCTAAAGCCTTCAGGTATATAGAGAATGTCTTTCATTTAGCTTTAATTTACCTTTCTGGAAAATGAAAGAGTTCATCTCTAAGATCTTTTATGAATCTAAGGTTTTATATTTCTGATAACCATCCAAGGTAGTACTGAAAAAATATTGCTTTATAGAGTTCCCTGAAAGCCATTTTATTATTATATAGTACATTGTTCATCATTTTAGAAATGTGTTTAGGAACAATATATACACGGTGACATAAAAAAAATCTTTAAGTCTTTGATAAACAGTTTGTGAATAAACAATGTCCAATCGCATAGTAAAGACAATGTCTAAAATGTATGTCTATAGCAGATCCAGAGAACTGAAGAGGTAGTCTTGATCTTTCTGGTTCAGAGATTTTTCTGCCAGGATCAGGGCCTGCACAGAAAACCCACTCCGTTTAACAAAGCCCAGCATTGCAGAAGAAATCTTCTGGAGTCGGTATGCACTCTGTTTTCCTGTGGCATCTCCTTAGTAAGAGGTGTATGTGCAGATTTCTCAGTCCAGGGGATACCTGACTGGAGACCTGCAGCCCAGTATTCCTGGGCTCTCTCCAGTACCACTCATGTTCTCTTGCACATCATTCTGGAGTTTCATAGGAGGGTAAACAAATGATGGTATCCTTGGAAGCCCAGTACAGAAAAGAAAAACTATCTGTATATTCCTAAACTTAAAAATGTTTTTCAAAGCTAAAGAGCATTTTTTTGTCCACTTGTCTCCAATCTTTGGTTGAAACTTTTCTCCTTAATTTTATAAATGTACTGTACTTAATGTATTTTCTATAATGCATTTAACAAATAGGAATTTTGATTCTGTATTTTTTATCAACTTCATGGTTTATATTCTTTTGTTAAAGAGCTTTATTTTGTAATGGGTTGATTATTGAGGAAAGAAGTCCCTGGCTCTACCTAATACATCAAAAATTGGCAAATAAATTATCCAAAAATTATTTAACTTAAATATTGACTTTTCTTGTTGTTTCTTTTTAGGAGGGCACAAAGGATTTTTTTTTCTTTCTGAGAGAGAGAGAGAGAGAGAGAGAGAGAGGAAAAGAGAGATGCTCTTAGGCTATGCTATGTTTCAGAAGTAAAAATCTTTCAATCTCTTGTTATAAAAGTTGTGTTTTAACAGTTGTTTTCCTTTTGTGCCTGCATATTTTTCTTTTCTTTCATTTTTACCAACCAGTTAAGTATAGCAAATATTATCAGAATAATATAAAACCTAGACATATTCAATTTCAAATAAAAATCAGTTATTTGAGAAATAAAGATCTTGATCCCTCTAGAAGGAAAGGGAATGAGGTCTTGGCATGTTAGTTCAGTTGGTTAGAGTTGTATTCCATAAACACCAATGTTGTGGGTTCAATCCTCAGCCAAGGCATATATGGGGAGTAATCAGGGAATGCACAACTAAAAATACATAGTTAAGTGAAACTATCTTTTTCTCTCCCTCTCTCCTCTCCTATCTCTGTCTCTCTCCCTTTCTGTCTCTCTAAAATGTCAATAAGAGGAAAATTGTAAAAGTAAAAAGAAGAAGAATGATAGTCCCCACACATTTTTTTCTTCCTGTCCAGCCTGTCAAATATAAGGTCAGTGAGTAAATATATCATATTTGTTCATATATGAGTTCATTCGGATGCAGAAGGGTAAGAGTCAGAAAGAGAAAAGAACTGAACTGGAAGATAAATTAATCTCCTAAAACATATGCAGGGCTTTCAATAAAATAATAATTTATTTATTTTTTACTATGAGAAAAATCTCAATATTAGAGTTATCCTGTTTTTTTAGTCTTTCTCTAAAATGAGAACACTCCTATAATACCTTCAGTTTAACATTTTACTGAATATATCTAGAATGGAGACTGCTTAAGTTTAGAAATAATCTTTCTTATTCATTGGTTGAATATTTATATGAAATCATTTAAATGGTTTATTTTGGGAATAAGGATGATTTTTTAGTTGGAACAGAATATGGTAATAACATAAGGCATTTTAACTATGTAAGAAGTTAACCAATTTTCTTGATGCCTCCAATGATAATGTTCATTAGTTCTAAATTTGTTTTTATGATATAATACTGTCATTAGAATTAGCATAAATTTAAAATGATAGATAATATATATCTATTAGATACAATGTCATCTTCTATTTATAAAATTATTATTGTACAGTAACTTGCAAATTATAAATTAAATTTTCTGATTTGCATTAGGTTTATACTATAAATAGCATTTAAGATTATATAATTGAGTTTGTAGATAAGAGCATCTTATTAAAATATAGAGACTTCTATTAACATTTGAGCTATTATTTTAGAGACACCAAGAGAAAGCACAAGACAAGCAACACAGAAGTGATAAGTACAGTGTTGCTAGGTTCTTTCCAAAAAAAAAACTCACCAAAGAATTATGAAAGAAAGGGAATTAAATAATAGTAAAATTAATGTTATTCCATATTTTACAATTACTACAGATGTTATTGGGTGAGAGAAAATACTAACAAGAATCTTAATTTTACCAAAGGAAAAGCAAGTGAGCACATTGCTTGTCAAATACAAAAACGTTTCCAATTCTAATTTAATGTAATCATTGCAGAGCAAGCAAGCTACTTGACCTGCATAAGAAATTGTATGAACCGAGTGCAACAGTGATTTTGGAATTTAGCAAAAATAAATACCCCCCAAAACATAAAAAACTTAATGTCATTTACATTCTGAAATTGGATTGTATTCTTGCCCTTTATAGTCTGTGACAATGTATTTTCATGGTCTTTTTAATTTCCAACCATATCTTCATGATTGCTTTTGTTCCCCATTTTCATGTAGATAATTTTTAATTCTTATCTTTAGCCCTCTTCTCTTTTCAACAATCTCTATGACTTCCAACTATCATTTCTATGCCAATAATCCTCTAACCTGCATTTCTGTGAGCTGTTCTTTAACTTCTGCCCATACTTACTCACATGATTTACTGAAACTGCCCTGCACATTCTAATGTCACCTCCAAAATAGAAAGGACAAACTAAATTTCCTTATTATTTTCCCTGACAAACTTTCTCCTCTTTCTGTGTTCCCTTTATTTATAAACCCTATTATTTTTGTCACATATTTAGCATCTCAGAACATTGTCTGAGTTTTTCCAGTCTCTTTCATATTTAATCATTTCCAAGACCTATCCCTTGATATTATCATATTACTTGTTCACCTAACTAACTCAGTGACAATGTCCCTGTCATGTGGCTTCTGATTCTATACCTTAAACCATCCCAACACATATATAGTATGTATCTGCATGATTTTTGACAATGATAAAAAATTATACATTAAATTCCTCATTTGTTCCTAACTTGTTCCAGGTTTGACTCATTGGTCACACACTGTCTAAATCTATTCTCAGACTCTTCTCCAGTATCCCCTGCCAATCTTTCAGCTGTGGAAATTGTATCTCATTTCTCCAGGTCTAAAGCAAAGTTCTTCTTTTAGGGAGTTGGCTTGCAGCTGCTCAACTCAAGTCACTGGATGATGAATCAAACTGTGAAAATGTGGGCTTCTGTAGGATCTCGTGTCTGCTCTGTGCATCTCCCAGTAGCACTGTGGGGTTATAGCTGTCACACAAAACAAACAGGAAAGCTATCTTCATATCCATAAACTTCTGGAGAAGAGGTTATCTGCTACCTGAGTTTATTTACCCTGTGACCCAGCAGCATGTATTCAGTGGAGTCCCCAAAGGATGTTTCTTATTATGCCTTATAAATTGTTCTTTCAATTTGCTCTTTTCTTCACTCACCTCCAACCAAACTTACTTTAAGAACAAGACACAATGACAAGGATTCAATACCTAAAGGAAGATTTCTTGTTTTCCATAAAATCTCCTAACATAGAGCTGATTATGGAAATGCTTTTTTTGGTAAAGATAACACTAATTGCAGTCCTTTTGGTAAACTCTCTACCATATATGCCTAATTACCCAAAAGTATAATAATGATTATGCAGGTCAGTAAATGTTAGGTTAAATTGAGTATAAATTTTGTTTGATAATAATAGTCGACTCTATGTCTGCTCAGAATTTACTGTGTATTTCTCATATTCTATGAGTATCTATATCCCATTTAAGTCAATGAAAAGAAAAACAATTGAAATACACAATGTTAAGTAACTAGACTAATGATGATTCAATTAAGAAATTTTTAGAAAATTGTACAAGTTTTGTTATAAAAAGAAAAAAATTAGAACCCACAACAAGATTATATAACAGTGAATAGCTCAAAGGAGGTAGTTCTTTGCAAAAATAATTTTAATTTCAAGTGTTATAGTAGATTCTAATGACCCTCAATTTAGAATTCTGCATGAAACTTAACACATTAATGCTTAATTAAGTCTGATGATCTCTGGCATACAAGATTTTTCAGCCAGATCACCCTTACTTCTAAAAAATAATAGATGTCTAATATTAATATTTTTCTGTAAAAATATAGATACTCAACAAATGCTTGTTGAATGTCTGCTCTTACAAGGTATCCACTCTTCTTATATTCTTTTGTTAAAAAAAAAACAACCTTCTAATATATAGTTTCATTTGAACTGCTTTAGCCAGTAATGTTTGTACCAGTTAGTATTAGAGTCATTTTAATTACTTAGGAAAAAAAAAATGTTCTAGCATTCAAATAGTCACTTCTACTTTTAAACAGAAATGCCATTAAGCTTCATGATGACTTTAGAAGCATAAAGTGGTCATGGTAATAAACTAGATGACAAATGGATATTCTACATATTTATTTTATTTAACAATTACTTTTTAAGTGGCAGAGTTTACCCTTTATAATAATGGGTACAAATTCTTTAAACAGGAAGTGTCTGAGCTATGCTGAATATTCAGGGAGTTTGCTCAATAGTTTAAATAATATTCATACTCACTATAGTGGTACATGGCTTTTTGTTTTTGTTGTTTGTCCATAGTTTACTTGGAGGCAATATTCATAATGAACAAGGCTAGCTTTTTAGGTCATCTGTGCAAGTGGATAGGCTCCACGCTCAGAAGGGCCCACAACATGTTCTCATGCTCTGCTGTTGCTGTTTTGAAATTCTTAATAATTTTAAAACTAGGGACCATGTATTTTCATTTTGCAGTGAATCCCTCAGATTATATAAGGGATTCTGCAAAGTATATTAAGAGCTTTGGAATAAGACTATTTTGAGGTTTGCATCCAGGTTCCACCAAATTTTAGATAAGGGAATTTTAAACTTCAGTTTTTGCATCTATAAGACTAGACCTTCTCTATTCTATATAGTCTATCTACATCACAATTTACAGTATAAATTTGATGAAATATTGTATAAAACACTTTATCAGCCAAGGTGAATATTAAGTAAATTATATCTCTTATTCTTATCCTGTTGCACAGTTTTGCTAAGTATTTTAATAAATATAGAATAGATAAGAAAAAAATGAATTCTGGGGTTAAATCTCCATTTAACATGGGGATTAAAAAAAACTGTGGGACTTTGTAGAATTTTGTATCACATATTTAAGTGGGAAGTAAAATATGTAGTTTGTCTAAAAATGATTTGATCTTTGCATTGATCTTTTAATGAACATTGTACAAAAGAAAATAAGTGATTTTCTAGAATATGAGTGGTCCTCTCAATAAGGTGTGTCCACTGACAATCTATACATTACTCAGAAATGAACTTGGTCTATGAACTACAGGCCCAACATGAAAATAAATTTACTTGATGCCTGTGAGTTGTAGCTCTTATCCACATTTCTATAGGCGAACCGAAGCTTTACTATTTATTACCTAAGAAACCAGCATTTTCCAGAGATCATGTTCAAAAAACTACTCAGTAAATTGTTTTATATGCATAATTTTTAAGCCTTCTCTTTCCATTTGAAAATATTCTGGAATCTACCTCATTCTCAATAACTTCAGAGTCCCTACAGATAAACTTTGTAATTTCTTTGTATTTTTCATCTCAGCTCTTGTGAATTTTTTTTTCAGCATTTTATTTCACCTAAGTTGCCATGCCTAAAGATAAACAAGAAACTCTACTCTTCTTTAATTACAAAATAATTTGATTTATTGCACTGTTTAGCCACAATTTACTATTCTAAATTATTCAGGTGCTCCTACTAATTCCTTGACCTCTTCAGGGCCTCCTGCTCACTCAAAACTTTGCTCTCTCCCACATTGTCATAGTTATTTTTTTCTCCCTTTATCTTATTCAGTTTAGAGTTTGTGAATCTTTTGCAATGTCCACCACACTCTTCTTAATGTTTTTAACTTCCTTGTCCCTTTGCCTGTTACTTACCTATCTGAAAAAACTTTAATCCTGGTTGAATTCAACTATTCACTTTTTCTATGTATGCATGTGAGCAGTAAATACTTTCGGAGAAGATTAATAAAGGCAAATATCACAATAAATCATTATAATTTTTTGTCACAGTTGGAATCTCTACATTGCTCAAAAGTCTTTCTATATTCAATCGGTGAATTCAATTCAATCCTCAAAATGTGTGATTATTTCAAACTTCTTTAATTAGTCTCCAACCAGCCCCCTCCCTATCACAATCTTTTTGATTTTTAGCAAATGAATATGCCTCTTAGTTTACAGGGAAAAAGGGGGGGGGGTGGTTATTAAATGGAAACTCCAACTCCATCTTTCCATAAACTTTTACAACAGTCTTATATCTATACTCATTATATACTCCTTTCTTCATCTTACAAAAGAGAGGTGTGCCCTTTTATCAGTCGCAGCCATTTCATCTAACTGTGCTTCCTCTACGAGACTCACCTATTAAGAAACTAGAACCTGTCAATATTATGTCTGCTCTCTCCTATATATTCAAACTTTCTCTGGGTCATGCTTAGGTAAGTTCAAATTATAAATCACAACATATTAACAAAAATATCTATAAACACTGAAATTAAACTATCTTTGAATCCACAAGTCCCACAATAAAAATGTATTGTATAATAAATATGTATTTTCCAATGGCTTTAGGCGACCCCTGTGTTTTGGTTATTCGACCCCCGCCAGGGTTGCGACCCACAGGTTGAGAATCGCTGCTCTACAGACTGAGTTAGTCAGGCAGCAGCTCTCTGCTCCCAAAGTCTTTGTCTCAGACCCTTGGAGATCCTCACTCCAACAAGCTTTGCCTTGAGATGCAGGGGATAAAATGGAGGAATTCAGCAATATTAGGCAAAGTCCTGTTGAGCAAAATCAAGAATTTGTTTCACAGCTGATACTGGCAGTTGAAAAATTGTGATAGAAAAAGAAGTTTATATCAGAATATATGCTGATTGGAACTTCATACATGCAAGGTCTTGCTTTTGCCACAGCCCTGAAGATGAGGATTCCAAGAATTTTTAATAAAAGGCAGGAAAAACAAAAGAAAGGTCAGGGAAATACTTCTACCTGTGAATTTTGTTTTCAATGTGGCAGATGAGTTGGGCTCAGACTGGCAGAGGCTGCAGCCAAGGGGAAGGTAAAGCAGGGAGGTAAATGGGGAAGCCTTCTCCAGCCTGGTAAACTAGGTCTGCCGCTCGGCTGGGATTGTAATGGAGGCTTTTGGTGGCCCACGACTCAGCATGATTAGTCTAGGCTGCCAGTTGCAGCAGCTATTATAATTTGAGCTTTAGTAAATAAAAAGATGTAAGAGTTTGGGAAAATTACAGCTTTTTCTCATTATTCTCTAACTTTCTCTAAACTGTCATTTTACTTCTTTCCTGTTCCATGCCTGGAAAGAGGGTGAAGGGGGAGCCTGTTTGGATATGCCTAAACAAAATCTCATATGGCCAACTTGAGACTTTTCAAGAGAGATTTCTGTTTGGTATTTATCCTTACCACATTCCTATTAAAATAGCCCTACTTAAGATCAAGCAGGCCACATTCTAATCTCTAAAATCCAGGGTTTCACTCTTGATTTGTGTAATTGTATGTGAAGTCTTTGTTTAATGTTTAAATGTGTCTGTCTTCAAGGCCTGAATTAAGTTTATGCATGCAAAAATTGGAAATACTGGCTCTAATATTGTAAAAATAAAATATCATCCCTACAAATTTAAAAATTTAATTGGAACAGCCCTGGCCGGTTGGCTCAGTGGTAGAGTGTCAGCCTGGCGTGTAGAAGTCCTGGGTTCAATTCCTGGCCAGGGCACACAGGAGAAGCACCCATCTGCTTCTCCTTCCTCTCTGTCTCTCTCTTCCCCTCCTGCAGTTGAGGCTCCATTGGAGCAAAGATGGCCCGGGTGCTGGGGATGGCTCCTTGGCCTCTGCCCCAGGCGCTAGAGTGGCTCTGGTCACAACAGAGCGACACCCCGGATGGGCAGAGCATTGCCCCCTGGTGGGTAGAGCATCACCCCTGGTGGGCATGCCGGATGGATCCTGGTCGGGCACATGCGGGAGTCTGTCTGACTGTCTCTCCCCATTTCCAGCTTCAGAAAAATACAAAAAAATAAAAAAAAAGGTACCAAAATTTTAATTGGAACAAGTTAAGCACACTCATTGAAATTTGGATAAAATAATATGTAGATCCTAAAGACTTCCTAATTTAGCCAAACTGCTCCAAGCTAAAGTTACTGCAGTTGCAAAGCTTGATGTAGGGTGGAGTTGCTTAACAAAGGTGTAAATTTTTTTTCTCTCTTTCAATTGCTTGTTGATTGATTGGGCAGAAGTGTTTTTGATGGATGTGGGAATGTTGCTTGAAAGTGCATTTGCTGGCCCTGGCCCTTTGGCTCAGTGGTAGAGCATCGGCCTGGCATGCGGAAGTCCCGGGTTCGATTTCTGGCCAGGGCACACAGGAGAAGCACCCATCTGCTTCTCCACCCTTCCCCCTCTTCTTCCTCTCTGTTTCTCTCTTCCCCTCCTGCAGCCAAGGCTCCATTGGAGCAAAGATGGCCCGGGCGCTGGGGATGGCTCCGTGGCCTCTGCCTCAGGTGCTAGAGTGGCTCTGGTCACAACAGAGCGACGCCCCGGATGGGCAGAGCATCGCCCCCTGGTGGGCGTGCCAGGTGGATCCCAGTCAGGCGCATGTGGGAGTCTGTCTGACTGCCTCCCCGTTTCCAGCTTCAGAAAAAAAAAAAAAGAAAGTGCATTTGCTGTATTTTGTTGGAGGTTGGCATTGAGATGGGTGTTTCTTGCAGTTTTTGAGGTCAAGGTGTTGTGGAGTGTACTCAACAAATGCTTAAAGGTCAATTGTAAATAACATATATTTTAAAAAGAGGGGAGGAGTCATGTCCTGAAACTCCTGAAAATCTATTTACTTTGAAGAATTTCTTTTGAATGCTGATGTATAGGATACACCAAACTCTGTCTTTTGCAAACTTCTACCCTCTTTTATTTGATCCAGCTAGTAATGCTGTTTTGTCTTTTTCTAAATAGTTCCAAATATACAGAAAAAGTTCATATTGGTGGATGTGGACCCTCAAAACACTCAGCGAGATCTTCTGAGCCTGGCTTTTAAGGTCTTTTAATGACCAAGAGGAAAAGAAAAGGCAGACAAGTCCCAAAAGAGATCAGGAAACATACCAGCTCTTGGCACACACCCTTAAAGGCTCCAAAGCCCTAAAGGAGCCTCATAGGACTCATCAGGGCCCTGCTTCAAGAGTGGAAAGGAGAGTCATTGAGCTAAAGCTTTCCAGGCTTTTCTGCCCTCGCCAGGGCCATACCTTTGCTGTGGGAAAAAGGGACACTGGACGGTAAGCTTCCCTCTCACTCCTCTAAGGGAGGGTTCAGTCTCTTCCAGCCTTGCTCCAGCCACCTGTGATCTGACCTTGCCCAGCCTGTTGGGACTTGCCACTGAAGGTTAAAAGGTGCCCAGGGCCATTGGCCCCATCTCATGTCACCGTGGACAAGCCTGGGTATTTCTTCCAAGTAGCAGGTAAACTGATCTCATTTCTTGTGGACACGAGGGCCACTTACTATGCCTTGCCTGAATATTTGGATTTTTATTCATCCCTAAAAGATCTCTGTTGTGGGTGTTGATAGTCTTTATTTTCTGCTGCTTTGTTTAATATATAGCGTTTCCTTTATTCCTCCTGCCTTAATGCTCCATGCCTATTTTAGGCTTGGACCTGCTCCTAATTGAGACAAATTTACCTCTGCTACCAAGCACAGTGTATCCCAGAGTTCTCTTCACCACGCTATGGTTGCAGAGCTCCAGAGAAAGGCACCCTGGGTTCATCTCTACAACAGAAGCTCCATCTCCATATGTGCTGCAGATGGCTTTACCAGTCTATCTCAATCATTACCAGCTAGAAGCAGTGGTCATTGGGACTTGGACTCTAGCTGCAAAGTGTGAAAATGTGACCATAACTCCAGTGCCTTGTGGACTTTTCCTAAATGTGTGTGACTCCTGCTCCTTGGGACAGTTCTCAGACTGAAGTGGGGTTGGGTTACATTTACAAATAATATGAAGCAATAATGATGTCAACATGGACCTGGTGAAATTACATTAATATGTTAGGACACTTAAGAATGTAAGAATTTTCTTATAGATCCTGTTGTATTAGTTAAGACTTTGCTTGATAATCTAATAAGCTTTAATTACTTAATTGTATTAGGATACTTGTTATAGTATCTGTTAGCATTGGTTATTTCAATTTTGTTTTTTATTTTATAGTTTTCCAGTCTGCCTCCAAATCAGAACATGAGATTTCAGATGAGTATGAATCACAGCACATGAATTGAAGTTTTAAAAAATAAAAATAAAAAGGGGGATATGTTGGGGACCAAATAAATAAACAGGGCATTTTTGCAATCTGGACAGAGGAGCTGGGCCCAAACCCCACCTCATTTGCCTAGTTAACAAAGAGTTACACCTGATTCTCATTTGTCTCACACATGTTCTCCAGAGGAGGCTGGAAGCTAGTTTCTTATTAGTGTAAAGTAGATTTGGATGGTATGGTGGGGGTTGTCTTTGAGTTGCCTTGGAAACTTAATTGAATTGCTGATGGACCACATTTTGTTCTATGAATAAAAGTGGATGTGCTTCTGGGAGTGCGGGGTTATGGATAAGAAACAGTAGAAACTGTTTGCTGTGGCATCCTCCCGAACTCATCTATATCTATATCTATATCTATATCTATATCTATATCATCTATATCTATATCTATATCTATATATCTATATCTACAATCTTTAAGTCCCTGTTTATCATTTATTTCAATCCCATACCTTTTCCCATTCAGGACCCCAGTATATACTTGTTGTGGCTGGACTGCAACAGATGCCTGGCAGTGAATGCTAAAGAATTCGGCTCTCTCACTCATTTTGTGCCGATGCCGTCTCTTCCTGTGGGATCCCTGCATTCTTCCTGGGACTAAACCCCTGCACTAGATATTATTCTAGATTTTGGGGACTAGATGTAAACAAGACAAAAAGTTGAAGTTCACTTTGAACTTATAGTTTAGAGGGGTAAAAATATATAAACAGTAAAAACTTTGTAAAATAATTTTAAATGATAATAAAGGCTAACAGAAAAATAAAATAAGACTTAATAATAATAAAGTACTATTGAGGGAAGAGAACCCTGGAGATTCTTCTTGTTGACGGAATTTTGAAGGTGGAATGCTTAGACTTGAGTCTATTCCCATGTGAAGAGAGTTGCAATGTGAGACTCTGGTCTCCCTCTGGCTTGTCACTCACACCATTCTTCTTATTCATACAGAAGTAGTATTTAGTTACCTCAGTTTAGGAAAAGAAACTGGGCATTGTAGGTACACATATAAAAAGAAGGCATTTCTTGCTCTTCTATCCCTTGAAATGTAATAGGATAAGAGCATACAGCATATATATCTCTTATCTCTACAGCCTCACTTTGTGCTATTTTCTCTTGTCTCACTCTGTTCTCTTCAGTAGATTTCACTCATTTCATTGAATGGTGTATTTTATCATAGGACCTTAGTATGTGATATATATTTTGCTCAGAATGATTTCTGATACTATTCAGAAGTTTATTTCCAGGCATCAGTAGCAGATACTGTCAATGGTCTTCCAGATATCCCAAGATCACTTTTTAATTAATTCTCTGTACTTCCCCAAACCCTTTCAATGTGATTTTGCATATAAGAGCTCACATCTAATATTTTTTTGAAGGTTGCCCTCAGTAGACTACTATGTATTGCTATGCCCAAATCACATAGTTTGATTTTTGCCTGCTTTCCTATCCTGCATTTTTTCCTGTTGAGAGTACTTCCTTAATAAATCACTTGCACAAAATTTCTCATCTCTATATTTGTACTCAGATAAATCTGGTCTAAGGCAGCATCTTTCAAATCTCAGCTTAAATGTCACTAACTCAGGGCAGCTTTTCCTGATGTGTGGAAAAGATCATGTTCTCTATTTGACGCTTATTATGACAAGAATTAGAATATTTTGTTTTTGCTTAGTGCCTGAAATAGCTTGACTTTCTGTAAATACTAAATGACTAATTAGAGCACAAAGGAAGGAAGAATTAAAAAAGAAAAGGAACATAGCTCCCATTAATAATGGCAGAAAAGAAAACCTAGCCTTATAAGAAAAAAGGAACTCACTGTCGCGTTTTCAAGATATTTTTAAATCTCTCATTCAAATTGGGGAGTCAAATTGCATTTCATTCTACTTTATAAATTGTAAGAAATGGTTTTGAGGAGTTTTTTAGGGGGTGCTTATTAGTTCAAGTGTTTCATTAACCAGTTGAGTTTTTCTTAAATAGGTGAAATTAAGATTTCTTATAAGTTGTCAGCAAAAGCAACCTAAATCATTTCTCTGTGTGAATATTCTTGATTCAGTTAATAGTCATTTGTTGAGCTCCATTTTGGCCTAGGCATCTTGTTAGACATTAGAAATACTGTAGAGCGGTGACATAGATATAAATAGTCCTTAGATTTAGGAGGTCTTAACTATTGCAGTAGTTTGAAAAGTTATATAAATTCTTGATCATAATTGTTCCAAGTTATTGAGAACGTAGTAATTATGTAGCTATTAGAACTCTCAAGAATACATGTCCCTACAATGTTATCCTGGTCCTGAATACAATGACATGAAGTGTTTATGATTTTCTATTTTGTTGTTTTTGAGCTCCTGTTACTTTGCAGGACAGCCTCTAAGCATAAAGGGGGCCAAATATACAGTGACAGAAGGTAGTTTGATCTGAATGATGGGCACACAATATAATGTAGAGATCCCATGCCATGGAGAGGTACACCTGAAACCTGTGTGATCCTATGGACCAATGTCACCCAATTAAATTTAGCTTCTAAATAAAAATACATATTGCTTATTACAACTAGAAATGTCTCTGGGTCAGTTTATACTCTCCCAATCCCCTGCCGGAGATACTGTGCTGGGAAATTGGAATGAGAGGGGATTAGAAAGAGATTTATGTTTGTGCACAGGGCTCGCCAGGGAACTGTTGAGACTCCTAATGGAAGACAAAGTAGAAATTAGAAATGTTTTGGATGCATGCACTTACCTGGAGACCTGGAGAGCCACCTGAGACTGCAACACAGTGGAAAGCCAGGAGGGGTTGATTGGATTTTTTTAAAACTGGGGCAGGAGGATTGGCTGTCCAAAACCTTGCAGAATTTGCAAAAGTTGGGCAGCCTGTCTGAGCAGCAGAAAGGCTGTGCTGTGCAGCAGAGTTTGCCTGAGGTGATGAGAAGCAGCTGAGCAAGGAAACCAGCTCTGCCTGGAGACTACAGTGTGGGCAATCCACCTGTGAATAATCAATTTTTGGATGATGACTGTATGCTGCTGGGTGTTTTTGAAATACTCATTCTTACTAGGAGATGTTCTGGTAATAATTAGTTGTTCTATAATCTGCTATATCTCTCAAAATGATTATTATTAAACAGAATTACTCTGCTTTAAAATTAGCAATTCAGACTCACGTGTTAGTTATTTGTAATTATTCTAAGTCTTTTCTTTTCACATAGGCAACACATTATTATATTGCCATCATTGTAAAATCTATAGAAATAGCTATTTTTTTAGATGGTAGATGGGTAGTCTAAGGCTCAGAGGGGTTGAAAACCTTGGCATAGTTGGGATTTATAAGTCTAGTGTACAAAATAAGCCAGTAGCATTTTAAAACAAAGAATATAAAATTATTTATTGATCTACATACAACCTAAAGCATTGATTAGAGACAATCTGTGGTATATGATCAACCCTGTTGCTTGAAAAGTAATGCTTGTCATATATAAAAAAGCCCTTTTTATTTTTATTTCTTTCTTTTCCAAACAAGTGCCAGGATGACAGATGACAGCATGGGTAAGGGGAGAATGTAATACAATATGTTTTGTGTTTTCAGGCCACTAGTAAGTCCTGCAAAGGTCAGGAATCAAACATGACTACGATAATTCTAAACCAGCTTTTTGAGTCATCAAATCGCATAAAATACAGCCATACAAAAACAAGTCTTCAGCCTTAAGATAGACATTTTATTTCTTTCTTTTTAAATTCCTATACAAATCACACTGTCAAAGTAGAACAATTGAAGATTAATACCAAATAGCTACACCTACAATGAATGGTATTACTAGAAATAGTCCGACTTTTTTTGGTTGTTACCATATCAAATTCTTACTGTCTCCTGCTAGCCTTCTGGGCTCCTTTCGGAATCTTTTTTTTTTTTTTTTTTTTACTTTCTGATCTACTTTGAAGTCTTCCTGAGTGACTTTAAATACTGTTCAGGGTTGGGTTGTGGTCCTGTTATTTTTACCTTCACTTTTGTGTTTTTGAGAACACATTTTGTATCCCCATAGGCTTTACAACTAAGAAATCAAAATCTACTTCTTAAAGCAAATTTTTCATATTTATTTAAAGTAAATTCTTTATATAAAATAAGTTTTTTAAGAGCTATTAAGAGGTACTCATTTTCATATTACAGTGTAATATTCTTGATTTCTAATGATGCTATCAGCCTTTGGATTTGTCCAATGTTTCTTTTCTTAGTATCTGTTTTTTTTCTTTCATTTATTCAAAATTGCCTAGGTTTCTTGAATATATATTATTCTCAAATATTATATTTTTATTTTCTATTTCTTGGCCATCTGAATGCATGTTGTATTTTAGCTCTTCCTTATAACTGTAGTAGGAATATTTTGTTTTCTTTCTTGTTTAGAATGATTCCTGAACATTGTCTTTGTTTCCAAAATAGTGTATAAGTAATCTGAGGGAAGCTTTTGTTTGTAAGGAATGATTCCCCAGCTCACATCCTACTCCTGATGCTTTTGAAGAATGATCCCTTTATCCCTAAGTATGACTTTGGGAAATGATCAAGGCCTATATAAATCACTGTCTGACTGAAAAATTAAGCACAAAAGAAGAAGAAGACAATTTAAGGGTTAACAGAAGGCAAAGGAACAGAACAGGAGAATAGAAAATGAAAACAATTACTGGTATAAAATTTGTCCATGAGTAAAAAAATGTCCATATGGGATAAAAAGTAATTATATCAAATTACTTCAAACATTGTGCAATCCCTGGGCCACTTCACATTATTATATCTCTCTGTATTCTGAATTTTGAGATAGTACTTAGTATAGATCTTCATTTTCCTTTACCATTTTTTTCCTGCCCTAATTCTACCCTCACCTCTCTGCATTTAACTGTACTTGACAAAAAACACTCCAACCTTCTTAAAACCTACATTTGTCATTGGGTTCCAGCAACTGCCCCTTGGAGCCATCAACATGTCAAAATGTCAGGTGCTAACACTGTTTTTTGGGTATTGCTTGTGACAGTTTGATCATTGTAGAAAGACATAAACATTTTCCATCCAGTTTACATTTCTAGTAGTATACTTTGCAGCAGCAATTTAAACCATCATGTTATCTCTTACTTATTGTGAAGATGACTATTGGACTAAAACATTTAGAGATCCTATGGTTTGCATTTTGCAAATATAATGGAGAAAATGAATAAATTGTAGATATGTGATCTTTTTACTATTCAGAATGACTAAACATGCTTATCAATTTTAATTATTTGAGAAATTAATGCATTAATATTGACTAGAAATAAAAGCATGTATATAAACAAATTATGAGAATCAATTTAGTTTTTGTTTGCACAAATCTAGACATGAGATTCTTGTAAATGTTTAAGATTGTTCTAAATGTGTTTGAAATTCAAATATCTAAACTTTGTATGTAATAATGTGGATTAAGGGCCGAAGACCTATAAAATCTTATATAATATCAACCTGTAGTTCTTCAGGTGTTGTCTCCCTTGGGTATTGCAACCTTCATAGGCAACCAAGAATTTCAAGCGAGGAAACAACTCAAGGCATCATCATATTGCCAAAGGATCTTGAGAAATCGAGCTAGGCATTCCTTTACACTGGCCCGCTGTCCTATTTTTTTTTCCTCTATGGAGAAGACTTGAGATAGAAGGCCCTGTTCCCTCAATTTTTAAATTTAGGTGCCTGGCACCACAACACCTTTGGGTAAGTTGTTAAGGAGTCTTCCCTCATATAAACACCCTTGAAGCATTGTTTTTATTGTAAGACACTGACCTTAGATTGTTTTTTCTAGTTACACACAGAAGAAAAGCTCTAGCTAATCCTTGTTCTTGAAAGTTTGCATGTTACTTCTTTGTTTATTTTATTTTATTTAGGAAATTAAATTTAACAGAGTGACATTGATCAAAACAGTACATAGGTTTTGGGTAAACATCTCCATAGCATTTGAACTATTGACTATGTTTTATAGCCATCACCCAAAGTCAAATCATTTTTTGTCACTCTATATTTGCCCTCTTTACACCCTTCCCTCCTCTCCTCCCTCACACCCTTCTCCCCCACATTTCCCTTCCCCTGGTAACCACTTCACTTTTATCTATGTCCATGAGTCTCAGTTTTATATTGCACCTGTGTATGAAATCATACAGTTCTTAGCTTTTTCTCATTTACTTATTTCACTCAGTATAATGTTCTCAAGTTCCATCCATGTTGTTATAAATGGCACTATGTCATCATTTCTTATGGCTGAGTAGTATTTCATTGTATATATGTACACATCTTCTTTATCCAATCCTCTATCAAGGGATACGTTGGTTGTTTTTATGTTTTGGCCACTGTGAATAATGTAATAAACATGAGAATGCATGTGTCTTTATGTACCAATGTTTTTGAGTCTTGCGAGTAGATACCCCATAGAAGAATTGCTTGGTCACTCTATTCTACATTTTTGAGGAATCACCATACTTCCTTCTATAATGGTTGTATTAATTTAAATTCCCACCAGCAGTGAATGAGGGTTCCTTTTCTCCACAGTTTCTTCAACACTTGTTATTACTTGTCTTGTTGATAATGGGCAATCTAGCAGGTATCTATACAACACAAAGCAATATACAAATTTAATGCAATCCCCATCAAAATCTCAATGTCATTTTTAAAATAAATAAAATAAAAAATCATCAGGCTTGAATGCGACCATAAAGAAATACCTGAATAGCTAAAGAAGTCATGAGGGAAAAAAATGAATCAGGGTATCATACTACCTGACCTCAAATTATACAATAGAGCCATGATAATCAAAACAGCATGGTGTTGGCAGAAAAACAGACACAGACCAATGGAACAGAATCAAGAGCCCAGAAATAAAACCACATATATATGAACAAATCATCTTTGACAAAGGAGCTAAAAATATACAGTGGAAAAAAGAAAGCCTCTTCAATAAATGGTGCTGGGAAAATTGGAAAGTTACATCCAAAAGGATGAAACTTGACAATAGTTTGTCCCCCTGCACAAAAATTAATTCAAAATGGGCCAAAGACCTAAATACAATATCTGAAACAATAAATTATGTAAAAGAAAAGATAGATACTAAGTTCATGGACCTTGACTTTAGAGAACAATTTATAAATTTGACCCCAAAGCCAAGGAAATAAAGGCAAAAGTAAATAAATAGGACTATATTAAACTAAAAAGTTTCTGCACAGTAAAATAAACTGAAAAAATAGGCAGCCAACTAAATGGGAGATGGTATTTGCAAACAACAGCTCTAATAAGCGGTTAATATCCAAAATATATAAAGAATACACATCTTTTTTGACTACTCTAACCTTCTACTTATCTAGGTCTTAAAACATCAGGGACAAAATACTTTCTTTGCCTGACCAGGCAGTGGTGCAGTGGATACAACATCAGCCTTTGATGTAAAGGACCCAGGTTCAAAACCCCAAGGTTACTGCCTTGAGCACAGGCTCATCTGGCTTGAGTGCAGGGTCACTGGCTTTAGCGTGTAATTATAGACATGACCTCATGATCACTAGCTTGAGCTCAAAGGTCACTAGCTTGAAGCCTAAGTTCACTTGCTTGAACCCAAGGTTTCTGGCTTGAGCAAGGGGTCACTGGCTCTGCTGGAGCCCCCTAGTCAAGGTACATATGAGAAAGCAATCAATGAACAGCTAAGGTTCCAAAACAAAGAATTAATGCTTCTCATTTCTCTCCTTTCCTGTTTGTCTGTCCCTCTCTTTCTCTTTCTCTTTCATGCTAAGAAAAAAATATAAAAAAAAAACACTTCATTTATATTTGTCAAGTGCCAGTGTTATTAGAAGTGAATTAAATTAAATCATTTGTATATCATACAGTTATTTAGAGAAGTCTTGAAAAATATAAACATATTACTTAAGGCTGCCTTGGCTAGAGGCACAGTGGATAGAGCATCATCCTGGAGCACCAAGGTTGCCAGCTCAATCCCAGGGTGCCAGCTCAACCCTGAGGTCACCAGTTTGAGCCCCAGTCAGGGTATGTTTGAGAAGCAATCAATGGCTCAACTAAGTGGAGCAAGTTTATGCTTCTCTCTCTCTTTCAAAAAAAAAAGGATCTTCCCCTAAAATAATCTTTGCAGGACCCATGCATTTTATGTCAGTACTGATCTATAATATTTTTCATCTGTGTGCATGATGTGGGGGAGGACTCAGTTATGATGCCAAATATTTTGTTAACTCTCCTCTGGGAATTATGATAGAAATGTACTACCCTGAAAGAATAAAAAGGTAAAATTCCAAGGGTAAGAAAACACTACTTGAGGTAATGAACATACAATACAATATACAGATGATGCTTAGAGAATTGTATACCTGAAACCTACATTCTTTTACTAACCAATGTTAACCCAATAAATTTAATACAATTTTTTTTTATAATTTTATTTTTTTAATGGGATGACATCAATAAATCAGGATACATATATTCAAAGATAACAAGTCCAGGTTATCTTGTCGTTCAATTATGTTGCATACCCACCACCCAATGTCAGATTGTCCTCTGTCACCTTCTATCTTGTTTTCTTTGTGCCCCTCCCCAACCCCTTTCCCTCTCCCATTCCCCCCTCCCCCCCCCCCCCGTAACCACCACACTCTTATCAATGTCTCTTAGTTTCACTTTTATGTCCCACCTACGTATGGAATAATGCAGTTCCTGGTTTTTTCTGATTTACTTATTTCGCTTCGTATCATGTTATCAAGATCCCACCATTTTGCTGAAAATGATCTGATGTCATCATTTCTTATGGCTGAGTAGTATTCCATAGTGTATATGTGCCACATCTTCTTTATCCAGTCATCTATTGATGGGCTTTTTGGTTGTTTCCATGTCCTGGCCACTGTGAACTATGCTGCAATAAACATGGGGCTGCATGTGTCTTTACGTATCAATGTTTCTGAGTTTTTGGGATATATACCCAGTAGAGGGATTGCTGGGTCATAAGGTAGTTCTATTTTCAGTTTTTTGAGGAACCACCATACTTTCTTCCATAATGGTTGTACTACTTTACATTCCCACCAACAGTGTATGAGGGTTCCTTTTTCTCCACAGCCTCTCCAACATTTGCTATTACCTGTTTTGCTAATGACAGCTAATCGAACAGGTGTGAGGTGGTATCTCATTGCCGTTTTGATTTGCATTTCTCTAATAGCTAAAGAAGATGAGCATCTTTTCATATACCTGTTGGCCATTTGTATTTCTTCCTGGGGGAAGTGTCTATTCATATCCTCTTCCCATTTTTTTATTGGATTATTTGTTTGTTTGTTGTTGAGTTTTATGAGTTCTTTGTATATTTTGGATATTAGGCCCTTATCTGAGCTGTTGTTTGAAAATATCATTTCCCATTTAGTTGGCTGTCTGTTTATTTTGTTATCAGTTTCTCTTGCTGAGCAAAAACTTCTTAGTCTGATGTAGTCCCATTCATTAATTTTTGCCTTCACTTCTCTTGCCATTGGAGTCAAATTCATAAAATGCTCTTTAAAACCCAGGTCCATGAGTTTAGTACCTATGTCTTCTTCTATGTACTTTATTGTTTCAGGTCTTATATTTAGATTTTTGATCCATTTTGAGTTAATTTTAGTACAGGGGGACAACTGTAGTCCAGTTTCATTTTTTTGCACGTGGCTTTCCAGTTTTCCCAGCACTATTTGTTGAAGAGGCTTTCTTTTCTCCATTGTGTGTTGTTGGCACCTTTATCAAAAATTATTTGACTATATATATGTGGTTTTATTTCTGGGTTTTCTATTCTGTTCCCTTGGTCTGAGTGTCTATTTTTCTGCCAATAATGTGCTGTTTTGATTGTCGTGGCCCTATAATATAGTTTGAAGTCAGGTATTGTAATGCCCCCAGCTTCATTCTTATTCTTTAGGATTGCTTTGGCTATTTGGGGTTTTTTATACTTCCATATAAATCTGATGATTTTCTGCTCCATTTCTTTAAAAAATGTCATTGGAATTTTGATGGGAATTGCATTAAATTTGTATATTGCTTTGGGTAATATGGCCATCTTGATTATATTTATTCTTCCTAACCAAGAACAAGGAATATTCTTCCTTCTCATTATATCTTTTTTGATGTCCCTTAACAATGGTTTATAGTTTTCATTATATAAGTCCTTTACATTCTTTGTTATGTTTATTCCTAAGTACTTTATTTTTTTTGTTGCAATCATGAAGGGGATTATTCTTTTGAGTTCATTCTCAAATGTTTCATTGTTGGCATATAGAAAGGCTATTGACTTCTGTATGTTAATTTTGTATCCTGTGACCTTACTGTATTGGCTTATTGTTTCTAGTAGTCTTTTTGTGGATTCTTTGGGGTTTTCAATGTATAGGATCATATCATCTGCAAAAAGTGATATCTTTACTTCTTCTTTTCCGATATGAATGCCTTTTATTTCTTTTTCTTGTCTGATTGCTCTGGCTAGAACCTCTAGTACCACATTAAATAAGAGTGGAGAGAGTGGACAACCCTGTCTTGTTCCTGATTTAAGAGGGAAAGCCTTCAGTTTTGTGCCATTTAATATGATGTTAGCTGATGGTTTATCATATATGGCCGTTATCATGTTGAGATATTTTCCTTCTATACCCATTTTGTTGAGAGTATTAAACAAAATTTGTTGTAGTTTATCGAAAGCCTTTTCTGCGTCTATTGATAAGATCATGTGGTTTTTGTTCTTTGTTTTGTTGATATGGTGTATTGCGTTAACCGTTTTACGTATGTTGAACCATCCTTGAGATTCTGGGATGAATCCCACTTGATCATGATGTATTATTTTTTTAATATGTTGTTGTATTCGATTTGCTAGTGTTTTAGCATCTGTATTCATTAAAGATATTGGTCTGTAGTTTTCTTTTTTTGTGCCATCCTTGCCTGGGTTTGGTGTGAGGGTTATGTTGGCCTCATAAAATGTGTTTGGAAGTATTGCTTCTTCTTCAATTTTTTGGAAGACTTTGAGTAGAATAGGAACCAAGTCTTCTTTGAATGTTTGATAAAATTCACTGGTATAGCCGTCAGGGCCTGGACTTTTATTTTTGGGGAGGTTTTTAATGGTTTTTTCTATTTCTTCTCTACTGATAGGTATGTTTAGGCTTTCTGCTTCTTCTTGACTCAGTCTAGGAAGGTTGTTTTGTTCTAGGAATTTATCCATTTCTTCTAGATTGTTGAATTTAGTGGCATAAAGTTTTTCATAGTATTCTACAATAATTCTTTGTATATCTACGGTGTCCGTGGTGATTTCTCCTCTTTCATTTTGGATTTTGTTTATATGAGTTCTTTCTCTTTTTTCCTTGGTAAGTCTTGCCAAGGGTTTGTCAATTTTGTTGATCTTTTCAAAGAACCAGCTCCTTGTTCTATTAATTTTTTCTATAGTTTTTCTGTTCTCTAATTCATTTATTTCTGCTCTGATTTTTATTATCTCCTTTCTTCGGCTGGTTTTGGGTTGTCTTTGTTCTTCTTTTTCTAGTTCCTTAAGGTGGGAAGTTAAGTGGTTCACTTGGGCTCTCTCTTGTTTGTTCATGTATGCCTGAAGTGATATGAACTTCCCTCTTATCACTGCTTTTGCTGCATCCCATAGATTCTGATATGTCGTACTGTCATTTTCATTAGTCTGTATATATCTTTTGATCTCTGCACTTATTTCTTCTTTGACCCATTCATTTTTTAAAAGTATGTTGTTTAGTTTCCACATTTTTGTGGGATTTTTTTCCTCTTTTTTGCAGTTGAATTCTAGTTTCAAGGCTTTATGATCAGAAAATATGCTTGGTACAACTTCAGTTTTTCTGATTTTGCTGATGTTGTTTTTGTGGCCCAACATATGGTCAATTCTTGAGAATGATCCATGTACACTGGAGAAAAGTGTATACTCAGTCACTTTGGGATGAAATATCCTGTAGATGTCTATCATATCCAGGGGCTCTAGTGTTTTGTTTAAGGCCACTATGTCTTTGTTGATTCTGTTTGATGACCGATCTAGAGCCGTCAACGGTGTATTGAGGTCTCCAAGTATGATTGTGTTTTTGTCAGTTTTTGTTTTAAAGTCAATAAGTAGCTGTCTTATATATGTTGGTGCTCCTTGGTTTGGTGCATATATATTAAGAATTGTTATGTCTTCTTGATTCAGTGTCCCCTTAGCCATTATGAAATGGCCATTTTTGTCTCTGAGTACTTTTGTTGTCTTGTAGTCAGCATTATCCGACATGAGTATTGCTACACCTGCTTTTTTTTGGATGTTATTTGCTTGGAGTATTGTTTTCCAGCCTTTCACTTTGAATTTGTTTTTATCCTTGTTACTTAGATGAGTTTCCTGTAGGCAGCATACAGTTGGATTTTCTTTTTTAATCCATTCTGCTACTCTGTGCCTTTTTATTGGTGAGTTTAATCCGTTTACATTTAGTGTAATTATTGATACTTGTGAGTTCCCTATTGCCATTTTATATCTTGCTTTCTGTTAGTTTTGTGTCTTGTTTGATCCTTCTCTTTCGTTTTTCTATCTTTTGTTTTTATTTGATTGTATTCCATACATCTTTCCTCTGTTGCTATCTTTTTTATCTCATGTGCTTCTGTGGTGGTTTTTTCAATGGTGGTTACCTTTGAGTAATGAAAAGGGTCCCTACCCTGTTCATTGTAGCGAACTATTTTGTGAGTACTTTTGCACTCCATCGTCCTTTGCTACTGTTAATCTCAATCTTCTCCCCCTCTTCCTTTTTGTTTTTGTCACAGTTTAAATTTGGTTTTATTGTGTTCTTCTTGGAGCTTTTACTTGTGGCTCTGTTTTTTTTTTTTTTGTTCTTTGTATTTGATTGGAGAACCCCCTTTAGTAATTCCTGGAGTGGGGGTTTTATGATGATAAATTCCCTCATCTTTTCTGTATCTGTGAATGTTTTTATTTCTCCTTCATATTTGAAGAATAGCTTTGATGGGTATAGTATTCGTGGCTGAAAGTTCCTCTCTTTCAGGACTTTAAATATTGGGGTCCACTCTCTTCTAGCTTGTAGAGTTTCTGCTGAGAAATCTGATGATAATCTAATGGGCCTTCCTTTATATGTTGTATTCTTCTTTTCCCTGGCTGCCTTGAGAATTTTTTCTTTGCTGTTGGTTTGTGTCAATTTCATTATGATATGCCTTGGAGTAGGTTTGTTGGGGTTAAGAAAACTCAGAGTTCTGTTTGCTTCTTGAACTTGAGGCTTTAGTTCTTTCCACAGGCTTGGGAATTTCTCATCTATTATTTGTTTGAGTATGTTCTCCATTCCATTTTCTCTCTCTTCTCCCTCTGATATACCTATTTTTCTCATGTTATTCTTTTTGATGGAGTCAGATAATTCTTGTAGGGCTATCTCAGTTTTTTTTAATTTTTGAGTCCATTTCTTCTTCTCTCTTTTGTGCCTCAAGTTGCTTGTCTTCTATTTCACTAATCCTCTCTTCTATCTGACCTGTTCTATTAGCTAAGCTTGTTACTTCGTTTTTCAGCTCGTGAATTGAGTTTTTCATCTCTGTTTGATTTGTTTTTATAGTTTCAATTTCCTTGGACATATATTCTTTGTGTTCATTAAGTTGTTTTCTGAGCTCCCTAAATTGCCTTTCTGTGTTTTCTTGTATATCTCGGAGGATTTTTAGGATTTCTATCTTGAATTCTCTGTCATTTGGTTCCAAGGTTTCCAATATATTAAATTTTTTCTCCATAGATTTTTCCTCATCTAGCTGTGTTACCTCTCTTTCTTTTGTATGTATGATATTCGATTTTCTCTTCCTTAATGGCATCTGAGGGTGGTTTTGTTGATAGTATTAATGAGATTTAATAAAGAATAAAAAGTTAAAAAAAATAAAAAAAATAATAAAAAAATAAAAAATTGAAAAGTTTTTTTTAAAAAAATTAATAATGAAATAAAGAAAAATAAAATAAAAATTTTAAAAAAAGGAAATTATTCCCCCCTTCTTTTTTCCTCTCCTCTCCTCTCCCCTCTTTCTTGAGAAAATCTTGTGGTGAACTGTGAATTATAACAAACAATGCCTGTGATGGAGGGCCTGAATTGGGGAAAAGTAATAAAGGGGCAAAAAAAAAAAAAAGAAAAAAAAAGAGCGTATGGACCCACAAAAAGCAAATAAGGAAAAAATTTGGGTCAAGAATAAAATGATTTGCTTTTAGGTGTTGGTTGTCTAAGAGTTATGATGAGAGGAATAAGAGGAAAATGGAAAAATGGGGGGACAAATTAAAAAATTACTATTGTATTTAGTGGAACAAGAACTAGATAAAATGGAGAGCCAGGGATGGGAGCACTGCTAGTGAGTTAAAAAGGTGAAGTAAAAACCCCCCAAAATGCCACAAACATAAGTTTGAGTCCCAGATAAGATAATTTGTTTGTTATTGAGGTTTGAATGAGAGGAGATGTAAAGGAGAAAGGAAGAAACTAATATAGAGGGAGAAAAGAAAGAGAGAGAGAGAAAAAAAGAGGGAACCACTAAAAGAAGAAAAAAGAAAGGAGAGAGAGAGAGAGAGAGAGAGTTAAGGGTTTTGGAGTGCAACCCTCATAGAGAGAAAGGAAGAGAAGAGAAAAGATAATGGGAGATGTAACACTTATGGGTAGTGTAGTTCAAGGAGAGGAGAGAGTAAGACCGGCAGAGAGTTAATCGGCCAAATTAGAGGAGGAAAAAAAGTATCAAGAATAAAGGTAAGAGAAACAAACGAACAAATATAATAAAATGGGATAGGTTATAAAGTCTGCAGATTATTCTTGATTTTGAGAGGTTATCTTCTTGCTTTTTCTTTTCTCTCTCTCTTCCTGGTCGGTGACTCTGTACCCCGGGTTCTGCCCCTTTGGCACGCTCAGGTAGAGGTTTGCAGTTGATAAGTCTCTATGGCAATGTCATGTATTGTGCTTTAGTCTCGTTGGGGGTCGAGGCTCATTAGCATTTATAGGCTCCGACAGTGAGAGAGTCCGTGTTCCTGGAGCCTTTCTCTTAGTCTTTCCTTCCTCAATTAGTAGCCTGATAATCCAGCTATGGGGTTGCTGCTGCCTCTGCCTGGATAGTAAGAGGCTCAAAGAGCTGGCAACTCCCCACTCTATTTCCACTCAGCACAGGGCTCTGGGTAAGGCTCAGTCAGTCAGAGCTGCTAGCATAATCAGGCGGGCTTTCCGCCCACTCAAAGACCTCTGGCTCTGCCACTCTGTCCGGTAACACAGGCGTGCGCCCACTTCCGGGGTGCTTGGAGGAAACTCTCACTCACTGTCTGCGTGCATAGACCAGGATATCCAGCCAGCAGTCTCACGCTCTGAGTGAAACCCCCAACCGCAGGGAAAAGTTGCAGCGTTGGAATTGAGTCTCGCTCCATCCCCGTGCGCGGCTTTTGCAAGGCGCTGGGGCAGCCCGAGATTCCGCTTTGGCCCACACAAAGGCCCCTGACTCTGCCTCTCTGTGCGATAACACGGGCGCGCACTGCCTAGGCACTCGGAGGAATCTCTCATTCACTATCTGCGCGCGCAGACCAGGATATGAGTCCGGCCGCGTTTCTCTCTGAGTGAAACCCCCTCAGCACAGAAAATCTCCACCGTTGGAATTAGTTCTCACTCCCTCCCGTGCATGGCTTTCCCAGGGCGCTGGGGCTGCCCAGAGACTCTGCCTTCGGCCCACAGAAAGGCCTCTGACCCTGCCTCTCCGTGGGGCAACACGGGCACCCACTCTCGGGGCCTAGGAAGAAATCTCTCGCCCACTAACTGCGTGCACGCCGACCAGGAGACCGGGTAAAATGGCCGCCCCGCTTGTCTTTCTTTGTTTGGGTTTGGCGCGAGTGTTAGCTTGTATTGCCCGGGTTGCCACAGGATCAGTTTTTCCTCGGCTTGGATCTCCGTGCCATAGCCTGGTTCGGCCGTTTGTGCTGCGGCCTGGATCTATTCACCCCCTTTGCCCGCCTCAGTTTCTATATTCACAGTTACCAGAGAAAGCCGCCCTGTTTAGGTTAGTGAGGAAGGCGGAGCATTTCTTACTCCCTATTTCCTTCGGGGTTGGTTATATATTTAGCCAATTTTTCACTTGACCATACCTTTGGGTGTATTGCGAAGCATCTGGAGGCTCCAAGTATAGGTTTTTCTGTTTCTGGTTGAAGATCTTGTTGAGTTTTGGGGGAGATTTATTGGCATCGCTTCCTACCCTGCCATTACTCTGACGTCATCTCCCCAATAAAAATTTTTAAAGTAAATAAAATTAAAAAATAATAAATAAAAAGTAGCAATGTCTTCATTAAAAAACTACGTACTATTTTTATATATATCAATAGAAAGTTCAGGAAAAAATCCTAGAATTTTTAACAATAATCATTCTTAGAGTTTTCAGAGAAACTATAATGAATAGAACTATTAGTAATAAAGTTTAAACATTGTGTTTTTTTTTAAGTGATAGGAGAGGAGATAGTGAGACAGACTCCCACATATGCCCCAACCAGGATCCACCCAGCAACCCCCCTCAGGGGCAGATGCTCCAATCAACTGAGCTATTTTTAGCTCCTGAGGCTGACACATTGACTACCAACTTAGCTACTTTCTGCTGGAGGGGAAAGGGAGAGAAAGAGAAGAAGGAGAGAAAGGGGAGAAGGAGGGTGAGAGAAGCAGAGAGTCTCTTCTCCTGTGTGACAGGGGATTGAACCCAGTATATCCATACCCCAGGCTGACACTATATCCACTGTACCAACTATCCAGGGCCAAGTTTAAACTTTTAAATAATAATTTAGAGGTGATGAACAGATACTTGACTTGGA
This sequence comes from Saccopteryx leptura, assembly GCF_036850995.1. Taxonomy (NCBI): domain Eukaryota; kingdom Metazoa; phylum Chordata; class Mammalia; order Chiroptera; family Emballonuridae; genus Saccopteryx; species Saccopteryx leptura. The sequence continues at coordinate 155,983,553 of NC_089504.1, forward strand.
ATGGTGAACATACAATACAATGTAGAGATTATGTATTGTAGAATTGTGCAACTGAAACTTGTATAATTTTGTCATCCCAATAAATTTAATAACTATAAAAAAAACACCAAAAGATATAGTTACTGTTGAGAGTTATGTAAAAAAGAAATCTAGGCATATGCCAATAAAGAAAAAGTTAATTAAATGTATTACTCTTACAACTTAAATTTCCTTCCTTTCCTTTTACTGGAAAATATATTTTTTGCCTTTTTATAGAAGTATGAAAATTACATAATAGAGCACATTGTGAGCCTAGTGTAAAAAATAATATTATTTTTTCTAAACTTCAATGTAGACACTTGCTGTATGTCTATGAAAGGTGCCTCATGAGCACAGAGTATTCATCTTAAGAATGGCAGTATATACCTTTACTAAAATGGAGTGTCATGTTTTGAAATATAGCCTTTATTTCATTGTAGGTAGACCTGCCCTATACACATTTTATGCAGTGTTTTCACACCCTTATTTTGCAGTTGTTAGTGCTTTTTGGACACACTCAGTGGTTCAGAATTCAGAATCTCAGCTTCTGAGTCAGAAATCTATTTTGAAATAGGCTTTTCCCTAAGTATTGTATGAATGTTGTAGATACGCAGCATTGAAAATGAGACAGTCCTAGGAAGATCACACATACTTACATACACTCTCATACATATGAAAAAATTATATAGTTGCTTCCTTAAAACAAAACAAAACAAATCAAAATAAAGGTGCTTATTTCCAGCTTTTCAATTTCTAAAAATACATGTTTGTCTCTTGTATCTTGTGCCTTCTGAGTTTACTTGGTTGGTGAGCACAGTTTTTATACAGCTAATGTTGAATGAGTGTTTGGTAGTTTTTCATAAACTGAAGCTTGTTTTGGAAATGTTTACTTATCATAAAATTTATGGAAACATTAAGTATTGCATTTACTTCAAAAATTTATGTATTATATAACAGCTACGAATTATGGGCACAGTGTGTTGGAGAACTCTGTTTCAGAGTCCTGGATGATTGGTGATTGATTAGTGTGCTTTATTAGTGTGGGTTTATGTAATGCTTTACAACTGCATCCTGGCCGGTGGAAAGAGGGTAGCCTTCCTGAATGTACTCATACCTTCTCTACCCACTTACTTTCCAACTTGAGGGAATACAGAAAGGGAGTTATCTGACCTTCTTAATTGAATGAACTGTGTTAGTTTCAGTATTTTGTGAATTTATATGTTTTTGGAATCACCTGGGAGTCTTATTAAAGAGAAAATTCTGATTTAATAGGCCTGGGTGAGACATAGCCTAACTTTCTAACAAGTTCTCAAGAAGCAAGATGAATAACAAAACAATTTCATCCCTGTTACAGTTATGACTCTCAATTCACCTGCAATGGTTGTAAAACTATGGGTAGATAGATGCTACTCACTGAATGTAAGAGAAAAAGACGTATTTCAATAGTGAAATAACATATGGATATAGAAAATTAAGAAATTGAGAGGTGAAAGAGGAGCCAAGAAGAATAAAATTAAAAGTGACAGACCAAAAATGGGGACTGGTGAACACCTTGAAGAAACTGGCGTGTCTCCTTATGTAGCAATCTCTATCCCAGCGGCAGCTAATCACCTGACCCGGGGAAGAGAAGACTGGATAGCTGAAGTAGAGTAGTAAGAAAATCTTAGCAAATTGTTAAGCACAATATTTGCAAAGAGCAACAATTTAAATTAGCTCAACTGCTTAACAGCAATTAGATCTCATGGTTTGATACTGAGAATGTGTGGTTGAGAGGCAGTGCTCCAAATTTGAAATAACTTTTTTAAACTTTGCCATATAGGTGTGACTTAATACCCAAGTTGCTTCTTTATTTGTAAATATAGTTTTCTGCAGACATTGAGTTTCCAAGGACTCAGAACATTTCCCCTGAATTATATGAAAAATATTCACTGTGTTTTAAGTTAACTAAATCTGTCATGATTGAATATAAACAAAAGAGACTCGGAAAGAATTTTAAATTATTCACTATTAATAAAGGCCTTTTTGTAATTATGAGAATAACATATAGTTGCAAGTACAGGAGGTCCTCCATTTGTGACATGGTTCTATTCCTATGACAGTGACGTAACCCGAATTTTGGTGTAAATCAAAACATACCCTGGCCAAAGTCATTTCCAGTGGTCGGCAAACTCATTAGTCAACAGAGCCAAATATCAACAATACAACAATCAAAATTTCTTTTGAGAGCCAAATATTTTAAACTTAAACTATATAAGTAGGTACATTCCTTACTGAGGTAGTGTCCACACATGGTATTTTGTGGAAGAGCCACACTCAAAGGGCCTAAGAGCCGCATGTGGCTCACGAGCTGCAGTTTGCCAACCATTCTAACACAGTTTTAAAATCATAATCTAGAACATATAAACACAACTAAGCCACAGAAAGAGGAAAAAGATATAAATATACTGTACTTATACTATATTGTTGTAACAGAAAAAATGAAAAAAAATGAGTGTAAAAAAAATTTCTTACGTTTATTCCTGTGGTTAGCATATACACTGGAAGGAACATTGCAGGGTGGCAGAGAGTGACCTATTGGGAGGAAGAAGCTTGAGAGGCAGGAGAACCTGCAGAAGGTGCTGGAGATACTGGGACAGGTGAATCAGGATTGCCTAAGGAACACATGGGAGATGCTGGAGATGATTCTCTCTTCACTACAGGTGTTTCATCTGAAGAAGCAACTGATGTAGAGAATACAGAATCTGCTGCAGATCTCTACACCTTCTTAAAGAATTGTTCCAGGTTAGTCTGAAAGATTGATGACTTCTTCTTTTACAAATCTGTTTATTTTATTGCAAGGCACCTATAACAGCTCCGTACACCTTACTGAATCTGTCATCACTGTGATCCTCAGCCTGAGATTTTGCCAGCCTATCCTTCACCATAGAAAAACCTTCTGCCCGCCTGACTAGGCGGTGGCACAGTGGATTGAGCATTGGACTGGGATGCGGAGGACCCAGGTCGAGGCCCTGAGGTCACCAGCTTGAGCACGGGCTCATCTGGTTTGAGCAAAAATCTCACCACCTTGGACCCAAGGTCACTGGTTTGAGCAAGGGGTTACTCGGTCTGCTGTAGCCCCATAGTCAAGGCACATATGAGAAAGCAATCAATGAACAAATAAAGTGCCACAGGGTTTTGAACCAGTGACCTCAGCATTCCAAGTCAATGCTTTATCCACTGTGCCACCACAGGATAACAATAACTTTTATAGTTAGCCATCTTTCATCACTTTATTGATTTGTCTATTTTCTCATGGCTTTTTTCTTTGATCTCATTTGCATTTAGGTGCTCTGTATGGGTTTCACCCTGTGGTCAGTTTGTAATCGGTTCAGTAGAAGTACTTATACTATTGGGTAGTAACAAGGAGTTTCAGAGACCAATGTCTGAGTTATCTGCTAAGGCTGCCTACACCAAATCATAGTGAATAAAGAGGAAATTATTCACATACCCTAATCCCAGGCTATTTAAATGATGATTTTGAAGATAACACAGCTAAAATAAAATTATCTTATAACATCATTCTAACCACAGCTCTTTTAATACACCTTGTCCTTACTAGATATAATGGAAGAAGAGAATGTAAAGAAGGAGGGGGCCTAGGTCTCTTTCTATGTGTAGCCCAGATTTTCATTTGCCTTATACATTCATCTGTACTTAAAATTCAACTGCAGGCTGTTGAATTATTTTGTTATTTATTTATTTATTTATTCATTTTAGAGAGGAGAGAGAGTGAGAGTGAGAGTGAGAGAGAGAGAGAGAAGGGGGGAGGAGCAGGAAGCATCAACTCTCATATGTGCCTTGACCAGACAAGTGCAGGCTTTTGAACCAGCGACCTCAGCGTTTCAGGTCGATGCTTTATTCACTGTGCCACCACAGGTTTGGCATGTAATGTAGAATTCTTTTATTCCATTTTTCACCTTATCAGATTAATTTTACCAAATTTGTTTTTGAAAGATGTTCATCCAGTTTAATAACGCTCTCACTCAACACACACACACACACACACACACACACACACACACACACACATAATCTGAATGTATATAATGGCAGTAGAATGTAATTTTACTAAGACATCATTTACATCTTGGAGATTTTCGGCTGAGAAACCTTACTGATCTAATTGTATTTTAATAAGAAGTTTTACTTTATTCTTGGGTGTTACTGTGTTAAAAGATGAGATAGTGTCTTGGAAGAAAATTCATCTGAAATCTCTCCCTCATGCTTTTTCTCTCTAAGGTAATTCAGTGACAAGCTTTTAGAGAGATGATGAATGTAATGTAATGTTTCTGAACTTTTGTGTGTGTGTGTGGGGGAACTAATTAACCAACTTAAACTACTTTTATTCAAACACTCCAGAAAGATAACACCAGTCACAAATGTTAAATATCTGTTTTGCTTCAGTTTGCTTATTCATGCATTTATTCAACACTTGCAATGGCAGTTTATCTAAAATTAGGTCCAAAGTAATTTAGGCAGCTATACCCTATGTGAAAGATTCTGTAGAAAGCTTTAAATCATAGTGACAGCATTAGAACTTGCTTAAAGGAAATACATTTCTGAATAACTCCAGAGGAAACTATAAGGAAAAACAAGCCATAAGTATATACAGAAGGTCTTATAAGAAATTACTCAGCATTTAGATATGTGGTCCTTTGAAACAATGGAAATAGATGTATCGCTTTTTGTATTTTATACATCTATTTAAAATAATATAATAGCTCCTATTTATTGAGCATTTATTCTTTGTTAAGTATGTATCTTGGTACTTGGATATTAATTCATTAAATTCTCAAATTTAATTTTCTAAGTTAACCAAACTATAATGCAACTCTCATTTTTCCTATGAGGAAATATTAGCACAAAGAGATTAAATAATTGCATGAAGTCACATCAGTAGGTAGTGGAAGATATGGGCTTTAAATGCCAGCTGTGTGATTCCAGGGCAGGTTTCTAACGTCTGCATCATTTTCATTTCAGTCCCATCACTGGTTTCTGTAAGTATGATGAAATCTTTCACATTGTTTTCTTTCAGTTGTTTCAGGTGAGACTAAGTCATCCCAAAATATTTATGGAGACTTCTAGAGTTAGTTCTTCTGTAAATTTCTAAATTTCAAAAACATACTAGACAAAGGATTTATTTATCTCTGCATTGCTTGGATATTGTAAACATGTCCAGAAATATAAAATAATAGATGTCTGTGATATATCAATTTAACAGGCAAGTGCTGCTATTTTTAGGTTCAAGGATGTTGGTAAATTGATATAATTTAGGAACGTGGGCACTAAATACATATTGTTTTTTTATATCTCAGTGTTGCATCCTAAAAGCATTTATAAACTCGTTTAATTTTGCAAAATGTTTTCTATTAAACTGTGTCCATCTGCAAGACAACACTAGTTTAGAATATTCGTGGTACAACTTTAAAAAGTGTTTATTACAAAACTTTTCCTACATTAGATGCTCTAAGCTTTTAACACCAATTGATAGAAGACAAGGTATTTATAATTTTATAGAAAAAAATTTAAAATACTTTCTTACAGTTCAGCGTATATGTAATTTTGAGAAGTTTTACATAAAATAGTCTACCTGACATCCTTCAAAGAAAGCACCTGAGACATCTGGAAAAAAAACGCTGAGCCCTAGAGAAAAAGTTGTGAAGTGTTTTCAACCTTAGCACTTTTCAAGAGCAAAATCAAATTTATCTAAAAACATGTCATTGCAATTTGCACATTTATTTTTATTTATAATCATGGAGCATAACTTCATTTTTTAGTATATGTGCTATTGAAGTGAGCACATAACTTCCTTCTTTAAAGAGAAAATTGGACGACGACTCACTTAACTGATCTTCGAGTGAGAAATTAACTTGAAAGACATAGGAGAATAAGCTGATATCTACTTCTAGAAAACAGGATATAGTATCAGATTTGATTCAGTATGATTTGACAATGAAAGATCACTATAGCTGTCTAGGATATTCCAGATTCCTTGAAATGGTTTCTTTCATGAACACTCTACTCTGGCTCACAAAAATAACTATTTTGTTGCCTGACCTACAGTGGTGTAAGTGGATAAATCACTGAACTGGAATGCTGAGGTCCCCGGTTCAAAACCCAGGGCTTGCCTAGTTAAAGCACATATGAGAATTGATGCTTCCTGCTCCTTCCCCCTTCTCTCTCTCTCTCTCTCTCTCTCTCTACTCTCTCTAAGGTGAATAAATGAAATCTAAAACAAACAAACAAACCAAAAATTACTCTAAAATTAAAAAAACCCTCTTTTATTGACCCTAAAATACACACAGTGAGGTCTTACTGCTTTTGATAATGGTATAACCTAGTCTTGCTTTTAAAGTTCAATTAAAAATCTGCACTGTACATGAAAACTGTGTTGATGAATTATTTTTTGTGAAAATAATATCTCTATCTCTGAATCCCATAACTCTACTCAATCTTTTATTATAATATTAATTTTATTTTTTGTGTCAGAGTCCTCAGTTTACATATATCACATAGTTCTTAAATGTTTATAGTGTGGGCCATATGTTACTGTTAAACATTTTTACAAAAGTAATAATATGCTTTCTGAATTTTATTTTAAAAAGTTTGAAAAATTACTTGTGTCTACATTTTCAAGAGTTATATTTATTTTTCAGTTTTATTACCATTGTGTACACAAATACATATTTATGAAATAAAATAAAGAGCATGTGGAACACACTATTTTTTGTGCTTTTGAGAATTAGATGAGCTCTGACCTGTGGTGGTGCAGTGGATAAAGCATCAACCTGGAATGCTGAGGTTGCTGGTTTGAAACCCTGGGCTTGCCTAGTCAAGGCACATATGGGAGTTGATGCTTTCTGCTCCTAAATGAATAAATAATAAAAAAAAATTGTTAAAAAAATAAAGAATTAGCCTGATCAGGTGGTGGTGCTGTGGGTAGAGCATTGAACTGGGATGAGGAGGACCCAGGTTTGAGACCCTGAGGTCGCCAGCTTAAGCACGAGCTCATCTGGTTTGAGCAAAGCTCACCAGCTTGGACCCAAGGTCACTGGCTTGAGCAAGGGGTTACTTGGTCTACTGTAGCCCCATGGTCAAGGCACATATGAGAAAGCAATCAATAAACAACTAAGGTGTTGCAACAAAAAACTAATGATTGATGCTTCTCATCTCTCTCTGTTCCTGTCATCTGTTCCTATCTCTGACTCTCTCTCTGTCTCTGTAAAAATAATAATAATAATAAATAAATAAAAATTACATGAGTATAGTTCTTTATCTTTATGTGGAACATAATTTTTAACAGCTGTATAATATCCATTTTTGTATCATATTTAATAGTTTCTAAATTTTTAATAGATTATTGCTTTAAATTTTAAAATATGATATACTTAACTTAATTTACATAAATACTTTTGTACATTTTTGTATATTTTCACATGCAAAAGTTTGACTTGAAATTTATTGTCATTTCTCTATCTAAACCATTTATTCGACATTTTATCAAATCATCATTAACACTTTTTCTTCCATCAATAATGACAAATGTTGTTTGAAACAATTTACATTTGTTATTTTGTAAATTTTCTATTCACATAATTTGCCCATTTTTAATTGGTGAGGGTTTAAAGATTTCATTGAATATTATTTATATATTAATGTTAAATATTTTACTTCTCATAGAATTATAAATACTAACTTAATTTATTTCTTTTAAGTGAAGAAATTTATTTACTTTTCTTGACAAGACTTTCAAATTCAGTTTTCAGAAAAACAACAAATCTTATCTATCACTCTGATTGTCTAACACCTTTTACATGAAACAAAGAATTGCATCTTTTGGAAGACCAAGTTCCAGTCTAATTCAATTATTTTATTCAACCATAGCCATAACCAAATAGGCAACTAAAACAATTACTATATGAATAAACCAAAGAATTAATGACTGGATGATATTTGCACATGACACTTATTTTACATATACCTTTATATTTAGATATATATAAACTGAGCTTGAAATTCTATTGATCAAAATCTTGATTGAAAATGAAAGTATCAAAAAAAAATGAAGGTATCTTTTTTTCTTGCATCCTATTCTAAATAAGTTTTAAAATATAGAAAATAATATTGCCTGGTCTTATATAAATATTTCATGGAATCAAGGTAAGATTTTAAAATTTATTGAAAGCATTACCTTATAAGGAAATATTAAATACACATGAAATACTTTTCATATATTATATAGAAATACAATGATGTATACGTAAGAAAAATTTAATCTTTTATATTTCATATATATCTGATAAAATTGCACTGACAAGTATGATTTTCTGTGAACCTAATGTGTATAAAAGCTTTCTTGAAAGTACAATAATAAGTACATGGGAAGCAATATACTGAAGGAAATAACTTGAAAGATGGAATACCCTGTGCCATTTAATACTTTTAAAGCTAGAAAAACAGTTAAATCGAAAGTTCACAAAATTGTTTAGTCATTTCTAAAATGAAGGTATTTCAAAGTCCATGGAGAACCCATAATCAAATTTTACATGAGGAAGTTAGAAATATACTGCTCACAAAAATTAGGTGATATTTCAAAATGAATATGAAGTGATATAATAAAGAAGCATTTGATTTTTTTTATTAAACAAGAACATCAGAAAAGCAAATGATGCCAAAAAAAGTTGTTCAATTATGCAAATGAGATGCAAAACTAACTTTTATTTTATTGGTGAAAATGCACTGCACAAAAGGCTGAAAGTACTGGAGTATCTGCAAATTCCCCAATTCTTTAATTTTTGTGAGCAGTTCAAAATAGTATGAAATGGAATTCATCATATAAAAATGCAAATTACCGTATCTGGAGAAAAATAGTTCGAAAAAAAACCATGTTTAGATAATGAAACAACTTAGAAATCAGCAACACTGAGTAATTTTGAATAAAATTCAGACTGTAAAACTATATTTTAGAACAGTTTATAGTATAGTATTAAAATCGCTGAGCTATGCTTAAAGTTCAAAAATCTTTAAGATGGTTTAAAAAGTCTCAACAAAATGCCTCCTAAGAAATTTCTACAGCTTCTCCCAACTTACTTCCCTTGGAATATTTGGAATGATTCCTTGGCTTCCAGTCTGTTCAACAGATTAATTTCCTAATCAGATTGGATGGTAGTGTTATTCTATAAATAAGAATCACAGGGATATGATCATAAGGTTTTGTGGATTACATCTGTGTTAAGTTTGGTATGAGTTGGCTTCTTGGAAAATCAAATTATGATGCCCAAGAATAAGTTAAACATATGAACATGTAATCCCTCTGGAAGTGACATAAACTTTCATAATGATTTACTTCCATATTTTAATAGAAGAAAAGCTGATATCCAATTAATGTCTATATTGTCATATTGTATAAATAGAGACAGATTTATTTTTTCTAAACATTAAGGGCTTATATTATACTTATTGTTAATTATTTTTAATATGTTCTTCAAATGGAAGATGATGATTGTGTTTTCCATAGAGAATAATCAAGATGCAGTTGGAGACCTAGTCTGGATATCCGAACCAATCCAATGTATAATTATATTTATCTTAATGAGCATGAGTGAAAATGTCAATTTGTACCAAAATGACAGTCATTCACTCTATAGCTTATGCCCCTCGAAAAAGTAAAATCTACCAGATCTTAGGAATTAATGTGCCTAATATTTCAACTTTGATTTTTATAATGTGAAAGAGCTATTTAAGTTTTTTAAAAAAACTTTTCCTAAGAAAGTTGTCAAAAATTGTTATGGTATTTTTTTACCCATTAGTAGTTTGACTGTCAAAATACCTATTTTCCCATATCTGAATGTGGGAAAATATTGACTAAGGGGTTTCGCGTTGTTTTTAATCTTACCAACTTGGGATTTGTGTGTAACTTTAGTGATTTCTTAGTTTTATAAGCCTTGGTAAAAGGATGATGTTTACTTGTTTAGTTTTTTAGATATCATCATGTTGCAATAGATTTCCTAAAGTGATTTTATTTCTTCTATATTCTACTATGTTTTAAAGATTAAAATTTCTAAATTTATGTTACTGTATTCTCCTATATTACATATACTCATCATTTACCAGATATTCTTAAAATAAAAGTACAAAAGGTTATTGTTATTCGGTATTTTCAGGTTCAGTGTACATTTTATTTCAGAACCAGACTGTCTCATTATATGGTTTTAGTTTATCTATTGATAATGTTTCTTTTATTGCTAATGAGTTCCAAAAATAGAATGATTTGAATTGGTCTGGTCCTGTCTTTCCCTCTATCACTAATTACTTAAACTATGATTTCTTAATAAAACACTTTTATTTTTTAAAAAATAAAAAGCTTACCCAAGGTCGCTGGCTCCAGCAAGGGGTTACTCGATCTGCTGAAGGCCCGCGGTCAAGGCACATATGAGAAAGCAATCAATGAACAACTAAGGTGTTGCAATGCGCAATGAAGAACTAATGATTGATGCTTCTCATCTCTCTCCGTTCCTGTCTGTCTGTCCCTGTCTACCCCTCTCTCTGACTCACTCTCTGTCTCTGTAAAAAATAAATAAATAAAAAAGCTTTTATGCACTTTTTAATTCTACTACTCCCCAGTTACATTCATTCTAGAATTTTATCTGTTAAAATATACAAATAAATTTCTAATATTTTTTTAATTTTAATGGTGATTTTTTTCTACCAAAAATTATTTTTTCATTCCACTATAGTATGCATAGAAAATAAATATTTTTTGTACAAATTATTACATTTATTTTTAAAGCTATATTTCCTATTAGTTAAAAAATTATAGTGTCTTCTGAATAATAAGTATTTAAAATCAACCTTTGAAATTAGCTATATTTAATAAGAAAGCCAGGTTCATGATTCTGAAGCAATTCTTTTTATATGTCACTTTCCTCATAAACATGGTAATTATGCTATAATTGCTAGTTAACTAAACATTTATTTACATGTGATTATGTTGTAATTTTAGCTAAAGATGTTTACACCAAATATGGAAGTAGTTTTACTGTGTAATTAGTTATTTCTTCTACTTCTATACTATATATTTGCATAGTTAGTAAATGGTCTGCATAAAATTACCATATATATATATATACATTTGTAAAGTTACTTTAGAGTAAAGTATGTAGTTGATATAAAAGATGTTATTATACCTTAAAGTGACTTAGAAAAGTTTCACTTAAAATAAAATCATGAAGAAATTATGTTTTAAGAACAATTTGTGTTCTTGAGAATCATTTTTTTACAGATTTGCAAATGGAGTAGACCCTGGTCAACTGTAAGGTACAGAATTTTGAGACTGTTCAAAAATTAAAAGTGCACCATAACATAAATTCACCAATAAAATGCAATGAAATAAATCTGAAAAATAAAAACAACTTTTGTAGACCTTTTATAATTTTAATAACACTGGATTAAAGTAATTTATAAACTATATAAATGTATTCAGAATAAGCTGTCACTGTATACTTTTTCTATATCTCTTTTTAAATTATAATTATTCATATGAATTATTTGTATCTAGATAAACCAGTCAAATTGGACATTCTTATTTTGTTTATATCAATATATATCTCCTGAGTATTACTTTCTGATATTTTTTTTGTGTGTATTTTTCTGAAGTTGGATATGGGGAGACAGTCAGACAGACTTCCGCATTAGCCTGACCCGGATCCAACCGGCATGCCCACCAGAGGGCGATGCTCTGCCTATCTGGGGCGTCGCTCTGCCACAATCAGAGCCATTCTAGCGCCTGAGGCAGAGGCCACAGAGCCATCCTCAGCACCCGGGCAAACTTGACTCCAATGGAGCCTTGGCTGAGGGAGGGGAAGAGAGAGACAGAGAGGATGGAGAGGGGGAGGGGTGGAGAAGCAGATGGGCACTTCTCCTGTGTGCTCTGGCCGGGAATTGAACCCGGCACTCCTGCACATCAGGCCAACGCTCTGCCACTGAGCCAACCGGCCAGGGCCCTACTTTCTGATTATTAATTCAAGAAAAATTATAGGGTGCTTACTATGTGCCAGCTCGGAAATTAGATGTATTTATCTGCTCTTTATGAGCTTACATTCATTTGTTCTTCCCTTGTATTGCCATCACTAGTGATTTGCTTTGTGTTGTGCTTATAATAAAATGCAAATATCTTACTATGACCTACAATGACTTGTGTCCTATCTGCCTTCTTCTCTGATATCATATCTTATTACTTACTCCCTCTGTGCATTTTGCTCCAGCCCTAGTTGCCTCCATTCAGTTTCTGCAAAACAAAAGACCCACTTACCAGTCCCTTGCCTCTACTTCCTTTGGCTACAGTTTTACTTTTCAACGTTTTTATGGCTGGATTAATAATATCATTCAAGTCTCAACTCAAATGTCACACCCCCGTAGGGATCCTACATGACTAATGTTCTCTCTCTCATTATATCATGTGCCTTTACTCAACATTTAACACAATTTTATGTACCTTTCTGTCTCTCTGTCATACAGGAATGTAAAATGGAGGAAAGAAAAAATATAGTAAACACTTAGAAAATAACTGATTCATTAACAAATGTATTAAACTAGATAGAAATAAAAAAGTTCTCATAATTTTTTTTGAGAAATTCTGCCTTTTATACCTTGGAAATTACAAAAAAATTAATATATTTAAGCTCTGCATGTATTATTTTGTTTGACCCAGAGTTTCCAAAGCTTTTATGAATATAAAATCTTTATTGTTTGTTTTTTAAATAGCACCTACTAACATCTCTGTTAACTGTTGTTCTTTACGACACTTGATGGCAAACATTAGCTTTTTTTTATCCTATTGAGATTTTCATTTTTCATAATATGATTTAAATAAGAATTCTAATATATATATATGAAAATAAAAGCTTAAAGTTTTGAGATCAGAATGTATTTTCTGAGTGAACCAAGTTTAGTTCAAAAAGAAATACGCATTTTACCATTAGCTTTCTTGCCCATTGTTGACAGTTGATGGAACAGTGCATGGAGTAATACGTTTTCCTTTTGCTTTCTAAATTTGTATTAAGCCCATAGCAATTCACAGCAAATTTAATGATGTTGTTGGGAAAATGTATAATATAAAATATTTTATTATAAAAGTGCTGAAACATTAAGGCTATACTATATCTGCCTTTATGTTTGACAGCATGGAAAAAGTAGTACTATACTTGTAGGGAGGAATGTAGAATGTTTTTAGAAATGAAAGTGAAAACCTGAACTGAATAGACATTATTCCTTGGTGCTTAACTCTGTGAGATGTTTTTATTATGTTTTGTGTTTGATAAAACATAGCTTTTCATGTTCAAATTTTGGGGAAGTTTATCCTGTTCTGGCA